>NC_062991.1:4661159-5261159 GCF_023078275.1 Leguminivora glycinivorella | reverse complement strand
TAAATAAAACTATGGAAACGGATTAAATCGCGAATACTTAATGAATTTTAAATTAATTCCGACATTTCGAACTCTTTACAGCGTTCGTGGTCAATGGGTGTGTAAAAAGTTCGAAACGTCGGGATGAATTTTAAATTCATTATACGCGATTTAATCCGTTTCCATAGTTTTATTTCATGAGTAACTATCGCGGTAACCGAGGACAATATTAAACACACACTTTTTACACACACAATTTATAATATTAGTATGGATACACGTATATAATATATATACTCTAGTTATATATGATACGGAATGTCAAGTTAATGCACTAAAGCACCAAGACTTCAGTTACGACTTTCGACTTGAAATTCTTGAAACTGCGATATTCTGACGAAACTCGTAACATTTGATAATGTATACTTGAAGATGGGAAGTCATAAAACTCAATGGGACGTGTTTAACTATGTACAGTTCATAGTTTAGTCTAGAGATGGGCCGAATATTCGGTATATTCGGCGAGGTTTTCAATGTTCGTATTCGGCCGAATAATTCGGTTGCATTACCGAATAAACAAAGTAAATAACTAATAAAGATCTTACGTATTCCATTGGACAATGAGCTCGTATTTTAGTAGCTTTCTAAGGAACTACTAAAAAGAGATAATTACCTATGCGTCAAAACATAAATACACAATTGTTTTGTAAAAAAGTTAAAAAACCGTAGTTGAGAAGAGTTCAAAGTTGTTTTAACTAAGTTTTAGTTATCCACTAAAGAACTATTCTTAAATCAAATTTTCCAAATCATTGAAACGATTTCCATGAATTTTTAAGCATAGTTGAATACAACTAGGGAACAAATCAAATTATTTTATTGAATATTTTTCGATTTGTTCTTTTTAGGGTTCCGTAGTCAACTAGGAACCCTTATAGTTTCGCCATGTCTGTCTGTCCGTCCGTCCGTCCGTCCGCGGATAATCTCAGAAACCGTTAGCACTAGAAGGCTGAAATTTGGTACCAATATTATATATCAATGACGCCAACAAAGTGCAAAAATAAAAAATGGAAAAAAAATGTTTTATTAGGGTACCCCCCCTACATGTAAAGTGGGGGCTGAATTTTTTTTTCATTCCAACCCCAACGTGTGATATATTGTTGGATAGGTATTTAAAAATGAATAAGGGTTTACTAAGATAGTTTTTTGATAATATTAATATTTTCGGAAATAATCGCTCCTAAAGGAAAAAAAAGTGCGTCCCCCCCCTCTAACTTTTGAACCATAAGTTTAAAAAATATGAAAAAAATCACAAAAGTAGAACTATATAAAGACTTTCTAGGAAAATTGTTTTGAACTTGATAGGTTCAGTAGTTTTTGAGAAAAATACGGAAAACTACGGAACCCTACACTAAGCGTGGCCCGACACGCTCTTGGCCGGTTTTTTCAAGTAGTCACACTACTATATATAAATTATAAATTTAAATAGATATCATACACGAAAGAAAAAACGACAGGGCCCACTGGTGGCCCCGGTCGAACCCGGGTCTTCAGCTTACGCGGCGGCGGCGGGGTTAGCCGCGTAAGCTGAAGACCCGGGTTCGATTCCAGGCTCGGCCACCAGTGGGCCCTGTCGTTTTTTCTTTCGTGTATGATATCTATTTAAATTCATAGTTGAATAGTTAAATGTTAACCCGTTCACGCCCGAGGATGGTTGCGGTTACGCTGGTTACGCATAGTTTATTGAGCGGTTACCGCGCGGTTACTGTATTCAACAATTCCGTGCTCTTCTGTACTTTGGGATATTTGCGTTCAGGAACTTATTTTGGAAGACTAGACATGGAAATTTATAAGAACTTATTTTGGAAAACTATTATAATTACATGTTTTAGAGTTTCTAGGCTTATTTTAGGGTCTCCTGAAACATATCGACACGGAATCGGCTTTTACCGACCTAAAATACCCAAAACCCTAGACAAAAGGGCGTCAGAATCTTATATTTGATTACTCACAGAGGTCTAACACTTACCTTCCAATGTTATTTAAGGAAACCAACACACGAAAATTCTGATAAAATACATTTATTTACATGAAATAGACATAATAAAACTTAACAGCCAGCATAAATAAAATAGGCTCTTGAGACATTGTGACAGGGCGATGCATGCTGGCGACTGCTTAGGTATGACCTAAAATAATATACATACCTATGTGGGCTACTTAGAACGTCTTTAGTTTAGTAGGTTTTAAGTAGAAAATTAACAGATATTTTACAACACTGTGTCGTTAAAAAAACGTAAAAAGCTAACTTTTAAGGTATTTTTGCCAAAACCACCTCAACGATGACGTATTAAACCGATTTTATCTAAATTATCTATAAAAACTAACAGCTAGTAACAACCAGAGTAATAAAAGCCCATATCCGAAATGAACAATCAAAAATTTGGAGAAATGATTTGAAAAAATTGTAATCTAACAGAGCATTAGCATCCACGCAGACGATAGGTTCCGCCTACGCTTGATGTGTTTGACGTGGTCTAAGCGATAAGCGGAAAGCGTATCCATACTAATATTATAAATGGGAAAGCGTATGTGTCTGTTTGTTTGTTCGTCTTTCACGGCAAAACGGAGCGTCGAATCGACGTGATTTCTTAGGTGGAGATAATTGAAGGGATGGAGAGTGACGTAGGCTACTTTTGTCTCTTTCTAACGCGAGCGAAGACGCGGGCAAAAGCTAGTATTTCTATAGTTTGAAGTCATATGGCGGTCTCCACATGTCCACGCCCGTGGTGAGATACGGTCGGTTCCACCTACGCTTGATGTGTTTGACGCGGTGTAAGCGGAAAGCGTGTATTTGTATAGTTAGGAATTGTATGGCGGTCTCTACAACAAAAAAAATGTAACCAGGGAGACATCAATTCCGCCTACGTTATGTGTTTCACGCGAAAAGCGTATATTTTATATATAGTACTGTGTTTGTCTGAGCCTCTGAGGCGCATGAACGGGTCTGTTGCGCGCGACGCTTTGTATCCTCTTGCGGCTCTTGTTTCATATGACTACACACAGGTCTCGGATTATCAAACCTATCTACTATTCATAAATGACAAGCTTTTTTTTTTAAGAATTCATAGAAATAAAGTGAAGGAAAAAACCTCTTGCTAGCCTTAACCTTAGCCACCAAGACAAGTAGTAAGTTCTGCTTGATATAAAATTCATTGAAAATGAACAATCTCCGTCCGCTCTCAACTTGGACTACACCCTGATCACTGTACCATAAAATATGGTCGAAAACTTCACCCGAATATAATTACAACCGGGACATGTACACCCATTATATATAGATTAAGATCTGTTCCTTAGATAACGCAGTGCTTGTACCGTTATCAGTATATTGATAAACGCATCGAAATTTATGTTTTTACTAGCTTTTACCCGCGGCTTCGCCCGCGTAATAAAAGTATTCATTAAGATTTTCATTTGGATCCGTAGGGACCGTAGGTTTCCCTGTAGGTATTATTATCTGCGATTATTTCGATTGCACATAATACTTTTGCTTGCAATGATTGTAGAAATATTACACATCGACCACAGCGTAGGTAATTCTATATACGCTGGGGAAACCTTTATAAACATCCCACATAGCCCGTATTTCGACATTATGATCGGTGGGTAAAAAGTACTTTTTTCAATTATCCCTTACAATTTTTTACATTTTGCTTATACTTATCGCAAACGTAATCTTCAAGCAAGCAAACAACGATCGTCTTAGAGCACATTGATTGTAAGAGACCGCCGACCGATTATCCGTATCCCGCTAACGATACCCATATTATCCGTATCCGTATCCGTATCCGTATCGCTATCGCTATCGCTATCGCTATCGCTATCGCTATCGCTATCGCTATCGCTATCGCTATCCCTATCGCTATCCCTATCGCTATCCCTATCGCTATTCCTATCGCTTTCCCTATCGCTATCCCTATCGCTATCCCTATCCCTATCCCTATCCCCTATCAAGATGTTTAATGATATAACACTTTAAGTTCTCGCGCTTTGTACACATATTTAAAGTCACATACAGGTCGAACGCGATTAATTAACATTATTTTTACCTTTTTTCCCAACGTTTCGGCCAGGTTGCACTGGCCGTGGTCGCGGAAGACTGACGTCCCAGCAAAATGTCACCGGAGATGTAAACAACACAAAACTACCCGATATTAATTTATATAAATGTTCGGGGTAGACAAATAAATATAATCTACCCGCTTTTAATTAATGTTTATTTCCCACCATGTTTATTTTAAAGGTAAAAATAATGTTAATTAATCGCGTTCGACCTGTATGTGACTTTAAATATATGTTTAATTATTTCTTATCAAGTGCTAAAATATAAAGTTTCATGGTTTTATCATTTAAAATTAAGAAATCCCATACAAACTTTCAACCTCTTTTTCAACCCCTTCATCCCTTTTTTTCGAAATAAAAAGTAGCCTATGTTCTGTCTCAGGGTCTAAAGATTGTCTGTTCCAAATTTCATCAAAATCGGTTGCGTGGTTTAAGCGGGAAAGCGTAACAGACAGACAGACAGACAGACAGACAGACAGACAGACAGGCAGACAGACAGACAGACAGAGTTACTTTCGCATTTATAATATTAGTATGGATTGGAGACACCTACGAGTATATATTTTACCTGATTAGAAACAACCATATGAAACACTTTAAATTGTCGTGTTTTGTACACATATTTCAAGTAACATAATAAATATTTTACCTAAGTTTATGACATTTTAAAGTTTTCTATGTTCAAGTAACAGGGTTTTTTGTAGATATAAAAAAAATAACAATTGAAATCAAAACTTTAACCGACACTTTTATGTCAACAAGTTTTAAATTGGTTGTACTATTTCACTTTAGACTTTTCCAAAAACAAAACGTCTATGTGCGTCTTGCGTGCCCGCTCGAAAGACGCTGTTTTTTTAACACAACACATTTTTGTGCAAAAAAAATGCTAATAGATTCAACTCAAAATACTGCTTACAATATAATTATTGTGTACAAGTCTGGCTTTGAAATGAATAGTCTTAAGTTAACACTTTAATATATTATATTATACGTATCAGCTTAATTATTAATGGGAGCATGAGTTGCCATTTTGTTACGTTAAAGAAAGTTTGTTTCCCGGGAATTCTTTGTTTGAACTTCTACCATGAGATTTCTGTTTTAGAAAATGACTTTCAAATGAATCTGAACAGCGCTCTCAAATGGCTTACTACTGTGTTTTGATTTGTAACTATATTTATTTAAACTTTATTGCACAAAAGAACAACTTAATGTACAATGCCGTGAGATTCTTTTACCAATCAACCTTTGGGCAGATCAGTGAATATTGTGAGCGGTACATTGAGAAACCAATTTTGAAACCTAACTTTACGTTATATCAGACTTTAATGTACAATACCTTGAGAATATATTTATATTTATATTACAAAAAGATTGTTACAAATATTACAAATACGTATCAAGCATCAACAAAACAGGGAAATTTATCAAGTGGAGGAAGGATTGGGTAGGGCTGCGCCATCATTTAAGCCAAAGAAGTTTTTGAACGTGTTAAATTTGTTTCGCGTACCCCGGATACACATGCTTGTAGCACGGATTATGGAAATTGTAATTTTTGATCTTAGCCAACCCATAACCACGCTGAGGGACCTATTCCATCGTTCGGCGATTGCTTTACCCAGATGTTTCACGAAGGCAGACATTTGAGGTGCGAAGATACCATCAACGGATGTTACAAGGGGAGTAAAACTTTACGTTATATCATCATTTCATTCCTCTTGAGTATTTAGTAGGTAAGTAAGAAAATCATTATTCAACCTTCAAATACTATATAAAAGTTAGAAACTTTATATTTTGTACCAAAAGCTAAAACAAGTCTTAAGTGCCCTTTCTTTATCTTTATTCGAGCATTCCAAGAATGCCAGTTCACAGATCCACTACCATTTGTTTTCGATGTTTTGAACTCCCGTCGCAACTCTTTGTGTGTGTCTGTCTGTAGCATCGTAGCTCCCGAACGGATGAACCGATTTAGGTTTAGTTTTTATTGTTTGAAAGCTGAATTAGTCGGGAATGTTCTTAGCCATTTCATGAAAATCGGTCCACTATGTCGGGATTTTAATTTTTCCTTCCGACTAATTCAGCGTTCAAACAAAAAAAAAAGCTAAATCTAAATCGACTCATCCGTTCGGGAGCTACGATGCAACAGACCGACACACACACACACAGATAGACAGACAGACACGTCAAACTTATAACACCCCGTCGTTTTTGCGTCGGGGGTTAAAAATTGAACATGTATTTAGTAGGGGGTAGGGCATAGCGAATGATATTCCGCTTTGTGTGGTAGGGCACAGCACAGCGGATATCGTCTCGCTCGAATCTAGAGCAGAGCCCAACTGGGGAAGTACCTCCGCCTTACAGAAGACCGCAGCCAAATAGCACTAGACCCTACTCATAGTGTTGTGTTCCTGCCGGTGAGTAAGGCTGCCAGAGCTCAACGAGGGTGCGGTGTGCTGATGACGGGAGGACTTACGGAACTAACTTGTGAGGGGAAAAGTGTCCGTCTATTGTCCTTTGAGTCGTCGGCAACCCGAACCCTCCTTGAACTTGTACACTCCTTTTTGCTGTGTACTTAACACAACACACATTGTACTTAACACAAACTCGGGAGTGTACAAGTTTCTAATGGGGTGGCAACGCGCATGTGACACTGTTTGAGTTGCAGGCGTCCATAGGTTACGGTGACCGCTTTACATCAGGCGGACCGTATACTTGTTTGCCACCGACGTTGTATAAAAAAAAAAAATGTATTGTGTAAGTATATCATTTTCCGTGTCGTTTATGTAGATAAACGAGTAACTTACTCTCAAACGATAAAATCTCATGGTAAAGGGTTCCCAGTTCGTTATTGTATTTAAAAGATATTTATGGCGGATTACAAATTCCAGGTGATAATTCAATCGGAGGGCAAGGTGTTTAATTTACTCAAGTTTGTATTCGATTTGTTGGAAGCTTTTGGGGTAAAAGGAATTGTATTTCGGGTATTTGGTATTGTTTATAGCCAATTGGGTGTATTTTCGATTAACCCGATAAACCCTGCCGAGGTATTCCCGATGAACTACAGTATGGGGTTCTTCAAAAAAGGAGTGTACAAGTTTCTAATGGGTCGGCAACGCGCATGTGACACCCCTTGATTTGCCGGCGTCCATAGGTTACGGTGACCGCTTTCCATCAGGCGGACCGTATACCTGTTTGCCACCGACATGGTACAAAAAAAACCCCTTGTCAAAAATTCGCTGTTGAATTAATATTCTTGATTTTGTTAGTTAAGAGTTCAACCCAAATAAGTTAGGTACTCTCTTTTCGGTCAAATCAGATTACTTTTTCACGTAAGGCAACTGTTACAGCTATTTTGAACGGTTTGCTAATTAAGTACCTAATTATGAAACTAATGTGAAATCAAGTGAGACTTACTTACTTAGCTGGCGCGATAACCCGAAATGAGTTTTGGCCTCCAACACAAGAGCACACCACACTTTGCTCGGTCTTGAGCGGTATCGCGCCAGTTTCGCCGACGCTGAGCTTACGGAGGTCTACCTCCACTCTATCCGCCCAACGATATTTTGGGTGACCAGCAGGACGGCGTCCATTCGGTCTTCCCAAGTAGCGAGTAACAAGATCAGGGTCAACTCATTTACATAATATATTTCGTAACATTATAAATATTAAATAGACATCAAAGTAGTCGACTGTGGGATGGGTTCAATTGTGTTTTGGACGACGGGTTTCGCAACCTGTCAATGTCACTGCAATATCACAAATTGGTGTTTGCTCCAAACTTTATTTACATGAACATATTTACACCATGAACATATTTGTACCTGTGTGGTGACGGGTTAAGAATTTCACCACCCCCCTTTCTTCCCGTAGGTGTCGTAGAAGGCGACTGTAGGATATGGGTTAAATTGTGGCGTAGGCGAGAGGCTGGCAACCTGTCACTACAATGTCACAGTTTCGTTTTCTTTCAACCCTTTATTTGCCAAGAGTGGCACTGAAGCTTTAGTAGTTTCATGTGTTCTGCCTACCCCTTTATGGGATACAGGCGTGATTGTATGTATGTATTTACATAATTATTAATGAAACTAAGACTAAACTTAAAAGCTAGTGTCTAAAATAGGCCCTTGAGGCATTGTACCAAGGATACTGGCGAAATTTCCTCGCTGTATCGCAATGCTGATACGTTGTGCGAGGAAGTCGCCAGCTCTTCGGTCACCAGTTACCTCAACCAGAAGCTTCGCGATTTCTGGTTGGTTTATTTTCAACCCGTTAATTGCTAAGTGGCACTGAAACTTGAGCAGTTTAATGTGCTCTGTCTACCCCTATTGGCAATACAGGCTTGATTTTTATGTATTTCTCACAATTCTCACTGACTTTCTTTAATATAACTTTCTTTTATATTTATATATTCAAATAAATATGTATAATTGAAGATTGAAATCGGTTTACAACTTTAACAAGGTTTACAACTTTCCTTCCTATTCTATTGTCTTCTAAAAAGTTGAATCGTCAGCTCAGCCAGCATAAACAGATGGCAGAAAACTCGTACAAAAGGTGGCATGTGCACACTTCTGGCTGGGTGCAAACTGACTAACTTTCTGACTGGTGTCTAAGGGAGAAGCGGAAGCGGAATTGTGAGGTAAGCGTCCACAGACCCGAACCGTACGTAATGCGTCCGTCCATCGGACGCATCGCATTTAGAATTTTTGTATAGTGTGTCCTCTGATCCGCGCCGTACGCAACGCACCACAATGTCAGCCGGGCTATTATCCTTGCAATTTTATCACTTATCAACGTGGATAAGACACCTGTCACTCTCACACTGACATACTAGCCATAAAGTGACGATGATGCTTTATCCACGTAGATAGAAGTGATAAAATTTCAAGCATCATATGCCTGCTGGTCGTGTTTGGATTTCGTTCCGGTCACAGTACAGTCGCATCTCTTTTTAAGATTACTCATGATATTCGGGCCGGAATAGACAGCTGTACTGTCCTGTTGGATTTCAGCAATGCATTCGATACAGTTGATATCGATGTCTTGCTTGCTGTAATGCGTTCTCTTACCATTTCTTCTTCAGTCATTTATTGGTTTCGTAGCCATCTTGGAGGCCGTCGGCAACGCGTGAAAGTAGATTCTTGTTCTTCGTGATGCAACACGCTGGTCGGCGTACCGCAAGGCGGCGTGTTGTCTTCTCTCCTAGTTTCTAATAGATTTATAAATAATTCAATTACTGAAAATATTTCCTGTAAATTCCATCTGTGTGACCGCTTGACGCTGTGCGTCGGCCATGGACAACGATAATCGCTTACCATAAATCAAATCGACTGTTCGGTTCGGTTACCTCATCAACGAGTCAGAGAAAGCTAGTTCAGTCAATCTGGTTTAATTTGACAGACGTTCAGATGTAATCTTTTAGTGATCACCGTTGAAATACACAATGTCAATAAATAATAATCTGCTTTGAAATTGGGCCAACCTACCAAAGTTTTAACAGAATCGAGTTCTGCTACTTATAAAGCTATCCTTGTACCGACGGGTTATGGGGTGTTTCAGGATTCTTTGATGCTTCTCGTGTTGTGTAATCTGGTAGAAATATTGACTTTTTAACTTTGGTGTTCGGAAACATGTGTGGCAAAAGGGTGACAGATTTACAGCACAAACTATTTTTATTTTAGCAGGAGCCAACAGAGCTTACAAGAAACATGTCTTTGATTTTCTATGGTGTTACTGGTGTCCTTGGGTGGTGGTGGATTTGGATCCGTAAACCTTTTATTATTTTTCTTTATTAGCAGAACTTTTTAGATTTTTTTAGCAAACACCTTAATCAGTAGGAGTAAATGAAACTCTTAGAAACAGTTCAAGAATGTACAAATACAAAACAAAACACGGAATACACTACAGATTATAATACAATTTTACACACTTTGTGACATTCTACCAAATATAGTTTTATGTTATCAGCTTAATTGATACATAATATGCTTACAGCTGAAACAAGTGAGACATATTGCTAACGATAAAACTCAACTTTATCAACTCAAAAACTTTTAGCTCCTCCAGTAAAAAACTTGTGTCCTCAAAAGTAGGTTAAATGTAAATCTTGCAAGTTAAAAAGCCGGGATAACCTCAAATTCGTCGCGTTAGCGTCGCCAAAGTGACAACCGTTGACGCTACGCGGCGGTCTATATACGCAGTCTGGCTCTGTCGCGCCACTAGTGCCACTACCGATGAGCGGGGGAGCTAGTTACGATTCGCTTACGAAGCGTCAGCATTTGTGACGTTGGCTAGGTGGTCTCCCAAGAGTCCTGAGGGATTTGGGACGGAACTTTTAATACAAATGAGTGAAAGATGAGCGTAGTTTGATATCTTCGATACGAGTTTGATTTTCTTCGGGATTGAAAATGTTTTAGTGGATACGACAGAGGCTTTGGTTGTGTGTGACATATGTGTGTGGTGGCCAAAATATTATGATACTTAAAGCCACAAAATCTTTGTCGCGCAATTTTGGCCACGCTTTGCAATATAAGCGTGAAAACGTACCTTTGTGTATGGTACTACCGAAATTGCAAGGCAGAAATTACGCTCGTGTGGCGAAGGTTAGAAGTAAGAACCTCATATAGGTGCCACTAGACCACCAGACCAGAGTTCGATGAATCAAACCAAGTGCTGTGGTTGGTTAAGCCCATAAGTATCGTCTCTGCAAAAAGAAAAGAGTCGCAGAATGTTAAGGGTTCTAATATACATTCCCCGGCTCTTATCTTTCCCAACAGACTCCAGGTTAAAATATTTTCATTAATAATAATATCTAGAGAAGAAAAACTGCACTAAGTTCACACGGAGAAGCGGTCACAAGACTTCATCCCTCTCATCTTAAAAATGGATCAACTTTCTTCCTAAACGTTATCACTTATGCCCTTTTCAAAATAAACCCTTAAGGTTACGGATTTACCCATACGAATGAACTTATCTAACTAGATAGTTGCACTTAGGACCTTTTAGGCTAGACTTCAGGACGCTAGCTGCATCTGAATGACCTGAGTTATCTTCGCTTACCAAATACCAGAATTTGCGACAGCTGCGTTTAATAGTCATTTTGGACGTGAAACTCATGTAGATTAGGAAAATATAATATTTTGATGTTATAAAAGTTCAGCTGCTCCTAACGAATATCGTTTCATCTATTTAGCACTAGCTTTTGCCCGCGGCTTCGCTCGCGTTAGAAAGAGACAAAAAGTAGCCTATGTCACTCTACAGCCCTTCAACTATCCCCATTTAAAAAATCACGTCAATTTGTAGCTCCGTTTTGCCGTGAAAGACGGACAAACAAACAGACACACACACTTTCCCATTTATAATATTATATAGTACGGATCTACGGATATATTTTTTCTTTCATAACAATTATCTTTCTCAATTAATTAGTGAGACAGGATTTCATGTTTTATTTAGGTTTACATGTCATAAATGTGCGATGTACTTTCAATCTCACTGGGAGACAAAACGTGTCCCAGAATTTCGATACATTCTTGTTACTTTCCTCGTTTGTTACCCCACACATGTACGGAAAATGATAACAAAATAAGAAAAAATCGTATACGACAATTTTTTTAACTACTAGGATTGAAAAAAGCTAGTGTTTCTGAGTAGAAATAACATTTTTTTTTCAAAAATATCACATTTCATAAAAGTGGCGGAAAAAAAAGAAATGCTCTTCTATCGCCGTTATCGCTTTCTCGCTTTTGGTGGGACGAGTGCCTTTGTCCCGTGCCCTTACAAATCTCACTCTAATAACTTCAATTTCAACCATTTTCAACCCTAATTCAAAGTACCATGTGTCATATCATATGCAAAATAAAATGGTTACGATTTTGACCAAAATCATTTGCGTTTGGGGTGAAAGATTTTGGACTTTATGTTAACAGAGATAAAGGTAAAGATGTGTGTAAGATATTGGTGCATCGCTTGCCATCTGGCATGCATAGTTTGTAGGACAGATCTCGTATTATTGGAATTATTACTATTAAATAGTCTATATAACTGTACTGTTTAGTATGTAAGTGTCATTTATTATTATTTTTTCTTTTTGGTTGCAATAAATGCCTTTTCTTTCTTTTTTTCTTTCTTTTCTTTCTATTATAGTTTTGAGTTTAATAGGACGTTAAGAGTAATTTAATGGGTTATTGTACTTATTGTTCAGTAACACCCCCCGTGGGTGTCGTAGAAGTCGGCTGTGGGATATGGGTTAAATTGTGGCGTAGGCGAGAGGCTGGCTGTGATTATATGTATGTATGTGTGTATGTTCAGTAAGAAAAATTAATCAACTGCTGGAACTTCCTTTTCACATAAATGTACGTCAAATACTTGAGCAAGTTAACTTGTCTTTTTTATTTTCTTTATTTATCTTTCTTCTTAAAGGCTATTTTATGATATGATTATAAAAGTAAAATAAAAACCACTTACAAAACAATACAAAATATATAAACACATAAAAAACCTAACCTAGGGTGCCGCCAGCAGCGGGGCAGGGCCCAAGCTGCCGGTGGTTAGGGTTGCAGAGAGAGGAACCGTCGGACTATCCGCGCTGTGTCCAAGATCACCGCCTTCTGCATCTGGCCCTTGATCCAGCCACCTAGCGAGAGTCTATTAAGGTGTTGGTCGAGACTCTTCGCTATGAGACCGCTCGCTGAAACGACTATCGAAACAATGATCGTCGAATCAACATCCCACTTGGCGGTTATCTCGTGAGCCAAGTCTAGGTACTTACTGGACTTGTTTTTTATTTTATTATTAGGTATTTACATTTTTATTTTAGTCGTTGATTTCTTCTTGTTTGTTTTATTCTTTTGTATATTTGACGGTACCTAGTATCCTAGTACCTAGTATTTAGTTGTTGAATTAAAACAGGACCTAAATATAAGAGATTCTCATTACTATCGTATGATTCGTACGTGTATCAAAAATACTAACTACCTACTCTTTTTTAAATATTTTCGAATGACGGAATTTACCGCTCGAACTTTGTACGCAAATGCTTGTGATGAAATAATACATACATACCATACATACATAACAATAACGTTTGAATCACATAATAGGGTATGCAGAGCACATGAAACTTGTTTTTGTTCTACTTTTGGCAATTAAGGGGTTGAAAGAAAACGAAATTGTGACATTGCAGTGATAGGTTGACCCAAGACAGCCACGGGAAGAAAGGGGACGGTGAAATTCTTAACCCGTCACCACACGGATAAAATAATGATTCTAAATACGATTTGCTTTACAAAAGCAAATGCCTCTTTTCTCCAAAATTATCCTTCACACCATGCCTTGATTTCAAAAGCAACAAACAACGCCTGTAAGGTTATAATGTACATTTCCCCCCTTGTGCTTAAAAGCTACTTTACATATCGGACGAGGCCAGTCTTTGTAACATCTATCCAAATCGAATTACACGCCGGCTCGCCCTGCCTTCAGGCAGAGCGGTAAGCCGGTGGTTCAAGTCACGAAAGCTTTAAAGTCGCTATTATTTTTCCCCGTTTGGTGACGGGTTAAGAATTTCACCACCCCCTTTCTTCCCGTGGGTGTCGTAGAAGTCGACTGTGGGATATGGGTTAAATTGTGGCGTAGGCGAGAGGCTGGCAACCTGTCACTGCAATGTCACAGTTTGGATTTCTTTCAACCCCTTTTTGCCAAGAGTGGCACTGAAACTTAGTAGTTCATGTGCTCTGCCTACCCCTTTATGGGATACAGGCGTGATTATATGTATGTTTATATGTTATATGTATGTATTTTTCCCCGTCTGGTAACGGGTTAAGAATTTCACCACCCCCTTTTTTACCGCGGGTGTCGTAGAAGTCCAGCTTTGAACACTTGGAGGCCTTCGTCACTTTTTCTTTGTATATGACATTTATTTCAGTTTGTCGTAGAAGTCGACTTGGGATATGTCGCCGCGTCGCCTGGGGCGCGTCTTACGTCCTTCCTATACTAAATGTACTGATAAGACGTTTTTTAAATTACACTCGGGCGGCGTGGCGCTGACGTCCGTTCCGCGTCTTAAGACATGCGTCGCCTGTGTGTGGATAGTCCCTTACAATACAGACGGTGCTTTTTTTACGCACTAGTTCTAGTTCATTTCTTGTCAGGTCGAAACTTTGGAGGGCCATCTGTACTGAAAAACTTGGTGTATCATCGTGCGAAAAGGAAATTCGTAATTCCCTTTGGTCGTGGTTTAATTTATCGCCACTCGTTTCGAACTTCCTCTTTCACGCACTTGTATCGTAATGTACCATTATGATAGTATTTGGTGTTAAAATAAAGCTTATTAAGGGTTTTCGTGTTTTTCATTCGAGGCTGACAACCTGTCACTGCAATGTCACAATTTTCGTTTTCTTTCAACCCCTTTTTGCCAAGAGTGGCACTGAAACTTGAGTAGTTCATGTGCTCTGCCTACCCCTTTATGGGATACAGGCGTGATTGTATGTGTGTGTGTATGTGTGTCATTCGAGGCATAACATAATCCCACATTAAACGCTGTTAGTTTGTCCCTTGTACCCCGCGTTTATAATGTTTGCAGCACACTTGTAAGCAATTCGCATTATATGTGCGGTAAGTGGCTCGTGAAATTCAGCTTGTTCCCGCGTTTGTTTTAACTAACTTCATTTCTTTAACAGAAATTAACTGAATTTGTTTTTTATCATGCAGGAACGTCTGCGAGCGATATTAGGTACATATTTTTAAATTAAAGGAAAAATTCACACCTCCGGCAGGACTCGAACCTGCGACCTCTGGCCTTGCCGGGGCCGTCGCGCTTCCAACACAGCAGCGCAGTTGGATGGCCCCGGCAAGGCCAGAGGTCGCAGGTTCGAGACTTCGAGTCCTGCCGGAGGTGTGAATTTTTCCATTTTTCCTTTAATTTAAAAATAGAAATTAACTGTATGAATATACTTTACAGTACATGTTGGTGTTTCTTTTTCCCGCACTACACTAGTTCGCAAAGTAGTATACATTTGTTGTCAAGTTGAAACTTCAAAACCGTGGTCTTACCGTGGGACTTAGTCAATCTGTGTAATAATGTCCTATTAAAAAAAAAAAAAGTAGCCATACATGTGGTAGGGTAGCACACCTCGGACACTGGCGATCAAATATATGAAAGAGGCGCGTTCCTAGCACACCAGTCTAAGCTCGTGTAGGTGAACGCGTACCATGCTTGTATGAGTGAGATGACTGAGATGTGACAGGTCGACTGTTCGCGTTTTTGACAGGCGGTAACTGTGAGGTAACCGAGAGGGGGTGGGCGGCAATTTCAGCAGGGAGCGGGAGTGGCCATACTGTACGATAGTACTCTTTATTATACTGTGCAGGTAGGGTAAAACGTCGAACTACACACGTGCGAAAATGAAAATGACTATTTGTGTCTCTATGAGCCTATTGCTTCTGCCATTTTGTAGATAGGTATCTGGAAATCTGGCTGTTGAGAAATGTCTGTGAGGTGCAGGCGGACAGCCGAACGTACGAATAGTCTAATCCGAATAAAGGAAAAGCGATATTAAAGAATATAGAATAGAATAAACATTTATTCGTGAACACAGGCAAGACAAAATACACATAATAACAAGACAGAAAGGAATGAAGTGCCACGAAATGGCCTCACCTCAGCGTGTTGGTGGTGACTTCCAGCGCTGATCTTCCGATGAGACTGGTCGCGTTCTTGACAGGTGGTAACTGTGAGGTAACTACTGTGTGGTGCTGGCTTACAAGTGTGCTGCAGGGTTGTTCTATTTTGTTGCGTATTTATTTTTGCATTAGCATTAATTGCGTGTATAAAATACGCAAGTACGAGTATACCGGGGTAACACTGATTGACGCTAGTCAGCTAGGCAGTAGCATTGTGCTGACATTAGGCATCTATTCGCAGATTAGCAAAGTAATACTAATTGCTTCGTAATTTTTACTGGGTACTAGGGGAATGCCATTTATCGGCCATGGTCTAGTGGGTACTATTGTAAATTCTTGACGTAAGTTTTGTTGGTGTCTGACTTATGAGTATTTATGGGTATTTATACTAGTATTCTAATGAATTAAGTAGGTGGATAGCTATTGAAGCCTTAAGTTACGTAATTATAAGATTACTTAATCAACAACTTGTATGTACTGTAGCCGTTGGAGCATTTGTGTGTATTGCACATTTTGATTATTTATATAACATTTAGTCAATTCTTACAAAATGTAATTTAATGGATGACTGTTATTGGCCTTCTTATACGTAAGCAGTAGTATGTCTTAGTTATATTTACGGCTGTTGTTATCCTGAATACCAATAAAATAAAATAAATAAAAAGTAATCTAGATTTTGTTGCTGGTGACTTTCAGCGACGTGTTACTGACCTGTCACCCAGTGTCGTTCATGGTTAAAGGTATCTTTTGATACGGTATTGCATGTGTTGTGACATTCATTATTTGAATACAACCAGAATATTAATGCCCATGTCAAAACTGAGATAAGGTACAGCGGGACAAATCCCGACTGGGGGTCAATTGTAACTGATCCATTTTTAACCCCCGACGCAAAAACGACGGGGCGTTATAAGGGCGATTCTCTGTAAGCTTGTAATCGGCTGTCCTGGCCGATTTTTTCAAAAAGTACTTCAATTATTTAAATAATAAGCACGTCTAATAAAACTTTAACCTCGAATCTTTACGGGCCATCATTTTTATAATCATAACTATTTTAAGCGTTTTACTACACGTAATAGCAGCTCTAAAAATACAGTCCCCTGGCTGTCCCCATCACTGTCTTCCCACCTAGAAGTGAAAGATACGAAAAAAATATTAAAACTAAATACAAGCGGCAGTTAAATCAAAACAATCGAATTATTAAATTATATTATTGTAGTATAACGAGGTCTGATTAATTGGTTATTTATTTAATAAAGTCCAGTAAACTTTGTCCCCAGAATTTGTATACAGTCCCCTGCCTAAAATATTTAGCCATATTAAAAAATAACCACTATGTTCGCAAACGTATTTTTGAGTGAAACGAAACGCGATCGCTGTGAAGTTGGTTACCGTGCCTAATGCGGCGGCGAGACGCTATTTTGTTTAGTGTCAGAGCATCACTTGTGTGGTGAACCCGCGTTTGGACCGCTGCCACACCCAGTCCCCTGGTAAGAGTCCCCTGGTAAAAGAAGTTTTTATTTCTGTTGAGATTTTCTTAAAAAAGTTTCTGTTGATTATTGATGTGCAAATATGCCATAGAAATAATAAATGACTGATCAATATAAAATGACTTTTATCTTTAAATACAACCCCTATGACACGTTAAAAACAGTCCCCTCACGCCCCAAACAGTCCCCTGTTACGATTTTTTAGAAAATCGTTAATAACTCGGAAATTACGTATAAATTCAGTGGGTCTCCTTATGTAACTAAAATAATAGTTAATTTTAGTCAACATAGAACTCACATTTTTGGAAATAGTTAAAAAAAATTGACAGAACAGCATTTGTATGGGACCTTCACGAGCTTACAGAGAATCGCCCATAAGTTTGACGTGTCTGTCTGTTTGTCTGTCTGTGTGCGTGTCTGTCTGCGGCATCGTAGCTCCCGAACGGATGAACCAATTTCGATATAGTTTTTTTTGTTTGAAAGTCGAGTTAGTCGGGAGTGTTCTTATTACACTATTAAGTTGAGTTCTAGATGTTTCCACTGAACACGCGTGCCATATATAACCAGTGGACACTCTAATTAATAATGAAAACATTGTAAAACATAGAAAAAAATGGATCAGTTGTATTGGTTATACCCCAGTCGAAATTGTCCCGCTTTACCTTATTTCGCTTGCTCAAAATCCCTATTTTTCAGGCTTCTGTACGAATACCTAAATCATAACAAAACAAAAATATAAAAAAAAACCATTCAACTCTCCTTTTATCTATATTAAACCGTCACACGAACACAAAACCAATTTAAAAACAAAACACCACAGCCATCATAAAAACAGAAAGTCCAAACAAAAATTACATAAATTTGTCACGTAACGACTCTTCTGACTTTAAACAAGGCTTTTACATCATCGATCAAATCTAAATTTGCCTGATACATGCATTAAAACCTCGTCGGGTCCCCGCCCATCGTCATCTCTTAAAAACGTATTACCGGGGGCACAGAGTAGAACAGCGCGGGCACTTTAAAAATAAACGATACCCCTACTAAATATTATAACTAGAACAACTTGTCTGCCAGTACGCACACTCATTCAAAAATACACTAAGCTACAACAGGACAGAGGAGACTTGTATAACAGCAGCAGGTAGGTGGGCAGTCAGAAATAATAATAAGGAAACTGTAAGTCTACAATATTAGTACTTCACACTGTAACAATTGTCACAATATGAGACTGTTTCTTAAGAAATAAAATAAAATAAAAATAAACTAATAATAAAATTGTCTCCAACATTTTGCATCATGCGGTCCACATACTGTAACTACGATTTCAACATGTATATTGCTTTTGATGTGTTTTGTGGGTTGACTTTGGTAACTACTTTCGGGTATCAGACTTCAAGCTTTTCATGTCAGCCTTTAAATGTTAATTTAATTTGCCATGAGTAAGAATGACATAACAAGTTGCACATAATTTCTAGGTATAGGCACGGTCCAATACGATTTTAAGTGCAGAACTAGGTTCTCTAAAATATGTTGAGCGAAGGACAAAACAAAACTTAACCATTGGCACCATAACTTAATGCATTATAATTGTAGCGTTTTTTGTTCGACTGCTCCCTCTGTCCCTCCCAATTCTATGTCTCGAATTTGGTATGCATAAAACCCAGCGAACAGATTCGCAGATACGTGCAAATTGCCCCGATACTATCGAAATTAATTGCGAATAAAATTAACTTTTTAAAATATAGACTTCGGCCAGATTTCGGCGGCCAGTTAGTAAGAGATGATATCATTTTCTGAAAAAGCTTTATAAATTACCTGTGAATTCTTTTCCCATGAACATTTTAACGAAAAGATACGACTAAAAATATCTGAATGACAATAAACTTTTATTGATCAATAATAAATGTATTTTTAAAGGGGGAAATGGGTTCAAAAACGTACTAAGAACTTCTACTTTTATATTTATTCTAAGCCTAGTTTTATCGATTGTAAAAGTTTCTTTTTGTAGAAAAGTTTAAGTTCACTATATTATGAAGTTCTTTTAGATTTCAAGAGGTACCTCTAGAAGAAAACCTAACAGTAGCTATGGCGACATTTTGATACTATAGCCAGTGCAAGTGTTTAAAGGACAAATGTCTATGAAATTATAACATCTAAACAATCAATATTGTCACAGTATATGCTATTAAAGCGCTGCCTAGTTCACTCTGTCCATATGTCCAATGCGTGCAGTACTTCGTCCATTTTTTCAACCCGCTATATAGTGTCTTACTGCTATTATGCATGGCTGCATTGAACCCTGCCGCCTGCTAACACACAACACATATTGGTGTTTTGATTTTTCGACAAATAAATCTGTAGACAATTTATACCTTAGTATTAGTACAGTACCTATCTAAGGCCCACTTGCACCAACCACTTAACTCAGGGTTAGTGGGCTGTCATCTGTCAAATTCCATATAAAATGGTGGGTTAACCCTCGGGTTAACCCTTCATTTTCGTTGGTGCAAGTGGCCCTAAGAAGTGTACCCAGAAAAAAAATGAATATCTTGTAATTTCGTTAAAAAATCAAAACCTCTGAGGTTAAACGTTTCCTGGTTCGCGTGTCACATACACTGAGAGAAAAAACAACCAATTTTCATGTTCGTTCAACAAGTTTTTTGGTTAAAATAGCGCCTACGTGCTCTTTGATTCAAACAACAAGTTAGATTTTGTTAAGTGTAACTAGTACATTCTGCAAGTTTCATTTTATTTGAATCAATATTTTATTTGAATCAACAAGTTGATTTTATAAAAGCAACATGACTCATATTGTTTTAAACATATATTTGGCTGATTCAATAAAATATCTTTTAACAAGCTTGACCTTGTTGTTCGAACAAATTCGACTTGTATCATCAACATTGTGATTTATTCCGTTTACTAAAATACTTTTGTTACAAACGGATAAACCCGCAACAAGTCGAACTGTGGAATGAATTGTCGCCTGCGGTATTTCCGGACCGATACGACCTTCAAATCTTCAAGAAAACAGCGTACAACCATCTTAAAGGCCGGCAACGCACCTCCAACACCTCTGGTGTTTCGGGTGTCCATGGGCGGCGGTGATTGCTTACCATCAGGCGACCTGTCTGCTCGTTTGCCTCCTATCCCATAAAAAAAACTTGTTAAATTCACAATGCAACAGTCTGCACCCTCTTATTCAAATTATAATTATTAAAAATTCAAAAAAGCTTTCAACACCATTCATCATACTAAACACCCGGCTTAAGAGTGCTTCCACACCTAAATGCAGTTAATTCCTAAGTCCACGGAACCCCAGATAGGGTGACTAGTCCAATTTAAACTTTGGGACAGACCCGATCACCGTCATGTTATTTATAATGAGTTTTTACGGGTTCCAAACGCTTACCTTGGTTACGGAAAAACAATTTTTTGAAATCAAAATCAAAAATCAAAATCAAAATAATTTATTCAGCAAATAGGCCACAGGGGCACTTTTACACGTCACATGTACATAGGTATTTAAAAAAATATTTAAAATTGAGTTGAAATTACAATTGATACTATTATATACTAATTCTAAGTTCTAACTAAAGTTAACTCTATACAATTAATTAGAGATGTAGAAGGTCTCTAAATGTCGAATTACAACCAAGAACTACACTAAATTTTAATATAAAAAGTACAAATACAAAAAAAAAAGTCTAAAATTACTTTAGAGGTGCAAATGACTCTAAATGTCACAACTAAAAATAAAATGTATATCTACTTAATCTAATTCTCCTTAGAGATGTATATGGTCTCCATGAGTCAAAATCATATATTTAAAATATTCACTAAAAGAAAGGAAACAAACGACAACCGAACAAAGTGTCCTAATTTAATAAAAATTAGAATTAAAGTTACTAAGTTATAACAGCCCCAGTAAGCTTAAACAGACCGGTCTTCACAGACGGCACCCGTTCACGAGTATGACGCGTATCTCAGCCATCGCCTCCCTCAACCTTTATTCGGGAAGGTGGCGACCCGATCAACGACGCCAAGGAATGATGAAGGAATTAGTCTAAGAGTGGCACTGAAACTTGAGTTTCATGTGCTCTGCCTACCCCTTTATGGGTTACAGGCGTGATTGTATGTTGTTGTTGTTGTAGTCTTAAAGCTCAGTCACACATGCGCGTTTTGAGAGCGTAGGCGGAGCGTTAGCGGAGCGCAATGATAGCGATGCGCCGGCGGGAACTAACGAGCGCGGATTGCGAGCGGAATGCGCGCGGATTGCGAGCGGAACGCAGCGTTCCGCCGGCGCACCGCTATCTTTGCGCTCCGCTAACGCTACGCTGTCAAAACGCTCTATGTGTGGCTTTAAGGCCGAGTGCACGCTCATATTGCGCGTGCAGCGGGGCGGGGCGTGTCAAACGGCGTGCATATCAAACGATTGAAGGTCATATAAGTGTCCTGAGTCGACGCTGCATACGCACGCTCGTACACCCCGCCGAACGCTCCGCTCCGAGCGTCCACTCAGGCCTTACACTCATAAAGCCTGTATTCTCAAAAAGGATTGTCAGAGCACTTGAAATTGGTCAAGTTTCAGTGCCACTCTTGGCAGTTAAGGGGTTGAAAAAAGAAACAAAAATTGTGCGTATTGCAGTAACAGGTTGCCAGCCCATCGCACACCACAACGGAATCGCATAGTCGACTTCTACTATACGGGAAGAAAGGTGGTGAAATTCTTATCCCGTCACCACACGTGGCATTTTTTAAATCCCGATGAAAAAAGAGGAAGATATTGTTACAATTTCCTACAATTTCAACCGGTATTATTCTCAACTAGCTAAAACTAAAGCCATACATGAATGCATAACTAAAAAGCTGATTTATGCTCTTAATAATGCTTGCAAAATGTGACCTAAATAACAGAGAACAACGGGTATTCCTAGATTAGTATAGAGCCCCTACCATCAGTTTACCAATTCTTAGTATATTATACACAATTACACACAGCTATCGTACCAGTAAATACCATAGGGATCATCCCCACTCAAGAGACGCATATCCTGAAGCGCGGAACGGACGTCCGCCACGCCGCCTGAATGTAATTTAAAAAACGTCTCTTCAGTACGTTTTGATAGCGTTGCGCCGGACGAACGCTAGCGTTACGCTCGCAATCCGCGCACATTCCGCGCTCTGCTTAGTTTCCGCCGGCGTCCGCTGGGTGCAACGCCAGCGTTCGTCCGGCGCACCGCTATAATTGCGCACCGCTAACGTTCCACCTACGCTCTCAAAACGCGCATGTGTGGCATGGAGCTTTAAATAGAATTAGAAACACGCCAAGCAGTTAATGTTTGCCCGCTTCCCCCACTTTTACCTCCCCATTTTTTATGTTTTTTTTTATTTTCACGAAAACGAATGGGACCATAATTATGTAATGTATGTATGCATGTATGTTTTCCCCTCACTAGCTCGGTAACACGTGTTTTGTCCTTTAATACCAGCGGGTAAAAACGCATTTTATCCACTAGTGGGTAAAGTAATTTGACCTTGAATAAAGAAAAATTAACTGCTTTAAAATTGATAAAAGTAGGTGAATCTAGTAATAAATATGATTTACCACCTGTGGAACTACTGGAAGCAGTGATAAACGCATTTTTGCGTTGTAGTTTCCTCGCTATAGTGAGGGGAAAAGTTTTGTGTTACACTCGGGTGCAAATGTATTTTACTTCTCGTGTGTTAAAAAACTCGCAAGTTCAGGATTCTATTCTCGAACCACTCGCTTCGCTCGTGGTTTAACTATAGAATCCTTTCACTTGCTCGTTTTTCAATTCCACACTCGGCGTTAAAATACAACTTTGCCCCCTTGTATAACAAATAACTATTGTTACGCTATAGAGTAACGTACAGCTCAGCAAAAAGCATGTGTGGGAAACAAGAGTAGTACATGATGTTGTCTCTTTTCATTTTTTTTAGATTTTATTCTAAATCGTCAAAAACCATAGTAGCGACCCAGTCTACTGTAAATAATATTAATTAAAGCAAGACGCACGTTTTAAAGTCAAACGTTATTTCGGTAACTTAGTTTCTAGTTTAGTGAATATTTAATTATTATTTAGCCAGTATTTGCGTCTGCGGGAGATAAATTTTAGTTGAGTCAGTGAGCAAAGCTTATTATAACTTTTATAACTTAACACTTAAGTTTTCGCGCTTTGTACACATATTTAAAGTCACATACAGGGGGCCGATTTTTGAGTCTTACGGCGTTCGAATTCAGAAAATTGTCACTGAAAATAATAGGCAATTCACCGTTTTCAACCGGTATTTTAGTGACAGTGAGACTCAAAAATCGGCCCCCAGGTCGAACGCGATTAATTAACATTATTTTACCTTATTTCTCAAAGTTTCGGCCAGGTTGCACTGGCCGTGGTCGCGTGGTGGCGGGTCTTCGCGACCACGACCAGTGCAACCTAGTTAATTAATCGCGTTCGACCTGTATGTGACTTTAAATACATTTATAACTTAGAAATTAATAACTATAGGTAATTAAAGTCAATTTCAATGGCATATTTGTTTATAGTACGTTATATTTGTGTTTTGTTCTTTTCACATAAATACCTAGTTATTTGTTTTACAAGGGAGCAAAGTTGTTAACCGCACGTGCGAATATTGATACCTCAACAATTGAAAAATTCAAAAAAATTCTAATATTCAACTTGGCATGGATATATGCATCATCTATTTGATGGCCTATGACTCAATATTATTCAGTATTTATTATTATTTAATAAATAAATTAAATAATATAATGATTTATTATTTAAGGATAAAGATGAAACGGCGGAAAAGTGTGAAAAAACAGGATGATTTTTAGTATGTGATTTAGGCAGATTTTTTCGGAGTTAGTAATTAGTTTATGTTTAAACATTTTATCATGGGGGTTTCACAAATAGTGTACCTTTCTAATAGTAGTAAAACTTTACAAATAAAACTTACCAATAATTATATATTTATTTAAATAAGTTTTAGCCTATTTAACTTCTAACACTAATTTAGTATTAAAATCGGTATTAAATATTTTTCCAAGAGTAATAAAACCATTGTCTATCACGTATATTAATATCTCATTAAAAGAAAAATTCATGCATTTAGGGGTTAAAGGTTGTAAAGGTTTGAAGGCAAGAAGGTTAATTAAACTTTGCCACCGAGCACAGACCAACCTCTATAGACATCCATTACAAGACGACTCGCGGTCGCCAGCCTTCCTAGTATTTGCACTGATATAAGCGCGGGCGCTCGCCGTGCCCGATCAGTAGCGACCAAGTAACAGACCCGAAAGCAGCGCGTGTTTTTCGCAGTAAAAAAATTGAAAAAGGGTATTTTGATGTCTTAAAGATGTCCACCTGTAGTGTGAAATGGTGTGGAAAGGTAACAAGAAGCTCAAATTTAAAAACAGACGTCATTACATTCCACATAAAAGTCATATTTATAATTTATTCAGAGCCGGCATAGGTCAACTTACATTGGCCAAAGTCCCTTTCATCTGGCGCGACTGCCCGCCGTCCTTGAAACGGCCAATCACAGCGCGCTTAACACATTCCCCGCCCGCTCCTCGCACCCCTGGCACTGGTGACTCGTATCGCGAACAAAATATACAAGAATGCTACTCTATAGGAGGTTCTCTGTGCCACCGAGTGAAACACAAATGTTTCTACCGTCCGTCGTCTCGGTGACGAAGCGCTGGTGGCCTAAAAGCGCTGGTGGCCTAGCGGTAAGAGCGTGCGACTTTCGATCCGGAGGTCGCGGGTTCGAACCAAGGCTCGTACCAATGAGTTTTTCGGAACTTTGTGCGAAATGTCATTTGATATTTGCCAGTCGCATTTCGGTGAAGGAAAACATTGTGAGGAAACCGGACTAATTCCAACAAGGCTTAGTTATATCCTCCGGGTTGGAAGGGCAGATGGTAGTCGCTTTCGTAAAACTAGTGCCTACGCCAAATCTTGGGGTTAGTTGTCAAAGCGGACCCCAGGCTCCCATGAGCCGCCCGAGTGAAACACAAATTTTTCTACCGTCCGTCGTCCCGGTGACCAAAAAAGTGTGTTTTGTTTCCTATACTTCCAAGAAGAAGCAAGTAAAACAGACCGTCGTTATTCAGTGCATCAGAATCTGAAACTGAAACAATCCAATTATGACGCACGTGTAGTTTCTGTCCTGCGATGCTGACAGGCAGAGATGTCCTCAGACTCAGTTCAGTTCAGACACGAAAAACCAATGTAATTTCAATTCAATGTGTCCTCTCTCACTCCTCTCTCTCTCTCTCTCTCTCTCTCTCTCTCTTCCAAGCTATGAATCCCACATTGTGGTTGGGTCAGCTTTCCGTGCAATCCGCTTCAACTTCGCCCTATCCTTGACGTCGTCTTCGGACACTCTGCACTCACCCATATCTTTTAGCACTACGTTACGTCCCTCCATCTTGTCTTCGATTTTCCTCTGCGTCTCTTACCGGGGATGGAGAATCGTAGTGCTAAATTTCCAACGTAGTCTGGTGGTCTTCTCCCTACGTGCTTCTTCTTCTTTAGTCGTTCCCTCAATGCTGAGGATCGTGACATCATGTCATTCTGTTGAAGACTAGGTCTCTCCATAGGCGTCTGTTCCCTACGTGCCCATACCAAAAATCAATGTGTCCTGTTATCCGTAGCCATTTTCCTTTGGTTTATCAAACCAGAATATTATAACGCATAAACATTGACCAGCTAAATTAAATATTTGAAAAAAAAAACCCCGACATAGTGGACCCATTGTCAACGAACATGGCTAAGAACACTTCCGGCTAATTCAGCTTTCAAACAAAAAAAACTTAATCGGTTCATCCATTCGGAAGCTACGATGCCCGAGACGGATACTCGCACAGACAGACAAATACGTCAAACATAACACCCTGTCGTTTTTGCGTCGGGGGTTAAATAACACAAATATTTCTAAATTTGACACTTTCACATCTTCCACTTCATCAAAGGCGCAAGAATAACAAATTAAGGGCTAACTTATACACATTACACAACTACATACACATGGCCCACAGTAAAAATGAATCTCGCAAGTTGTACTTAACGATTTTGATAGCTCTGCCTGCACAATGATAAACGTCATCATTTCATAGAAAATGTTACGCTAAAAAAAATTGCACCTGCTAGGCTGTCAATGATCTGAAGGATCAATGCATTTTCAATATAATTGATACACGACACTGTAATAATAGGAAAATGACCCCCTTGAGGAATTCACTGTTTCTATTTTGCGCTTACTATTTGAAACGGGATTTGTGGTACGACGGGATTTGTGGACGGTAGTGACCCTGCCTGCTACGCCACGGTACCGGGTTCGAATCTCGGTAAGGGCATTTATTTGTGTGATGAACGCATATATTTGTTCCTGAGTCATGGATGTTTTCTATGTATATAAGTATTTATATATATTATATATATATCGTTGTCTGAGTACCCACAACACAAGCCTTCTTGAGCTTACCGTGGGGCTCAGTCAATCTGTGTAAGAATGTCCTATAATATTTATTATTTATTACTATTAACCGTGAGTAGCAAGTAGCAAAAGTAGGAAATCTCAAAAACACATGTGGCTATGAGTAAAAAGGTCAAATGTGAAAGCCAGACACGCTTCTCCTTCCACAGCCGCACTTATCCGCATTGACCTTAATTAATTTCGTTTTGTCGCATACGACCTTATAGAATGAGCTAGTGTAAAAGCATCTTCACTAACTTCATTATGCGCAAAATAAAATAACGAGAAAACATATTACTTACTTAGGGACCGGCCACATCAGAGCGTCGCGTGTCTCGGGGCGCGCAACGGACGTCCGCGCCACGCCACCTGAGTGTAATTCAAAAAACGTCTCCTCAGTACATTTTGTATAGGAAGGACGTAAGACGCGCCGCCAACCGGCGCGGCGCGCGCCACGCCGCCGCCACGCCACCTGGGGCGCGACTTACGTCCTTCCTATACAAAATGTACTGAGGAGACGTTTTTTGAATAACACTCAGGTGGCGTGGCGCGGACGTCCGTTGCGCGCCCCGAGACACGCGACGCTTAAGTGGGAACGCTGGCTTATATATTTTTTTGCTGTAACTTAGCCATTAATTAAATCAAATTCAATTACACTATGAAATGAAGAAACTACATTTTCACACGAATTAAGTTATGCAACGTAGCAATTAATTTAAGTTTATTTACGACTTTATTCCTTTTTAATTAACTTTCAGAGCCCTTGGTGCTAAACTTCGCGATCTTTGACAGAGAATTTATTACTTTTCGAACTCGTGAAGAATGATGCTTATGTAAAATTTAAATTTTGAAAACAAAAACACCGACATAGTGGACCGATTTCCCATCAAACATGGCTAAGAACACTCCCGACTAATTCAGCTTTCAAACAAAAAAAAAAACTAAATCTAAATCGGTCCATCCGTTCGAAAGCTACGATGCCACAGACAGTCAGACGTATAACACCCTGTCGTTGTCTTGGGTTAAAAATGTCTGTTTGTAGCCAATTTTTAAAGATAACACGTTTTTTTGTGGATAGATAGTATTGATGATGATCTGAACGCGTAGCCAACATGCCTTTCGTTTACGCTCGATGCTCCTAAGTCTACGAAATACTTAGGATTTCGGAAAAATAAGCTATAAATGTATACACCAAAAATTAACAGATATACTTACCTACAGTCAGCGACGAAAGTTTGTACAAATATTTTTTTTTTATCGGCATTAAACTTATTTTACAATATAAATTGAAATAGATATCATACACGAATAAAACGACAATTTTACAATATTTTTTTGTTTCAGGTATGTTTTCCAGCATAAAATACTGCATTAAATAGTCTGGGTAAGTGCGTATATTTACACTTTCCTCGAAAATCGCTCTGCCTTTTTTCACCCGAAATAATTTGATTTGTCCTAAGTAGTCAAATGACGGAAAGAATTCCCTAAATTACTATTTAAAGATCTAATTGTGAAGTCACAAAGGGATTGTTCGACTGAGTGGCTCTGGACAAAGGGTAACGGAACGGAACGTAACGCAATGGGCAAAAAGTGACGGAATGGAACGCAAAACGTAATGATTTGAAAGGCTGCGAATTAATATTAACAGAATAGATAAGTTAAAGATGTTAGACTTATATTTATTCTAATTATATTATATAGTAAGAAATTTCGTAATGGCACAGTATAATTAAAGAGTACTATCGTACAGTATGGTCACTCCCGCTCCCCGCTGAAAGTGCCGCCCCCCTCTCGGTTACCTCACAGTTACTACCTGTCAAAAACGCGACCAGTCGACCTGTCATATCTCACTCATACAAGCATAGTAGGTACGCGTTCACCTACACGAGCTTAGACTGTGTGCTAGAAACGCGCCTCTTTCATATATTTGATCTCCAGTGTCCGAGGTGTGGTAATGGACTCTATTTTTTGATAAAATCTAATGTGAAAGTAACATTTTATACACGAGTCGCATTTTGGCATTTTGAGTCGTTTCCTTGCTCAAATCTTTTTTTTTATTCGTATAATAATGGCTTTCTGCTACCAGGGCACTTTGCCAATGTCAAGTAGGTAAATTACAGAGATATATAAAACAGTATAAGTAGTTTTTTTGCGAACCAGGCCTTCGCGATGATGCACTGGAGGATAGCTGGAGCAGCAGTACAAAGCATGATGGCGGCCGGGACCACGAACTGCCGAGTGATGTCCGTAGAATTGGTTATTCGTATCTCCAAAATAATTCTTCATTAAATGCACTCTTTGTGCAGGCTATACACTGCATAATATCCTATCAAACTTATACATTAAACAGCAGAATGCAAATAATAAAAAAATATATCGGAGGACACCATACAGGATGTAACATTAATGCTGGTGATCCATTTAAGAGCATAACCGGTATCGAATAGCGGTTACGAATACCACTTCCTTTTTTTAAAATAAACACCATGAAAATTAAAGGTACTATAGAAGGTAATGTATAAGCCGTAGGATTTATCTTCGGCAATTATGTTACATAGTGTATAGGCTACTAAAAAAAAAAAATATCGGAGGACGATCCGCCATGTTCCATGGGTCAATCGGAAGTCCTTGCTCAAATCTGCGGCTTGTTAAAATTAACTGTCAAATGATTATTTACCTTTATAGCTTAAATTCCTCTTTTTGAACATCTCGCTATGCTCGGGGTTCACTTACGAGATTCGTCTCTTGTCAGGGTACGTAGCCGAATGGCACAAACGCTCACGAAACGAAACGCTCTTAGATATCTATCTCTATCGCTCTTGCGTATTGGCGCGACAGAGCCAGACTACTTTTCGCGGCGTTTCGTTTTCGTTTCGCGTCGAAGAAATCCCATTCGGCTACGCACGCAGGGTTGCAATATTGGTATAATTAAATGGGTAATTCCATGTAGCAGAGTAATGTAAGTGACCAATTATTTGCATGTTTTTTATTCATGGTGCTAATTTAAATATCAGTATATCTAAGGATTAAAAGTAGGCTTATCTAGAGATAAATTAAGACTTCAATTTGCATCATAAATAAAAAAACATGCAATGAAGTGGTCACTTACATTACAGTTACGTGGAATTGCCCAAATAATTACTTAACGAACATAAAAACATAATTTTATTTTTTCTGTTTCCAAAATGACAAAAATATCCCTTTAAATATTATTTCGTCAAGTCTTACGGTAACTATTATTAAATCTACCCTAACCAAATAACCAACCACCCCTCAATGTTAGTTCCTACTTAATAGTGTAGTTATGATTATCTTCAAATCTATCAGATAAGGCATAATTCAATACATTTGGGCGGTATTGTTAAATTAAATCATATTCATAATCTGTGTAATAATGATATTTTTTGTTAAATCATTTTTCATATTTCAAATTCAGTAAAATATGAACTTGTTAAAATTTTCGTTATTTTAGAATTTACGTCCACAGCCAGAATGTATTCTATAAAATTATTCTGAAACCTTAATTATAATACTTAATTCAGTTTTAGATAATACTTAACCCCTGGAACGCCGTTGTCAAAAATTTGCTACTGAATTAATAACTTTCAATCTGTTAATTACTGTTCAAATTGCCTGGGACAGATCTGGAACAAGGCGCTTAAAGGGTTAACTCAGCAATAACTGGTTAGTTTCCTATACTTAAAATAAAATATCTTTTTTCTCTAGTGAGCTAGTGCTCGGAAACACGTGTTTTGTCCTTTAATACCAGCGGGTAAAAAGTTAAAAACGCATTTTATCCACTAGTGGGTAAAGTAACTGGACCTTGAAAAAAGTCAAATTAACTGCTTTTAAATTGCTAAAATTAGGTGAATCTAGTAATAAAGATGATTTACCACCTGTGGATCTACTGGAAGCAGTGGTAAACGCATTTTTTGAGTTGTAGTGAGGGAAAAAATGTTGTGTTACACTCGGGTGCAATTGTATTTTACTTCTCGTGTGTTAAAAAACTCGCAAGTTCAGGATTCTATTCTCGAACCACTCGCTTCGCTCGTGGTACTACTATAAAATTCTTTCACTTGTTCGTTTTTCAATACAACTTTGCCCCCTTGAGTATAACAAAATAACTATTATATGCAGTGCACGAAATATAGCAACACATAATTTAAAAAATATGGACAGTAACTCTGTTTAAGCATAATTTCTATTTGATAAGTCAAAGAGAAAGATATAAAGTAAATGAATTGACCGTGACGTCACTCCTCAGTATTTCATAGTAATTCCATATTAGCATTTGCTAATATGACAGTTTATGTTATGACAGGTTATGTTTTGACAGTTGTTAAAAAGAAGCTGATTTGACAAGTAGGAAACTAGCCTATTCATTATCATTTCTGGCTTAAAAACCGGCGGATTAGGAGACCAACAAACCGTCTGTTGATGATATTTACCTATGGTAGAGAATACGTTTAGCATAAAGTTAGCCACTGTATATTTTTGTGTTTAAATATCTTGTGCAATAAAATTCATTAATAATAAAAAAAAAAATTCGTGGTTAATGGGTGAGTCACCCGCTGACCACGAATGCTGTAAAGTGTTCGAAACGTCGGGATGAATCGTAAATTCATTATACGCGATTTAATCCATCTCCATAGTTTTATTTCATAAGTAACTATCACGGTAACCGAAGACAATTTCATTAATAATTATAAATAAATACAGACGGCGTTGCCCCTTTGCACCACTCAATCTTAGGACAAAGATATTCTTTCAAAAATTCCTTGGGATAATAAAATTGTTAACACTCACGTTTCACCACCCCTACCCACTTTGTCGGGGGCCAAATTGTTTCCTGCCCTACCCCGAGATCATATCGTAGTTAATGCAGTAGGGGAAATGTCCAGGGTGTCAAGTCAAATAGAAATCTATCAATTTGTACTGCGTACAGTTGGTTATCTGAATCGCGTGAATGTAAAAGTCATTATTCTATAGCTACACTGAAATTGTAGAACCGACTCCGTTTTCAAGAGAGCCTCCGATTGCTTTTCTTTGGAGTGAAAAGTCAAAATCACACTTAAGGGATGAAGTTGATATTTTAACAATTTGCTTTGTTGTTTTCCCCACCATCAAAAACGAACTAGTGCGCTTCGTAGTTGTCTTTAAGACAGTGTCGGACAACATCGAACCCAAATCGGTGTCGTTTGAGTATGATTTTCTTTGATATCTGAAATTAAGAAACTTTGCTTAGGTCACACCTCGGACACTGGCGATCAAATATGATGAAAGAGCCGCATTCCTAGCACACAGTCTTAGCTCGTGTAGGTGAGCGCGTACTTTGCTTGTATGAGTGAAATATGACAGGTCGACTGTTAGTGTTTTTGACAGGCGGTAACTGTGAGGTAACCAAGAGGGGGTGGGCGGCACTTTCAGCGGGGAGCGGGAGTGGCCATACTGTACGGTACTCTTTATTATACTGTGCTAAGGTCTTCACACTAATAATATTATAAGCATGAAAATACGTAACTTATCCAAAAAAGATTTCAATTCTGAATTCTCGCCATTTCTTTTGCGAAAGTCCAGCCAGAGAGAATAAAAATGGCTTTATTCGACCGATCGCTTTCTGATGCCTTTCTTGTTTATCTGCACGGACACTCTTTATGAAAATCGACACCAGCCAGGGTTGCCACTTCTAATTACTGTTATACCACGTCGGTGGCAAACAGGCATACGGTCCGCCTGATAGAAAGCGGTCACCGTTACGTATGGACGCCTACACTCAAGGGGTGTCATATGCGCATTGCGGACCCCATTAGAAACTTGTACATGGGCCATTTTTTTTACAAAGTAGTCCACCCCACTTTTTTGGATTTGGAAATTTTTATGTGGTTCCCACTTAGAATCGCGAGCCCTTTTAATCTTAATAGGAGAAAAAAAGTGTTCCAAGGTTTTTTCCCATTCCGTCACCCTTTTTTCATACATTCTGTATGGCGGTAACGGAATGGAAGGTCTGAAAAATGTATGGAAATCTTGGGACATTTTTTTCTCCTATCAGGATCGAAAAACCTCGCGATTCTGAGTTTGAAAAAATACCCATGTTAAAAGAAAATTGGGGTGGACATCTTTGACAAAAATGGCCCACATAACTTTTTGCTGTGTACGTATTTCTAAGGAGGGTTCGAGGTTCGAGGTGCCGACGGCTCAAAGGACAATAGACGAAACAATTTAGTTCCGTAGGTCCTCCCGTCAGCATGCACCGCCCTCTCGCACCCTCGTTGCTCTGCTCTGAAATATCGTTCAATGAAATATCGTTGCTCCGTTTTGCCGTGAAAGACGGACAAAAAAAAACACACACACAGACACTTTCCCATTTATAATATAAGTATAGAATTATGGATAGGTACAATATGCTTTTTGCATTGATGTCGAGTGTGAATGGAATATACTTGTACATATTTGCTCTAATTATATTTATTACACATAATTGAATGTGAAAAGATGAAATATTTCACTTATGGCGCCTATTTCACAAGCAGATTATTTTGCTTCATTACTCAAGGATTTAATCAATGCGTGGTGAACTAACATGTGTAGGTAGACGTCTGGCTATGTGGGCCATTTTTTTCAAAGATGTCCACCCCACCTTTTTTTGTAACATGGGTATTTTTTACGCGATTCATACTCAGAATTGCGAGGTTTTCGATCCTAATAGGAGAAAAAAAAAGTCCCAAGATTCCTATACATTTTTCAAACCTTCTATTCCGTTACCGCCATACAAAATGTATGAAAAGACGGTAACGGAATGGGAAATAACCTTGGGATACTTTTTTTCTCCTACTCGGATTGAAAGAGCTCGTGATTCTGAGTGGAAACCACATAAAAGTTTCCAAGCCAAAAAAAAGTGGGGTGGACAACTTTGAAAAAAATGGTCAGTGTTTAGTCATTCGCAAAAAAATGTACCTATTTATAATCTAAGGAAGATATTTAGGCAGTAAAAGTCACCTGTTGACAGTTAACGTTGTAAAGGGCTCGAAACTTCGTCGGTATACGTGATGTAAATAAATAAATAAATACTGTCTATATCCATGTTTTGAAATAACCAATTTTTAACATCATGATTTTGAATAATTAAAATAAGAACGTGCTAGAATAAACGAATTGACGTGATTTTTAATGGAGATAGGTGAAGGGATGGAGAGTGAAATAGGCTACTTTTGGTCTAACCTCCCACTATTCTATACCTAATGGGGGGAGGGGTGAACGTTTGTATGGAGCAATTCGAAATTTTCCGTGGGGAAAAGGTGGTTTAATTATAAAAAGAAAAAAATAATAAAAGGGTCATATAAGTTGACTTAACATTACTTGGAAAATTAGACCTTTCAGTACATTTTTAACATTTTAGGTACTTACGGACAAAGCGAGCTAACTTGTTAAACCATTTTAACTTCAATTATAATTTAGTTTTATTAAGTTATTACTTAAACACAGCTTAAATGAGTTGAACAAGAACTTAGGTACAATTTAAACTCAGTATCTAAACGTTTGGCAAGGGTTATGAGTGTTAGAACTTTGAAACTTTAATTCTGAATTTGCATACCTGGTCTACAAATATTTGTAAGCTACGTGCACAGTTAACGTTATTTTATGTACATACATACATACATACAATCACGCCTGTATCCCGTAAAGGGGTAGGCAGAGCACATGAAACCACTAAAGCTTCAGGGCCACTCTTGGCAAATAAGGGGTTAGAAGAAAACGAAACTGTGGCATTGCAGTGAAAGGTTGCCAGCCTCTCGCCTACACCACAATTTAACCCGTTATTTTATGTATATACATATTATATAGGTATCTACATAGCTTCGGCGCTTAGTGCATAAATGTTTACGAATATGCTTACGTGAAGGAGGTTAGGAGCTAACATTTTGTAAACATTTTAATGATTTTAATATTTTGTTATAATTAAGATTTTTTTTTATGTGAATGAAAAGTAGTGTTTTAAGTATTTGTAGGTAAGTACGTTCTTTTTTGCATGATTATAATTTTAACTAAATAATCAATCATAGTGCGACCCGAGGGGATAACAGAGGTAGTAGACAATATTTTTTAACTATAGTATTGATCGATGAACTGGCCATTTTTTTTTCAAAAGTTGTCCACCTCACTTTTTTTGTAACAATGTCCAAAAAAAATGTCCCAAGACTTCCACAAATTTTTCCAGCATTCCATTCCGTTACCACCATGTACACAATGTATGAAAAAATGGTAACGGAATGGGAAAAAAACCTTGGGACACTTTTTTCCACTCCTATTAAGATTGAAAGAGCTCGCAATTGTGAGTGGAGACCACATAAAAATTTCCGAATCCAAAAAAAATGGGGTGGACAACTTGAAAAAAAAAATGGCCCAGATATGCAAATTATGTCGTAACAAAGTGTAAAAGTGTTATTTTAAAAGTCGTGATTTCGTAGCAGGGGGCCGATTTTTGAGTCTCACTATCACTAAAATACCGGTTGAAAACGGTGAATTGCCTATTATTTTCAGTGACAATTTTCTGAATTCGAACGCGTGAGACTCAAAAATCGGCCCCCAGGTCTGATTTCTACGTTTATTAACTCTGGGAGTGTTATGATAAGAGTCTACGTCTTTTTAGTGGTTTTTAACACGGTGCAGACTCAGCTTATCTATATTATGGTCAATCAGACAAGTTTGTCATTACAAAAAGTAGCGAAATCGAATTTACTTTGGCGAGGTAAGACCTCGCGCCTCTTTAAAGTAGCTTATATTTAAAATACGAATATTGCTTGACAGACATAAGACAGATTATTGATGGCTCAAGTAAATAGAATGTCCCTTTTTCTTGCCAAGTGGCAACCCTTAGCAAACTTTATGAGCCGGAAACGCCGACAGGGATGTTTGTCGATACGATGCCATTTTTGAGCCCTTATTATCAAACATTTTCCGATACTTCCAAACTCGTTAGGAAGCTTGTTGATACGATGCGATCCCTGCAAACAAGATTGTATTCTTCTTTTTCATTAAGATCGAGAACGAGAAGTATCATCGGCGAAACGAAAGTCCACTGACTACGCTGGTTCGGTCACTTACTTAGAATGGGAAACGATCGGGCTGTCAAGAGAGCATTCTTGGGTCGATAGGCTGGTCTCGTGGCAATCATGTGCTAACCCTGCTGGTATCGCTGGGAAGTCAGTGTGGCTGCTAATCTGCGTCAGCTTCAAGTCAGTGACTGGTACGAAGCTGCGCAGGATCGGGACAGGTCGCGATCTCTCATTTCGAAAGCCATGATTCAGTTTGGATCAAAGCGATCAGCCAAAATAGGGCTCTAGCCTAAATGCCTCTATATATGAGGACTAGCAAGTCTTGCCATCCCCTTTAGTGTTTGCATGTGTCCATGAGCGGCGGCTTTGTTATTGCGCCTAGTCTGCTTGTTTGCTACCTCGCCACAAAACCTTTCTTCCGGAATCTCTAGTAATTAATTCGGAAGTACTCTCATGTAATCTTGTCATGAATCATTCATTGTTACATTTAAACTTAATTGGTTCCCGAGTAATCCACGGCCAATTAGTGAGGGATTTTAAACTGGCCAAGTGCGAGTCGGGTTTAAAGCCCTTTTTTAATAACCCCCGACGCAAAAATGATGGGGTGTTATAAGTTTGACGTGGCTGTCTGTTTGTGTGTGTGTGTCTGTCTGTGGCATAGTAGCTTTCAAACGGATGAACCGGAATTGCTCGGGAGTGTTCCTAGCCATGTTTGATGAAAATGTCGGAGGTTTTTTCAAAATTTAAACAGTTGTATCAAAAGAGCAGAGAGGTCGCCTGATGGTAAGCTATTATAGCCATCCATGGACACTCGAAACACCACCTAACTCTTCGTTAGAGGTTAGAGGTGTGTTGCGGTCGTTTCTTGAAGGTTTGGTAAAGTAAATTACGGGCAAAATCTGGGTTTACAGTTTGTGTTTATTTGATGTGTTACAATTATACAAATGGTTAACGAGATGGATTATCCCTTTGATAAGCAATAAAATTCGTCAATAACCTATGAACGCATAAGGGCCATTTGCACGGCCCCGGATTCCGAAGAATTCCCAAGTTAAATACAGTATACGTACATTTCCCGGTTATACGTACATTGATTATCTGATTATTAATTCTCCAACGGATCGGATTTAATAAGATCAGTGCTCCGATTATATTAAAATATTATCGTAATTCGCCGTATTCCATATTTGTAATTCCATTTAACTTACCTCAATGATCCTTTGACTATTTTCCACAAACAATGTAGATGCTTGCCACTGACATTATAATTACCCTTTGAATTGCTGACGCTACCTAATCCTCTACCACGAGTTTAGACTCTAATGCGTTCCTCGAATCTCTGAATATATTTATTCAGAAGTAGGTACAGTCAGCCAAGAAAGTGGTTTACCACTTTTCGACTCTATATCAAACACATCAGGTGGAAATGTGGTAAACCACTTTTTTGGCTGACTGTACAACTTGGGCCATTGTTTTTCAAAGTTGTCCACCCCATGGGTATTTTTTACGCGATTCATACTCAGAATCGCGAGATCTTTCAATCTTGGGGCCGATTTTTGAGTCTCACTGTCACTAAAATACCGGTTGAAAACGGTGACTTGCCTATTATTTTCAGTGACAATTTTCTGAATTCGAACGCGTGAGACTCAAAAATCGGCCCGTTGATAGCAGAAAAAAATTCCCAGGATTTACGTACATTTTACAAACATTCCGTTCCGTTACCGTTATACAGAATGTATGAAAAAATGGTAACGGAATGGGAAAAAACCTTGGGACACTTTTTTTCTCCTATTAGGATTGAAAGAGCTCGCAATTCTGAGTGGAAACCACAGAAAATTTTCCAAATCCAAAATTGGGGTGGAACTTTGAAAAAAAATGGCCCACTTGACCCTGTAGGGTCGACATTTAAGGCAGCGTTCCCACTTAAGCGTCGCGTGTCTCGGAGCGCGCAACGGATGTCCGCGCCACGCCGCCTGAATGTAATTCAAAAAACGTCTCCTCAGTACATTTTGTATAGGAAGGACGTAAGGCGCGCCCCATGCGGCGTGGCGGCGGCGTGGCGCGCGCCGCGCCGCTTTCCGCACCTCAGGACATGCGTCTCTTAGATGTGGCCGGTCCCTAAGCACGCTTTGCGTGTAGCGGTATACTTGGCCCTATAAGATTGGTGCAGCCCGACAAACAAGCGCGCGCTTTTACTAGATATTCAATTCGGTAGCGCGTTCTTACATGCAGCAATGCACTTGACCTTGCAGAGGCGTGCGAAACCCGAACCCGACATACAAGCGCGCTCTTACAGGCAGCAGTGCACTTGAACTTGACCCTCTCGGGTCGGGTGCAACCCGAGAATCAAGCTCGCGAAGCGCGCTCTTACTATTCTATTCTTATGGAAAATGTATGCAATTTTTGGTTCTAGTACCGCCATTTGGGACCACTGTTCATTTTTTCCATGGACAATGTATCATATTCCGTTTTATCGTTATCGAGTTATTCTAAAGTGATAAAATCTCATAGTAGAGGGGAGTTCCCAGCGTAATTGTATAAATTTAATAGTAATTTATGGCGGATTACGAATTTCAGGTGAATTCTGTAAAGTTAAACACCATTGTTTTGGATCTGGAGTATTATCGAGTAGCGAAGCGCTGACAGCCTACCAGCTTAGCCTAAATGAATATTTATTTTGCCAGCTGCTTTTCGGTGAAGGAAAACAGCCAGAGGAAACCTGACTAATCCCAATAAGACCTTACTCCTCCTTGTTAGAAGGTCAGGTGGCCGTCGCTTTCGTAAAATTAGTGGCTACGCCAAATTTTGGGATAAGTTGTCAAAGCGGGCTGTCGTGAGCCGAATGCCGGGATAACGCAAGGATGATGGAGTAACGTATTCTGAGATTTTAAAACTCGTGGTAGGTTCCAGAGCTGACTATACGTCGTAAGCAGACTGTCTTTGTTATTATACAAAGGTAAATAGTCTCTGTGTACTAGATAGGAAGGTAATTGAATGTTATAGCATTTTAATAAACCGCTATTTTAAACCCTCGACGTTTTTTAACCTCGACGCAAAAACGACGGGGTGTTATAAGTTTGACGTATTTGTCTGTCTGTGGCATCGTAGCTCCCAAACGGATGAACCGATTGAGATTTAGTGTTATTTTTTTAAAGCTGAATTAATTAGTCGGGAATGTTTTTAGCCAAGTTTCATGAAAATCGGTACACTGTCGGGGTTTTTTTCAAAATTTTAAATTTCGTAAAATTAAATAAATGCAATATACCAAGAAAGAGACGAAGGTCGCCAGTTGCCCACGGCTGGAGTCGAACCAGCATCCACTGCTTTCGCGGCAGGTTCCTGACTTGTAGTTGTATCTCAACAGAAATATTCATTGTAGCTTTTTGTGATTATAAACAAAGTTTTTAAAGTACCATCTTTTTTTTAACCTCCGACGCAAAAACGGCTGGGTGTTATAAGTTTGACGTGTCTGTCTGTCTGTCTGACTGTCTGTCTGTTTGTCTGTCTGTCTGTGTGTGTGTGTGTCTGTCTGTGGCATCGTAGCTCCCGAACAGATGAACCGATTTAGATTTAGTTTTTTTTTGTCTGAAAGCTGAGTTAGTCGGGAGTGTTCTTAGCCATGTTTCATGAAAATCGGTCTACTGTGTCGCGGTCGGGGTTTTTTTTTTAAATCTTAATGTGGTTAGGTTATTTATACCACGGTGGTAAATAAGCAATCCCGAGTGAGTGTTACCAGTCACCGTAGGCTATGGACGTAAAGGTTCCAGTACAAAGTCATATATCAACACTTAAGCAAGAAAACTAGCCCTTTTCCTTAACACAACTAATGCCCAACTTTCCTTACTTAACAATATTCACCCAAAATAGCCTAACTTCATAGGAATTTTAAGGCGCTTAAGCCCTTCTTAGAAGGCAGTTTTATTGTGTATCAATGCATTAGTAGCCCCGCCCCTCCATTTGCACTTGTACACATAAATACTGCACCCTCTTGAGGGAGATAAGAGACTGAGTCGGTTGCCGGCTTCCATACAAACGAGTTGAAAATAGGACATTACGATACAAGTGCGGAAAAGGAAGTTCTTAACGAGTGGCGATAAATTAAAACACGACCGAAGAAAGTGTTTTAGCGGCAACCCACACTCAGGTGACGCACGTCGTAAGACGCGGAACGGACGTCAGGGCCGTGCCGCCCGAGTGTAATTTAAAAAACGTCTCCTCAGTACATTTTGCATAGGAAAGACGTAAAACGCGCCCCAAGCGTCCGTTCCGCGTCTTAAGACGTGCGTCGCCAGTGTGTAGATAGTCCCTTAAATCTACACGAGTTACGAATTTCCCTTTTGCACGTGTATTACCTACGACGTTTTTCAGTACGGATGGCCCTCTGAAGTTTTGACCTGAGAAGAAATGTACTGCTTTGCGAACTAGTGCGGAATAAAAACACCATGTTGTGAATGGCCATGAAGTGGCTCATTACTCGTCAGGTCAAAACTTCGGAGGGCTATCTGTACTGAAAAACGTAGTCCGATACACGTGCGAACAGCAAATTCGTCACTCGTGTCGATTTAAAACTCTCTCTTCGGTCGCCTTTTAATTCGTTCGTTTCGAACTTCCTCTTTTTCGCTCGTGTATCGTAATGTACTATTTCAGTATACATGGTGCTACTTTGTCTCACTAGTTCGAAAAGTGGTTCATTCTGTGCCTATGTCGAAACTTTAAAGGGTATTATGTACTGAAAAACGTCGTACGATACACGTGCGAAAAGGAAAGTCGTAACTCGTGTCAATTTATCACCACTAGTTTAGAACTTCCTCTTTTCCGCACTTGTATCGTAATTCACTATTTCGACAAAATCTGTATTTATTTGTATGTCAGCCTTCTCCGCGAAGCCCAAAATTCCGTCGTAATGGCACCGTCGCCAAAGAGGCTGAAAGATTGTCAAACTTCGATTGTTTTTTTACCAACTTTGCTTTGTCTACAAAACAACATCTATTTATAATAATATACGTAACTTATGTCGTTTTGTTTATAACTACTCTTTTCCTCCCCTTACGATTAGTGAAGAAAGAACGACATTTTAAGTATTTTAACTTAATATCACAAAGCTTCATCTTGAATTTTAAGCTCTGTTGTTAACAAAATATGGGTAATTTTTCCGTGCAAGCATTAAATGAGATATGACTTGGTAGAATTTATTAGAAAGTAGGGTGCATATAAAAAAGGTATGATATAGCTTATTTTTGGAAATTTCAACGATGGTTTCAAGATTAGTAACGGCTGTAAAAGGAGAGTAAATACGTACTACACAGTATATGTATAATATACAGAGCGTAATTTTTATAACCGACAAAATTTAAAAATTTGTCATGTAGCTACAGAACACAAAACACAAACAAAACTAACTAAGTATTTTGGCTCAACGATCCAAAGTTAATCCTGGCCTCCGAAATGAGAGATCGCCACCTGTTCCGATCCTGCGCAGCCTCTTGCCAGTCACTGGCTTGAAGCTGACGCAAATTCGCTGCCACACTGTCCTCCCACCTCCCAGCGATACCTAGGTCGACCCGCCAGACGGCCACCAGCCGGTCGACCCAAGAACGTCCTCCAAACGGCCCAAGAAATGTAGTTTTAAAACAATGTTGCTTATTGCACCAATAAATTGCTCTGATATTTACTAAGATGAAAATTGTACATTGTTGACCATTTAAAAGTGCATATTGTAAGCCTATTGAATAAAGAATATTTTGATTGATTGAAAGCGACCCAAGGAGAAACACAAACAAAAAAGTTACTTAATTTTAGCGACTGCTTTCCTAAATTTCCATAACATATGATGAACATCATGCGCACGGCGGTGAATTAAATAATCGCTCGAATCGTACGATCGTACTTCATCCCTGTGACAAGGAATGAAATGGGAAACCTTGTCAACTTGAAAGTCCTCCCATCATATCATGAACATATTGCCGGTCATAAAAATTACATCCTGTATAAGCGATATTTCGTACACGCGTACATTTTTGTACACAATTTATATTAAACTATATTCCATTGAGATAAATGTCAGATTTATGTGGAGAAGTATAACGGTCTTAAAGAAATATGATGGTTCCCAAAGTTCGATCATTATGTAGTTTGATAGACTTTGGCAGAAAGTTTCGAAATGCATTGTCATCGGCAATGCTCGGGGGTGCAAAATTTATTACAAAAGAATATTTACTTTGGACTTTTCGAATATTATAGATTAATATTTGTAGGGTTCCGTAAACAAAGAAAATTACCTAAGCCTTTTTTTAAGTTAACGTGAAGAATGTGCCTCCTGTCTCCGGTTACACACATACACATAAAACTTAGGTCTGTAAATTTAGGTTTCAGTATTGCTCTTACCAATTAATCATCATCATCGCCATCATCATCACCCATCATCATCATCATCATCATCATCATCATCATCATCATCATCATCATCATCATCATCGCCATCAATGACATAAAATTATAAAATAAAACTTAGTACCTATCAGACTTCACATGTATTACTGTGACAAGACACGTACCTAACAAAGTTGTAGTACACTTTAGTTCGTCACTTTACAGCACTTGAGCAAAATGGTCGTATAAATAGTTTACGGCGAATAAAGTAGTGGACATTTCGTGTGGTCTATTTTCACACTTTATTTGCCCGCGGCTTCGCTTGCGTTAGAAAGAGACAAAATGTAGCCTATGTCACTTGCCATTCCTTCAACTATCTCCACTTAAAAAATCAAGTCAATTCGTCGCTCTGTTTTGCCGTTAAAGACGGACAAACAAACAGACACACACACTTTCCCATTTATAATATTAGTATGGATTATTGTAACTCATTTTTCTACTCGTCGACTATGGATATGGATATTGTTTGACTTACGACACGGAAAGTCAAACAAAAAGTTATGTGGTACCTAGCCATCGTCACAGTCGCTTACGATAATGTCGTTATCGTAGCTAGTTCTCATTTATATCGCGTCAATACAGAAGAGCGATAAACAGAGCTATTAGGTAAGAAAACGAATTTCAGGAATGCTGGAAATTCGTCATGAAATAGGTAGTATGGAACAAGTGTCGAAACTGGATCGAAATCCTTAGGCAGCGTTCCCACTAAAGCGTCGCGTGTCTCGGGGCGCACAACGGACGTCTCCGCCACGCCGCCTGAATGTAATTCAAAAAACGTCTCCTCAGTACATTTTGTATAGGAAGGACGTAAGACGCGCCCCAGGTGGCGTGGCGGCGGCATGGCGCGCGCCGCCGAGGGCGCGTCTTATGTCCTTCTATAAAAATCTACTCAGAACATTTTTTGAAGGACGCCATTCAGGCGGCGTCCTCGCGGACGTCCGTTCCGCACCTCAGGACATGCGTCTCTTAGATGTGGCCGGTCCCTTAGGAGTTGAAGGATATATTTTTCACTACAACGCGGATATACTACTAGAACCACTAAAAATCAAGAAAGAAACATTTAAAAAAAACCGCCTTCAACCAGGGGCCAGCCTACGTATGATTGGGTGGGGCAAACAGGCAATAGTAAGGCGAGGAACAGGGCTACCGACTACAAAAATAATTGATTTGTTTATAATTTGGTTGTTTAGATTATTGCAATCCGGTAAGGAATCTTGAGTTCAAAGGTTTAATATTTTTTGCTTTTTAGTTTCTCCGTGTTTTCTAACGCGCTTATTTTTGACGGCGGTTTTATTTTTTATCATGACAACACTCCGCTTAAGTGTAATTCAAAAACGTCTCCTCAGTACATTTTGTATAGGAAGGACGTAAGACGCGCCCCAGGCGGCGTGGCGGCGGCGGGGCGCGCGCCGCGCCGCTTGGCGGCGCGCCTTACGTCCTTCCTATACAAAATGTACTGAGGAGACGTTTTTTGAATTACACTTAAGCGGCGTGGCGCGGACGCCCCTTGCGCGCCCCGAGACACGCGACGCATAAGTGGGAACGCTGCCTTACTGTTTTCGTACTAAATTGGCTCAATAGTTGTCATATGCAAAACGGTTTACATAGACGGTGGCGCCCCTATTAATTTCTACCCTTGTTTTGCCAGGATTTTGAAAAATACATTGTAGAGAGAAAACTGCACGATATCAAAATAATTTATTTTACCAGTTTTGAAATGAAATGAACATTTCATTTTAATTGAACTTGACAATTTCACCAGAAAATCCGATTTACGGAGCAAAATAAAATTTTTAACACCAACTTTGACATGACATTGAAGTTGACTAATTTAATACATAGATTCGTTGGCTTTTATCCAAATATTATCATTATTTGAAACTTTGTGAAGTTTTTGTCTCTTGAAATGTAACTGAAAAATAAATTTTGACAGCTGGATGGGTCTCTTAATTAAGTACGATTTTATTCTTAAATTTCGAAAGGGATCGCTTAAATAAATGTATCTATTTGTAATTTAAGTACCTATTAAAGTCATAAACAAACTCGAGTTAGTTGCTCTCAGAGTTGGTCAAAGGCGCCTAGTTCTTCAACATACACTAGATAATTTTAGATGGGTATTACCCGGGTTCGATTCCCTTAGTTACTTTTCGTTTAGTATATCATTAATATAATTCTGAACGTTACAGTTTAAGTATAATTCTGAACGTTACATTCATCACAATTTATCCATAAATAAATAAATATATTGGGGACACCTTACACAGATTAGCTTATCCCCAAACTAAACAGAGCTTGTACTATGGGTGCTAAGCGACGATATACAGGCTTAGGGACATTCCACACTCATGAGACGCATGTCTTGCGGCGCGCAATGGACGTCTCCGCCACGCCGCCAGAATGTAATTCAAATAACGTCTCCTCAGTACATTTTGTATAGGAAGGACGTAAGACGCGCCTCCAGGCGTCATGGCGCGCGCCGAATGTAATTCAAAAAACGTCTCCTCAGAACATTTTGTACAGAAGGACGTAAGACGCACTGAGCACTGTTTTTTTTAACCCCCGACGCAAAAACGAGTTTGACGTGTCTGTATGTTTGCCTGTCTGTCTGTCTGTCTCTCTGTTTGTCTGTCTGTCTGTCTGTCTGTCTCTGTGTGTGTCTGTCTGTGGCATCGTAGCTCCCGAACGATTTTGAATTAGTTTATTTTGTTTGATAGCTGAATTAGTCGGGAGTGTTCTTATTTGGTACCTCACGAGTCCTATTTTAGCCGCCATTGTCTATATTTCTTCCTTAATGTTAAAGTATTCGCCACGTTTTTCGACAAAAGCCAGCCTGTGGGTGCCGTCGTTAAAAACGTCGACATCGGTAACGCTCAATGGCCATTGCCATGTGCTCGATACCAACAGAGATAATCGCTTATTTAGATTAACTTGAAAAACGCAGCTGTTTTAAAAACAACTGATTCTAAACTACTGTACCACATCTCGGAAACTAGCGATCAAATATATGAAAGAGGCGCGTTCCTAGCACACATTCGTTAAGTGAACGTGTACCATGCTTGTATGAGTGAGATATGACAGGTCGACTGTTCGCGTTTTTGACAGGCGGTAACTGTGAGGTAACCGAGAGGGGGTGGGCGGCACGTTCAGCGGGGAGCAGGAGTGGCTATACTGTACGATAGTACTCTTTATTATGCTGTGACTGTACTGTGGCGTTGGCATATGTTCGATACTACCCAGCAGATATGGACAGACATTGGACAAACCTTAAATGAACACAGTTATTTTAAGAACGTTGACATTATTGACTCCAAAAATGCCCATTATCATGTATCTATTCAGAAACAGAAAGAATAGTTTAATTTATTTTTATAATAACCAGAATCATCTGCAATCGATGCTCAAAATTTACTTCAAAATATCTTGAAGAACATTTTTGGAAAATACATTTGCACTTGAGAAACTTTTAGATCAAACAAAATTGATTTAACATACTCGTATTTTACACATTTGTAATTATTTTAGCTAAAGTCCTATTTTTCCGTTTTGGAAACTATTCCGACGCACCTCGCTCAAATATTATTTTACTTATGAGCACTTTTGATGCCAACAGGAGACGAGACGAGTAATTTCAAAGTGATCTATTTGTAATTTTGTATTGTTAGATTCAATGGACCCTGTAGCTTCTATGGCTTTGAAGACGTCTATTTTCATATTAAACATGTAAAATCGGGTAACTCACGTAAAATTGTCGAAGGTAGCTCGACATGTTTCGCTCCATCGGCATTGCGCGTGCTCAATGAAATGCTCCTCGTTACGGAGCGAAACATGTCGAGCTACCTTTGACAATTTTACGTTAGTTACTCGATCTTACATGTTTAATTTTAATATGTCAGTGTCTTACGGTAGTTTTATTGTTAAAACGTCTATTTTTAACCCCCGACGCAAAAACGACGGTCTATCTGTCTGTCCGTCTGTCTGTCTGTCAGTCTGTTCGTCTGTCTGTCTGTGTGTGTGTCTGTCTGTGGCATCGTAGCTCCCGAACGGATGAACCGATTTCAATTTAGTTTTTTTTGTTTGAAAGCTGAGTTAGTCGGGAGTGTTCTTAGCCATGTTTCATGAAAATCGGTCCACTACGTCGTGCGTGGCGTCGTGGTCGGGGGTTTTTTCAAAATTTTAATTTTGTGGTTAGGTTTTCCTCTTTTTCTCGTGCAAACGAGCTGTTAGTGAGCTGTGAGCTTTGGTAGTTTCATGTGCTCTGCCTACCCCTTTATGGGTTACAGGCGTGATTGTATGTGTATGTATGTAAACGAGCTGTTTCCACTAAGTGAACAGGCTGCCCCTCCCCACCTGAACGTATATCGCCGCTGAATATTTCACATCGCAGGCTGTATCGTAACTTCGGGGACAAATTTATCGGGGCAGCCTTTAAGTTAGAGGGGGACGGGGTTATATGTCTTAGCGGATGTTTCTACGAGTATTTATGGTACTGGAAATGGAGGTCATTGTTTCATTCCTGTAAATTGGGTATCTAAGACAGTTTTTTGTTAGTTGACTGTGACTGATCTTTTCGTGCAGTTTTTAAATGAATTCCAAAAGGGAATAGTTACTTATTTTGTGAACTAAATAAATCATATTGTGATTTTAAATACATAATAATTAATTACTAGGAAGCGCTGGTAGCCCAGCGGTAAGTACGTGCGACTTTCGTTCCGGAGGTCGCGGGTTCGAACTTCGAACCCCGGCTCGCACCAATGAGAAATGAAATGAAATGAAAAGAAATGAAATGAAATGATTTATTGTCAGACCACAGGTTTGAGTTTTTCGGATTTCGGAGTTTATGTGCGAAATGTCATTTGATATTTGCCGCCAAGCTTAAGTGGGACCGGGCGGGGCACGTTTGTCGTATGCCAGATGACTTGTGGGCTAAAACGACAACCAATTGGATCCCGCCGAATCGAACCCGGGGTCGCGGCAAACCTCGACGGCGTTGGCGAGATGATCTTGACGCTTTTGATGAGAACTGGTGGGAAACGGGTCAGGACCGGGATATGTGGAAAGGGGAGGAGGCCTTTGCCCAGCAGTGAGACACTTTAGGCTCATATAAATAAATAAAATAAATAAATATTATAGGACATTCTTACACATATTGACTGAACCCCACGGTAAGCTCAAGATGGCTTGTGTTGCAGGTACTCAGACAACGATAAATACATAATATACTAATACTTATGTGGGATCGCAACGTAAGGTGACGGCGTGAAACGAAACGTTGTATGATAGTAGAATGACAGGAGGTGTGAAAGGTGATGGGAGAACGGTTTGAACGATGAGCGAGCGAACGTGAAAGAATTTAGTAAAATCTGTTTAATTTCTTATTTAGTACTTAAATAAAAGTTATTCATTGTTTATTCCTGGGTTTTTATTAGAGTCATAACAATATCCCACACTTATATACATAGAAAACATCCATGACTCAGGAACAAATATCTGTGCTCATCACACAAATAAATGCCCTTACCGGGATTCGAACCCGGGACCGCGGCGTAGCAGGCAGGGAATAAATAATATAGGGGTTCCTTTTATTTTGTCCTCCAGTGTAACACTTAGCGCCGCGAGCGGAATAACAGATAAGTCGTTTCGATGACGTGAGGCATAATCGATTAAACGAATCGAATCGACATAAACTCGATATAAACCATGTTGGGGATCCGTGGAGTGTTTTACGAGTATTTGTTTAACATTTATGTTGCAGTGTCACTCTTGGATTTTTTTTTTATGAAATAGGCAGCAAACGAGCAGACGAGCCGCCTGATGGGAAGCAGTCATCGCCGCCTATGGACATAAGCAACAACAGGGGAGCCACTAATGCGTTGCCGTCCTTTGAGAACCCTAAATACCTGCTTCTTGAAGAACCCCATATCATAGCGCAAAGGAAGGTACCTCAGAAGTTAGCTCATTCCACAACTTGCACGTTCTGGGTAAAAATGAGCGAAAGAAAACGAAATTGTGACGTGTGAAAATGTTGCAGGTACAGTTTGCCAGCTACATACGCCGCTATTTAACCCGTATCCCATGGTCTACTTCTACGACACCAGGCACATCTCGGACACTGGCGATCAAATATATGAAAGAGGCGCTTCTAGCACTCATTCTAAGCTCGTGTAGTGTAGGTGAATGCGTACCATGCCTGTATGAGTGATAAATGAATATGACAGGTCGACTGTTCGCGTTTTTGACAGGTGGTAACTGTGAGGTGATCGAGAGGGGGTGGGCGGCACCTTCAGCGGGGAGCGGGAGTGACCATACTGTACGATCCTAAGGGAAGAAAGGGGGTGGTGAAACTCAACTCGTCGCTACCAAAGAAAGAACACCAAGATCAAAGTTTTAAAAAATGTAGTTTTTATTTTTTGAATTTTATTTTTTTGAATTGATTAAATATACGGAACACCACTAATTTCCTTTCATATTGTTAATTGATTCCAATTTCCGCAAAAACCTGTGTGCACTCGACGTCCGATTCTTTATTTCATGTCATCAGATAGGAAAATCGGATTTTATTTCGCGTTGAAAGTGATCAATTGTTCAATCGCGCCGAAAGCTATTATTTAGTGATTCTGACATAACAATGCTGATAATGTTTTCATCCATTTCATATCTATCTCATTTAATGCGGGTATTAATGTATGCAGGTTTAAGCCCTGTCTACACTGGATTCCTGCATACAATCTATACTCTCGTGCATAAAACGATTCGACGACTAAATCTAAATCGGTTCATCCGTTCGAAAGCTGTGCCACAGATACTTAGACAGACAGACACATTGACAGATCATCATCATCATCATCATATCAGCTGAAAGACGTCCACTGCTGGACATAGGCCTTCCCCAAAAATTGCCACAATGACCTGTCCTGCGCCAATTCGTAGGTCCATTTATCAATATGAAATTCATTGTTTTTATTCTCACATAAAATATACCATTAACACTCAAAATTTATGTCATCAGATAGGCAATTGGATTGTATATTGAAAACGAGGTATTATTTATTTATTTAATCTTTATTGCACAAAATAAAATACAATTAATTGAACACAAGGCGGAGTTAATGCTATAAGGCATTCTCTACCAGTCAACCTTCGGACAAAACAGAGAAATTGTAGAGAAACAGAGAAATTGGGTGTAATTATGCTGTGTTTGATGTGCTCTGCCTACCCCTTCATGGGACACAGGCGTGATTGTATGTATGTATGTTTGTTCTGTTATACTCTTATTTCTTGCAATGGGAAGGTGGGGAAAATCAGGAGCCGACATAGTGTGGTCACCCTACTTGATACATTTGTATGAGAAAAGTTATGTCTGAATATCTTTAAAACCAGACAACGAATATAAAATATTAGATGGTGGATATTTAGTAAAAATTTTTACTAAATGTTGAAGTACTTTCGAGTGTCTGTGGTGCTACAAATCGTAAGATATTTACATTTTTAACTTTCTCAAAACGTGTGGACTGAGTGAGCACTTACAAAAATTTATTATAAAAAAACCTGACACGTTAGTGGTTCGTTTTGTATTTTACAAATTCCCATTTCACTTTTACTAAACTATACACATATAATAGCGGTCTAAATCTTATGTTTTTCATCTAAATTCGGCTTTTCAAAAGTGTGAGGATTGAGTGAGCATAAGAAACTATTTGTAAAAAATTAAATACGTCACTAGGTGATCTAATATTTATAGAGGTAGGTTGGCCTATTTTTTACTAAATGTTAGTATATAAATATTATATGTTAAATGAATATATTCACTGTTTTCGTTGGTAGTTTGTGAGAACTGAGTGAGCACATGTTAATGACTGTATCTTTTGATTTATCTTTTTACAAATTCAGAGATTCGTTTTACAATTGTTTTAGAACTTTTACTAAATGATCAGCATATTTTTTTTTATTTTCGGAAGGTGCTCACTCAATCCACACACACACATTATGCTGATGTATGTTGAATTGCTGTCATTAACAACATGTTACAGACACCTGTACTCCCAAAAGGGGTAGGTGTACATGTACAACCGCAAGACTTAAAAAAATACATTGTAACGTTAAAACGATACAGTAGGGGTCAATTCTCCATGCAAACGCTCTCGACTATTTCCGCCCTGGTTTTTGAAAATAGAACAATGATTTTTTCTACACAGATTATTATTATTTTTATTATAGTTTTGATTTTTTTGATATTCTTATTTTTAAAGACGCTAGAGCCTAGCAAAATTTTCCAAAAACGGCCTTATTGATGATGGATTGATGGCGCAAAAAAGGTGTGGTATTCAAAATTAGTAACAATTAGCCAAAAAAAACTAAACGGTCCAACACATTCGTTATTGAGATTCTCAAATTTCGTTACGATTGCTTAAGTTTTGAAGGAGGAAACAACAGTTTTAAGATTTTTTCGCAATATCTTTTAATGGATTTGTTCTGAATGGACATTTTTTTTCGATAAATTTAATTAATAACGCTAGCATTTTCGCCTTTTTGCTCCTGCAGCGTCTTAAGAAATCTGTTTCATAATTGTTACAGATACGTACAGAGCCTACTGCGAGAAAATGTACCTTTCTCAACATACCTACATAAAAAGGTTAATGTTATTATAGCCCTCACTAGGATATTCAAAACATACATATATATTAAAGAATCCTTGACGTGTTGTTATTTTTCACCGAAATGCAACTCATTTCCAACATAACTCCACACTGAGTTTACCATAACAAATACCTTTAAAATACTTTACCAATTATTCAATACATGTACTTAATTAATTAAATAACTCGACGTTTTCCATAAATTACCAATACGTATCAACCCGTTCGCTGCAGGCGCGATGGCGGCCGAATCACACGCCCGATTGACTTAACACATCCACAATGAAATTTTAATTTTACAAACGAAGTATTTTACATAAATTCCAGAAGCAACAGTAGCCGATTCGGACATATACGACTACATAAAAAATGGCATTCTGTTTAGTCCGTCAGTTAGATCGTCCATAAATACTGAACACATATTTTTCGCTTATTAATTAATGAAAAAATAAAAAGATATAGCATCAAAGTTCCGGAGTGGGGGCTTGTGACGTCACTTCTAAGTAATAATTGTACCTAGGTGTTACGTCACGCGAAACTAAAGTAAATGGGGTTGCCAGCGGTTTTCTGTCATCTAGAATCTATTTGTGTCCTATTTCGACATACATAAATTTATATGTTCTTATTTAATCACTCTAGTTCAAGCTAAAACACTACAGGAGTTTCTAATGAGTCGACAACGCGAATGTGACATCCCTTGAGTTGCATGCATCCAAAGGTTACGGTGACCGCTTTCCATCAGGCGGACCCGTATGCCTGTTTGCCAACGACGTGGTATTAAAAAAACGCGTCTCAGACTTTATACACAATACAGTTTGTCCGCTTTTTGTGTTAGCTTCCGATATGCGATATGCCGCAACAAAGTGTTAGAACAATTCACCGCCGCCAACCAGAAAGTAGAATCTGATGAATGTTAAATTTCTGGTAACTATTTAACCCTGTAATTTATTGTGAGTATTCCTTAGGCGCCGAATCGTTTGTGGCTTCTGGTTATATTATATCATGTTTTTAGCGTTCTTTATCTTCTGCGAACTGTGTTACTGTGTCTGCGGTCGCCGATGACACGTGATTTCCACGTAATTACGCGTGGATCGCTCATTTGTTTAAAAACGAGCCGTTGATTAATTATTGAATGTTTGCATCGTTTATTCGGGCCGTGCTCGTTTCATTGCGTTTCTCCGCAACTCTTGAATCAATAACAGTATAGTCAACCAACTGAATCCTAGGCCACTTCACCCTTTCACAGTAAAAGTCAAACTGACTTCTGTAGCAAACAAAGCCAGGTGTCAATACGATAGGTTTTTAGAGTGGCTAGGATTCTAATTGGTGTTTTTAGGGTTCCGTGCTAAAAAGGTACAAGAGGAACGTTTATGGCGCCGCTCTGTCCGTCTGTCTGTCTGTCACATTATTAAATATCTCGAGAACTAGTTTGAGAGCAAGGATCCTTTAGTTAGGACTATAACACAATTTCCCGTATTAATGACTCGACGGCCGATACGGCCACGGCGACTGTTTTCAAGTCCGCTGCTGTCTCTGGTGTTCGCAAAGTTTAGTACTTACATTTTTTGTCAGGTCGAAACTTCAATAGGCCATTTATGTACTGAAAAATATCGTACGATTTGATCGATATGTCGGAAGACGAAATTCACGTGTCGAGTTTAGATATCGATAATGTCGAGACTACTTTGCGTCGTTTTCGTTTTGCGTCGCAGTTATGCCATTCGGCTACGGGGCCAGGTCTCGCATTCCCTATTTTATATCGTAATGTACTATTATTTCACTAGAAGTATTTAGACCAAAGTTAAGTTGCTAGCGTTAAGTGTCACTTTCGACATAGATTGACGCTATATTTCCTCCCGCGGACGCTCCGGCTGTGGAATGAGCTCCCTGCCGAGGTATTCCCGATGAGCTACAGTATGGGGTTCTTCAAAAAAGGAGTGTACAAGTTTCTAATGGGTCGGCAACGCGCATGTGACACCCCTTGAGTTGCAGGCGTCCATAGGTTACGGTGACCGCTTTCCATCAGGCGGACCGTATACCTGTTTGCCACCGACGTGGTATTAAAAAAACATAGCATTTTTAGTGGCGCCGTCTACTTTTTGCACACTAATAGGCGGTAGCAATTTAATGTATGGGATGGTATACATACATACATACATACATACAATCACGCCTGTATCCCATAAAGGGGTAGGCAGAACACATGAAACTACTAAAGCTTCAGTGCCACTTTTGGCAAATAAGGGGTTTAAAGAAAACGAAACTGTGACATTGCAGTGACAGGTTGCCAGCCTCTCGCATACGCCACAATTGAACCCATATCCCATAGTGATCCCATTTAATTTATGGTGAGACGTTTCGTGTGTTTCTTAATTAACTTGAAATAACAGAGTCGGCTGTCAAAGTTGTCTATACGTTTCCTAGTAATTGGTTTCCTTATCGCCGGTAATGTTAACTAGGCAGGTGTAGGTAGACAGGTTAATAATCAGCTCTCAATGTGTTTTGATTTTGAGTGGTGACCGAAGACTGGTCGCTCAATAATCAGCATTGCGATCGAGGAAATGTGTTTTGATTTTTTGAGCTTTTAAGTTTAGTCTTAGATATGTAAATAAATGTTCATGTAAATAAAGAATTTATTAACGTTCAGCAAAACAAAACGTTCAAAAAGTGGAATCTTGAGCGTTGCGAGGGTTTCAAGGCACGAAGGTTAAACAAACTTTGCCACCGAGTGAAACACAAAATTTTTCACCACACCAACACGAACAAAATACTAACTATAAAACATCAAATTAAATCAAATCCATCAATTTATTGAATATTTATGATTCAAAATCATCATTTATAGATAAATTCTACCAGCCAGCTTAAGACATCAAGTTAAAATTTGTATGAAATTACTTTGCACTCTTGTGGATAATATCTGTTTTCGAATAGCAAAGTAAGCCTTTAACAGTTGGTGTGGTGAAAAATAATAGGTTCAAAGAGGTTGATATTAAAAAGGGCCGCGACTCAGCAGCAGTAAATTTTACTGCAACTCTGGTTTTCAGTCGGACCCTAGTAGTTCACTAAACCGTTTTGTTAGTGAGACCCCATGTGCTCAATATAAAGTGGTATCCCAACAGCTTGTGTTAATTTGATTCGTTGACACGATACAATAATTAGTTCGTACACGTAGTAATTAATTCAAGGATTATTCGGCGTATTTTGATAGGACGTGTATTATTTTTAAACAAAATTGATTAGAGGTAAAATAACTTTAAAATCTATCTATTCTATCCTAAGGAGCCTAACTACATGGTTTTTTTATTGAATAGATGAGATATTTTTTTTCATACATAATAATTCAGCACGCAATGTATTACGTCCACATCAATTAGCGTACCTACCTAAACGTCATTACGACATGACGTTTATGTCATGTCAAGTTAATATGGACGGCGTACATTGCTGCTTGGTCAGATTTAAAAAAAAAATTACTCTTAATTAATAACACTTTTTAATAAAATGATTATACTATATGATTTGTATGGTTAGATACTATAACTGGATACGTTATTCGCCCGTATGGAATCCACACGCTGTACATATCTTAATCTTGAAAGGTATCAAAGAACTTTCTTTGTATTTTGTGTTTAGATAAAAAAAATACTTGTGTTTTTTACCCGCACTTGTTAGGACGAAACTTCAGAGGGTCATCTGTACTTATAAACGTCGTATGATAGACGTGCGAAAAGTAATTTAGTATGTCCCTACTCGTTTCATAAACTTCCTTTTTTCCGCACTTGTATTTTAATGTTAAATGAATTAGTTGAAGATCGTGATGAACGGCGAAAGCGTGTTGTGGGGAAAAGGCTATGCGACGAAGCCTTTTTTAATTTTTTAAATACTACGTCGGTGGCAAACAAGCATACGGTCGGCCTGATGGAAAGCGGTTACCGCAACCTATGAACGCCTGCAACTCAAGGAGTGTCAACATGCGCGTTGCCAATCCATTAGAAGCTTGTACAGTCAACCAATTGGAACCCTAGACCACTGTAGAACTACGTCATAGTGACGTTATAAATCAGATTATAAGAAATCTCTTATTCCGTGGCTTGCGTGGGCGACGGTCGCGCGATGGTCGCGCGACGGCAATGCGACGCATACGAAATCAAACCTTATCGATATGGAAGTATGAGACGCGACGGCGACGCTCGCGCGACCGTCGCCCACGCAACGCAAGACACGGCGTTACTGCTTGTCATTTTGACATGGCTGTAGAGTGACCTAGGGTTCCAAACTGTACTGTGTGTAGGGTGTCAAACTCGGTTGTGGTTGACTGTACACTCCCTTTCGCTGTGTTAAGTACACAGTGTTAATGCTTTAGATAGTAAAAGGTGTCCGAAAGCAAACCGAGACTGGAACCTCTGGTGGGATGAGTTTTCTCTGCCAGAAATGTGGCAGGTCGTGCCGCTCGCGAATCGGCCTGCACGGTCATCAAACCCGTTGTCTAAACAGCAATGCGGTAATCGTCTGCAATAGACGCAAAGGCCTGTGACGATGATTTTAATGTACTAGTATCGAAATGGGCCATTTTATTCAAAGTTGTCCACCCCACTTTTTTTGTAACATGGGTATTTTTTACGCGATTAATACTCAGAATCGCGAGCTCTTTCGATCCTGATAGGAGAAAAAAAAAATGTCAATATTTCCATACATTTTTTCGAACCTTCCATTCCGTTACAGCCATACAAAATGTATGAAAAAATGGTAACGGAGTGGGAAAAAAATCTTGGGACACTTTTTTTCTCCTATTAGAATTGAAAGAGAACGATTCTGAGTGGAAACCACATAAAAATTTCCAAATCCAAAAAAAAGTGGGGTGGACAACTTTGAAAAAAATGGCCCAAATACCTAAATACGATTTGATTTAATTGCCTACAATTTAAAAACTTCCAAATACTATAGTAAAATTGAAAACCTAACCCTAATAACTTAACCGTTTAGCTGCCACGAGTGCTAAGTGGCCTATCTAGCTCAATATAAACGCTTTCATACAAAATAGCTTACATTTTCCACAACGACTTTCAAAGCTCCACCTTAAACCTTTGTTTTAAAGTTCAATTTTGAATGAGAGTGAAGGGCTATAGAAATAAAAATGGCGGAACGTGGAATAAACTTCCTAACGATGCTTTTATGTTTGTGGATAAGCGGTTTTAGTTTCAATCAAAGGCTTTATACAGGATAAAAAAAAGAGCTTTCAAACTTTGCATAGTGACTTTTAAGGTCATAATGATCAACTTTTATTATGGCACCCAATGCAGAAATCGCAAAAAAAATTTGGCTGTTTATATATATATATATATATTATGTATGTTGCACGCCTTCGTCTGTACATACGTGTATATTATAAAGTCTTCGCCACACATAAAGCGTTTTGATAGCGTAGCGTTAGTTGAGCGCAATGATAGCGTTGCGCCGGACGAACGCTGGCGTTCCGCTCGCAATCCGCGCGCATTCCGCTCGCAATCCGCGCTCGTTAGTTCCCGCCGGCGTCCGCTGGGCGCAACGCCAGCGTTCGTCCGGCGCACCGCTATCAATGCGCTCCGCTGACGCTCCGCTAACGCTCCGCCTACGCTCTCAAAACGCGCAAGTATGGCCGAGTTTTATAAGTAATAGTTTTGTACACAAAATTTATCCGTTATTACTTTTACTACAGAAAACAAGTAGTAGTAGTAGTAAAACACTTTATTGTACCAGAAAATAATACAACACACAAGAAAAAGAGCTTATCACTAGTACAAAGGCGAACTTATCCCTACAATGCAGGTGATCCAATCATAGTGTCACTTAACCCGTTGATTGCCGCTGACGGATTTAGTGCCAGCTTACTGACGTGCTGTAATTGAGTGATCTGTTTTAGCCATGTGGGGGTTAAATCATTACCACTTCACTTTAAAAATAACCTTAAGGAGGTTGGTTAATGTTGAATTTTGAATGAGTGCGAAAATCAGATAGGACGTTTAGAGGGATTGGTTGCTGATAAACAATTGAAAAAGGAACCTTCAATAAGTGAAAATAGAATTGAATTTTGAACTATAATCACAGAATATATAATAGTACAAGTACAGAAGGCTCACTCCTTTCATGTTCACAAAATGCCGCCATTCAAAATTCTTACCTACATTAACAAAGAGACCGCACGCGAACAGCCGACATTGAATTCTATTGCGCCGCGCGAAGGTCGTCAACAGTGAATGGGCCGCGAAAGTTCGCGGCCCCCAGCATGTACTTTTAGCGCGGCGATAGAATCGCGGAGTGAGCCGCCCCTGCTATAATATTATGATAGTAGATAGGATGTTAGTAAAAATGTTTCATTATTCGCCCATCACTCATCCCCCTTGCATTATCCCGGCATTTGCCCCGACTCATGGGAGCCTGGGGTCCGCTTTGACAACTAATCCCAAGATTTGGCGTAGGCACTAGTTTTACGAAAGCGACTGCCATTTAACCTTCCAACCCGAAGGGTAACTAGGCCCATGTTTCATTATTCGCCCATCGTTAGAAAAGTAGTCGTAATAATAAATGTGTGTGTGGGGGCTGGGGGGGGGGGGGGGGGGTAAAGTTGATTTTGGAATGGGGGAGATATAGGAGGTTTAGAAAGGTAGTATGTAACAGTTGTCTCCCTTCGGTAAGTTTGATTGATGTCACATTGACAAGTAAAATAAAACACACTGTATATTCTAATGGCACCAAATTAAGGAGTGAGGTTGATAATGTTAATGATCACAAGTCTGGCAAATTTTCCGAGAGGTCATTACGGATTTATTTAATTAACAGCAAGTTACAATTCCTACAATTTTAAATTATGGACTTCACTTGCAGGACTAATATCTTAAAAAAAATAAATTGAAATTGACCTCAACTACGATTTTCACCGGTCGATGTACAGTCGAGTTCATATATATGTGTACATTTTTTCACCTTATTGCAACGAATGAAAATGAAAATGAAAAATGATTTATTGGTTACACTTTAACACATTACTAGAAACAAACAGAAGACTTCTTTTAAGTAAGATATTTACTTGTGCTAGAAGCCTCTGCTCTTCAATACAATTTGAGGGTTACAAACCAATTTATACTTATGTTTAATGTACATAATCTTAATTTTATTTTACTACAATTAACTTAATTAACATGCAGCATTTGCAATGCAGCAATTGCATTTGCAGTTTGTTTCTTTGTCAATTTTGTGTAGATTAATTGGTTAATTATTTTTTAACAGAGTAATGGTAAATTTTTTTGAATATTGTATAACTGGCTTTATTAATAGTGTGTGAACCTGCCTTAGAAATCTATATTATTTGTGGTCATGGTTCGTTAATATTTCTTATAAGTGGGTAGCTTTTGCACATTTTAATTTTTCCTCAGTCACCCGTTGACCACGAACGCTGTAAAGAGTTCGAAACGTCGGGATGTATTTTAAATTCATTATACGCGATTTAATCCGTTTCCATAGTTTTATTTTAATTAACATGCTTATACATGCGTATAAGGCAGAAAAGTTATACATTTTAAATTTTTATTAATAAAATGAAGAAATGTACACATATTTATGAATGAACTAGACTGTATTTGTTTTAACCCTCTGCAATCTCTGCATACAAAGGGGTTATTACCTACAGAATAATTTTGATTAATGGATGAAAAAAAAATTTTTCAATTTTACGAGATTATAATTTCGAGTCAAAAGGGCTAAACAAAATATAAATAAATAAATAAATAAATAAATATTATAGGACATTCTTACACAGATTGACTGAGGCCCACGTTAAGCTCAAGAAGGCTTGTGTTGTGGGTACTCAGACAACGATATATATAACATATAAATACTTATATACATAGAAAACATCCATGACTCAGGAACAAATATCAGTGCTCATCACACTAATAAATGCCCTTACCGGGATTCGAACCCGGGACCGCGGCGTAGCAGGCAGGGTCACTACCGACTGCGCCAGGCCGGTATATGATGCTTTGGAAACTTGCCTTTAGATTGAAGTGTCTAAAAGGGCCTCTGTGCTGTTGGCTTCGGCCCCACACATGCCTCCCAAAAGTCTGGGACCCCATGGTACCGAGATATGGTAAGACATACAAATAATAATAATAATATTCATCCGCTCGGTGTACCCCTTACATTTCATTAAAGTGTCGAAAGGGCCTCTACGCGTTGGCTTCGGTCCCGCGCACGCCTCCCAAAGGTCCGGAATACCATTATTGTTCCGTGATGGGAAAGACATATTCATTTATTGAGGACCAACTTGGATCATTTTTGTTAGTATAATATCCAGGCGTTCGGAAGCATTTTTGTCTTAGTTTATGAAATAAATATTTCACCAGATTCGATTTACCTAAGAACATTAAAATCCCCCAAGCTAATTCTAAATATTCTAATACAAGTGCACGAAATTAAACAAAGCACATAACTTGCCGAAGCACTAGCCGGGGATTAGTGAAACTTGTTCATGCAAATTTGTCGGTTACTGCGTTCATTTATACGAGTACCTGGGTTAAGTGCAGGTATGTGTGCCGACCGAGCGTCCATGTTATAAATGTTATATAACAGCCAGTGTGGTAGCACCATAATACTAAAAAAGAACACACAAGTTAAGTCACAATAGTCACATAACTATTTCTTACAGAACGCGATATTTCATTAGCGTCCACATAATAAAATAGTGAAAAACATACGCGCATTGAAGTGTACGAAGTGTGGCCGCCGCGAGCACTCATGTCTGCTGAAGAGTCTCCACATGACTCAAAACATGTAATAGTGAGTAAAACTGTGTTATTCTATATTTATAACTGCTCACATCTGAAATTAAACAAAGCACATAACTTGCTGAAGCACTGGCCGGGGATTAGTGAAACTTGTTCATGCTAATTTGTTGGTTATACCGCGTTCATTTATATAAGTAATTAAGTACCTGGGTTAAGTGCACTTGCGCTTAACCTACGAGGCCGTTCAAGTATTACGTAAGCATTACAATTATTAAATTTATTCCCCTATCCCCCTTGTCAGCAAAAATAAATAGGCCTTCGGTTAGAGTGGGACTAAAACTTGAGCAGTTTCATGTGCTCTGCCTACCCCATATGGGAATACCGGCGTGAGTTTAGTATCTATATACATTTTTACACAAATACTGCTGTTTAGGATTCCATGAGACAGAGAAATGCGACGATACCAACAGAAATAAAATAGCTAGGCTACATTTTGCATTAAAATGCCGATGTCGAAACAATACATTCCTTAAGGCATCAAAATGGCAAAAACGTACAAGACTAGAATATAACTTAGTCTATTACATTTAATCAAACGCATATTCCTCCATAATTACCCCTTTAATTCCTATGCCTGTTAAAACATAGACAAGCCGCCATATTAAAAAACGAGGTATTTTATAATCGCGGCACTTAGCATTATCTTACTAATTATCATATAAAACTTGGAGTAAAAATAACCCAACAGACGGAGCCAACTCGGCTTAAAAGCGTTCGTGTGTTCAGTGCTTTAGCGCGTACGAGTCTGACGTGTGGACATGGCTTTAGTTTAGCTTTTAAATATCGAATCGGAAAGTTTTGTAGTATGAGTCTATGATTGGTCAACAAATATACAGCGTGTACTTTTAAATAGTAATAGTGTTACATTTGAGAAGACATAATTTTATTAGTTTTTCATTGAAAAAAAAAACACGATGTTTAACTTTTTTTTTCTTAGCCCGCATTAGTGTCCCACTGCTGAGAAAAGGCCTCCCCTAGTCGTCGTTGCATCTCCTTTTCGGTCTGCCTGAACCCCGACCTACATCATCATCATCTATGTAGTCTGTGGGTCTCACTCGGTAACCATTTTGGGCCACTTTTCAGAGTTTTTTTAACCCCCGACGCAAAAACGACGCGGTGTTATAAGTTTGGCGCGTCTGTCTGTTTGTCTGTGGTTCCTGAACGGATGAACCGATTTAGATTTAGTTTTTTTGTTTGAATTGATGGAAATTGGTCCAGTATGTCGGGATTTTTTATAATTTAAATTATGTGGTTACGTTATTTATGTTTAAATTATCTTATTAAAATCTTCGGACTTTTTATTTAGAGATGTGACTACTAAACAATATACAAAATAAAATACTATAAAAAAAACCATCTCATCAGTTCCATTTTCAATTAATATCCTTCCAAAGGAGGAATCTTAATTCAATGAGCAGCCCCTCATCCAATTACACTAAAATCACTCCCATGTTGCTAAAACAAAACTGATAAAACTAATTGCATCTCAGTAATATTATTCAAATGGGCTATATTTCACTGTTTAATTAAAGATTACTGCAAATAAAACAAAAATGGCCCGACCGCCATTTTGTTCTAAATATCTTACGACGTTTATAAAATGGCTGCCGGGCTAGCCGAAGTGACAGGCGCTGATGCTACGCGGCGATCGCAACGCAATGCAGTCTGGCTCTATCGCGCCACTACAGAAGAGAGATGAGAGGCATGAGAGCTAGCCACGAAGCGTAAGAAATTGTGTCGTTGGCTAGGAGAGGGGAAAACAGAAGTTTTCTTCGCGTGATTGTGTTTTCTTTTAGCAGATGTCGACGGTTATTTATATGCTGGGGAGTTTTGTGAGACTGTAATTGTGGGGTTAGTGACCGGAAGATGACTAATTTGACTAAAGTTTCCGTAATGTTAGGGATTCATATCTCAAAAAAAACTTAACCTGTGTATGATCACTCATGAGTTTTTCTATCCGTTTATCTGTCACCTATTTTTCTATAAAAAAAAACAAAAAAAAAACAAAATAAGTATGATATGTTTATTATTCAATGAAAATAAAGTGTGTGTGTCTGTTTGTTTGTCCCTTTTTCACGGCAAAACGGAACGTCGAATTGACGTGATTTTTTAAGTGGAGATAGTTGAAGGGATGGAAAGTGACATAGGCTACATTTTGTCTCTTTCTAACGTGAGTGAAGTCGCGGGCAAAAGCTAGTATTGTATAAATTAACACTCTGGTTCATAAAACAAAACCTCTCCCATCATGTAAAATTTGCCTGGGAATTGCATACACATGAATAAATAAAAATTATATTTTTTTTTAATAAATATTTATCATAATATACACATTATGAAGATCTGCATTGTTTCGCCAAATGGTACATCATAAAATACAGCTGTTTAATTACTTGACAGTATACAGGTTGTAACGAAAATAGTGGGCATTCGTTTAAAGTTTAGTATCGTGTTTAGATAATTTATGTTTGTGTTAAGATAACGATAATAAGTTTGTTAAAAACTTGGCATAGTTTTTATAGGAATTTAGGACTTGAGAGAAATACATATCGAGATACATTTTGTTTAAAAATACAATAGAGAGATGGGGCGGGGGGGGGCAGACAGACATATTACATACAAATTTTTTGTACAAAATGGTCAAAGCTTTTCAATAAATTAAATAAAAGTTCAGTGTTATTACTTGCTGTAATATATTGATCATTTATTTGCCTGATTGAAATTTTTGCCCGTATCAAATTTACACTCTGTATAATATTTGAAGTAGCTTCTCGTATTTTAGTAAACATAACACGTTTAATAACTTCTAAACTCCATATTGCATTATACTTATTAAGCAATTTGCATTTTAACTTTATTTATGCAAGTAAATAATCTCTAACTTTGCTGTTTTGAATACGAATGTTTTGAAAGGGAATTTTGAATAATTTGAAGGTGAATTTTAAGCGATATTTTCATGTTAGAAAGATGCTTAGTAAAACGGGATGAAATAAAAATATATAAAAAACTGACGGTACGACATGAAACTAAAATACTATAATATTTTTTTAGCAAAAAGGAACGCCTACATCTACAATCAACGCCGCTAGGCTTAGAATAAATACTTATAACTAGATTTAGATACTGTCTACATGATGTACTCGTTAAGTGATATAATAGAACAACTGTTACATTAATGGAATTATCGCCTGGCTACACTTGACGATTACATCCTGTATATAGTTAGTGACCAATAATGCTTTTACACTCTAGCAGTCACTTTAAATTGACATTTGCCAGTCGCTTTTCGGTGAAGGAAAATCGTGAGGAAACCTTATTAATTCCAATAAGGTCTAGTTTACCCTCCGGGTTGGAAGGTCGCTTTCGTAAAAACTAGTGCCTACGCCAAATCTTGGGATTAGTTGTCAAAGCGGACCCCAGACTCCCATGAGCCGTGGCAAATGCCGGGATAACGCAAGGAGGATGAGGAGTGTGATAGATAAGGTTACATTTTACGAGACACAGGAGTGTTGTGCGTCAGCATTTTTAGTTTTTTTTTTATATGGGATATGAGGCAAACGAGCAGACAGGTCGCCTGATTGTAATAAGCTATCACTGCCGCCCATGGACACCCGAAACACCAGAAGTGTTGACGGTGCGTTGCCGGCCTTTAAGATGGGTGTAGGTACGCTCTTTTCAAATAAAAAAATATCTACAAAAATTCCCCGTTTTTATTAGGACAGTGCATGTTTAGATATTTTTGAGAAATTTTACTGCTCAGATATCTGATGTCGGTTGTAGTCGCGTTCAGATACATACACACACTTTCACGAACAAAATCTTCTGAAACGCTTTTATGCTAACAATAATATTTAGTGCTCAGACATTTGGTCGTGCTATGTTTAGATATGTTTAAATTTAACTAGACTCGACTGTAGAAGTGGGTAAACATATTTTCAAGCCTTAGGCAGCGTTCCCACTTATGAGACGCGTGTCTCGGGGCGCGCAAAGGGCGTCGGCGCCACGCCACCTGAGTGTAATTCAAAAAGCGTCTCCTCAGTACATTTTGTATAGGAAGGACGTAAGGCGCGCCCCAGGTGGCGTGGCGGCGGCGTGGCGCGCGCCGCGCCGCCTGGGGGCGCGTCTTACGTCTAAAATAAACACAACGGACGTGGCGGGGCGCGGGCGTGGCGAGGACGAGGCGCGGACGGGGCGCGGGCGCAATCTAAATTACACATAAGAGGCGAAAACACGGCGCGATGCGTCATTATACAGGCTGATTTTGTTGCGGAAACATATTAATATTATCAAAAAAACAATCTTAGTAAACCCTTACTCATTTTTAGGGTTCCGTAGCCAAAATGGCAAAAACGGAACCCTTATAGTTTCGTCATGTCCGTCTGTCCGTCTGTCCGTCTGTCCGTCTGTCCGTCTGTCACAGCCGATTTACTCGGAAACTATAAGTACTACAGTGATGAAATTTGATGGGAATATGTGTTGTATGAACCGCTACAAAATTATGACACTAAATAGTAAAAAAAAGAATTGGGGGTGGGGCCCCCCATACATGTAACTGAGGGATGAAAATTTTTTTTCGATGTACATACCCGTGTGGGGTATCAATGGAAAGGTCTTTTAAAATGATATAAAGTTTTCTAAAAAACATTTTTCTTAAAGTGAACGGTTTTTGAGATATCAGCTCTCAAAGTCGTAAAAAGTATGTCCCCCCCCCTCTATTTTTATAACTACGGGGTATAAAATTCTAAAAAAAATAGAGGTGATGCATGCTAATTAACTCTTTCAACGATTTTTGGTTTGATCAAAGTATCTCTTATAGTTTTTGAGATAGGTTGATTTAACTGTAATTTTGGTTTGCTGCTACGGAACCCTTTGTGCGCGAGCCCGACTCGCACTTGGCCGGTTTTTTAATACCTATCCAACAATGTATCACACGTTGGGGTTGGAATGAAAAAAAAAATCAGCCCCCACTTTACATGTAGGGGGGGTACCCTAATAAAACATTTTTTTCCATTTTTTATTTTTGCACTTTGTTGGCGTGATTGATATACATATTGTTACCAAATTTCAGCTTTCTAGTGCTTACGGTTACTGAGATTATCCGCGGACGGACGGACGGACGGACGGACGGACAGACAGACATGGCGAAACTATAAGGGTTCCTAGTTGACTGCGGAACCCTAAAAAAACATTCAGTCGAATTGAGAACCTCCTCCTTTTTTTAACTCGGTTATAAAAAACAACCTTCATTGCCGGCTGGCAAACGGCTAACCGTTGAAACAGAAATATAAATGAAAGAGATAGAAGGCTGCACCTGCGTTCACAGCTGCGTCGTCGGCGAATTCAAAGAAAAAAGCACACGTGTGCAGCCTCTTGGCTACCTACACGGCCAGGTGCGGGCGCGGCTTTCGACCTTCGCGCCGCGCAATAGAATTCAATGTCGTCTGCTCGTGTGCGGTTCATTTGCTTTGAAGTGGCGGCTTTTTAACATCAAAGGGGTGAGCCTATTTTGTGCAAAATTCTGTTATATATCGTCATTGAATGTCGAGTATATATAGTATCAAATTATTATTTAATGTTTTAAAAATAAATTCTTATCAAATTATATATGTAGTATCATCACTTTATTTCAGTGTACGAATTTAGACACTAAAACCCCGCCCCTAAATTTGATGCGATAAGGACAATTGCTGCTCAGGCGAGAAATCCTGCGTACTTAATGAAAAATACAAAAATCGAGATTTCTTAAAAACTTCCTCTCAATCAGGATAATGATGAAATAATCTGTGTCGGACCGTTTCGATATTTTGGCTAATAATTGATCTCAGTTTTGAATACCACGTCTTTCTTTGTGGCAAATTAAATTAAGCCGTTTTGACCAACTGAAAGGCTCAACTTGTTTCTTTAATAACCTAACCACAACATAAAAAAATAGAAAAAAAACCCCGACACAGTGGACCGATTATCACGAAACATGGCTAAGCACACTCCCGACTAATTCAGCTATCAAACAAAAAAAAACTAAATCTAAATCGGTTCATCCGTTTGGTAGCTACGATGCCACAGACATACACACACACACACACACAGACATACAGACAGACAGACAGACACGTCAAACTTATACCACTCCGTCGTCTTTGCGTTAGTAAAAACAAACATGCCAAAAAAGCAAAACGGTGTGACGTGCGACACAGATATTGATAATAATAATAAGTACATAGGTATAAACCAGGGAGGAAATAATGGAGAGCGTTTATATGTCCTGTTTTGCCTTAATTCAATATCATCACATATTTTTGTTGCTGATAAAATAATACATCCTGTATATCAAGCGGCGCGCCCCCTGGGTGACGCTCGAGTTGTGTCTGCTAGCGGCGCGTCGCTTGAGTTGCCTGCGCCGCCTGCGCCGCGCCGCTTCAGTGTAATTTAAAAAACGTCTCCTCAGTACATTTTGTATAGGAAAGACGTAAGACGCGCCTCAAGCGACGCCGCGCCCCGTCGCCGCCACCGCGCCGCCGCCACCTCGTTAAATTACACTGAGGCGGCGTGGCGGAGACGTCTCTTGCGCGCCCCGAGACACACGTCTCATAAGTGGGAACGCTGCCTTAGGAAAACAAAATTTTCTTTTTTTTTTAAGCAACAGCCGTCGACACGATCGTTAAGAGAGGGGAGATCTTTATTAAAACTAGAAACAGGGGCTTTGAAATATGACATCGCTTTTTATAAACTTTTTAAAAATTTGGGCCTTAGAATCAAGTTTTTGGGCTTTTGATCTTAATGGTCGCGTCATTAGACAAAAATAAAAATTGTGTTGTCTAAAGGGCCGTTAGGGCACCTGATACGGCACGATACTTGACATAAAATCCTTAAAAATCCTCTAATTAAATTAATTATAATTGTATCCGATCCATAGATTTAGAATTATTAAACTAGATTGTTTGGTTAGGTCAAAAAGTGTGTCCACATGAGAGGTAATTGTTTGGGCTGGTGTCCCTCTCGCACTTGCTGACAATGACAACATTATTCAGTGACGTCATCACTGTCATAAATTGGGGATACCAGTCAATTTTCAAAGTTACTACTAAATCTACTAACACCCAATTGAAAGTATTTTTTAATTATACAAATCTTTGATTTACTGGCATCAAAATAATTACATTATAATTATTTTCAAATTTTTTTGAAATATATCGAAACCCTAGTTTGAATATAACATTAAAATAAAATAAGAAGTTATAAAGTCAGGTAATATACAGATAAAAATACTACTAATATGGGAACCTCATTAACACTGGCAACACGTGAAAAAATGAAAATGAAATGAAAATGAAATATTTATTTTTCAAGTAGGCATATTACAATGCGCATATGAACGTCAAATAAAGCTACGCCGGCTCTAACCCTACGCCTCAGCCTCGAGAAGATTTCAGTCCCCCCTCAGTTGGGAGGGGGGTATCCACTATGGGACTGGCAAGAAACTCGGCGGGCAACTTCTTTTCAAAACATTACATCTTATAATTAACATGCATTAAATAACAACATACAATTTAACATGCAAAAGTATTCATCAAAGAATATGAACAGACTAGGTACTCTATGGAAATCAATTTCAATAAATTATATTATTGCTTAATAATACGTCGTTCTTCTTCAGAGAAAACATATCAAATTGTCATAGAAGAAAAAGATAATATGAATCTCAATATCATTAAATGCGAGATATCGTGCGAGAGGGACACCAGCCCAAACAATGTCCTCTCATGTGGACCGTTTTCGCTAGTCTGATACGATCGACTTTCTGTTTCAGTAATAAGGTTTAATTTCGTATGGCAAAAAATGTGATTGAGCTGTCCCCTGTAAAGGTCTTTGATCCGATCGTAGTAAAGAAAATGTATTTAGTCTAATGACTGTAAAATTTCTTAAGTATTACCTACTGTTCATGATTTCTTTTGCTTACCTATTAGCTTACATACCTAATTTTGTTAGTATGTTAACAATCTTTATATTTCAGTAATGAACCTCCAGGTTTTTTTTTTATCCAAATTACTTAGTACCTACATTGTAGTAGGTACACCAACTCATTTGTTTATGTGACTGTTTGTGTTTTAAATAAATAAATAAAATCAATAATCGAAGGGCGAATAGAAAAGAGGAGAGGCGTGCGTTTTTAGACCAACTTAACTAGAAGACCAACGTAGTGACGTATCAGGACCTCAAAAAAGCGATTACTCCACAGACAAGAGCCTGGCTCTTAAATAATATGATAATGATAAGGGTCGTTGTAGACAGACATGAGTTTTGTATGGAAACTGTCACCGTGTGGCCTTAAACCACATAGTAGATAGTAGCCTGGCCAGAAATATATGACTATTGTCAAGAGGGCGCTGTTATTTTTTTTTTTAATACTACGTCGGTGGCAAACAAGTATACGGCCCGCCTGATGTAAAGCGGTCACCGTAACCTATGGACGCCTGCAACTCAAACAGTGTCACATGCGCGTTGCCACCCCATTAGAAACTTGTACATTCCCTTTTGCTGTGTTAAGTACACAGCAAAAAGGAGTGTACAAGTTCCAAGGAGGGTTCGGGTTGCCGACGACTCAAAGGACAATAAACGGAACAAGTTAGTTCCGTAAGTCCTCCCGTCATCAGCACACCGCACCCTCGTTGAGCTCTGGCAACCTTACTCACCGACAGGAACACAACACTATGAGTAGGGTCTAGTGCTATTTGGCTGCGGTCTTCTGTATGCGGTGACAGTTTAGTATAGTATGTAGAAAATAGCTCTAATAAAAAATAGTTGCCCGTGTGGTGACGGGTTAAGAATTTCACCACCCCCTTTCTTCCCGTGGGTGTCGTAGAAGGCGACTGTGGGATATGGGTTAAATTGTGGCGTAGGCGAGAGGCTGGCAACCTGTCACTGCAATGTCACAGTTTCGTTTTCTGTCAACCCCTTATTTGCCAAGAGTGGCTCTGAAACTTAAGTAGTTTTATGTGCTCTGCCTACCCCTTCATGGGATACAGGCGTGATTGTATGTATGTATGTGTATGTATGTAGTTCTAATAGGCATCTTCTGGGCGAGCTCACTCCATCGTAGGACACGTCTTTGCCTTTGGCTAGTCTGTGGTCAAGAGTAAGCCCATTTATAATAATAAAAAAAAATCTAATAAAATTCCGCAACACGGCGCGTAGTCATTTCTGGGGGCCGATTTTTGAGTCTCACTGTCACTAAAATACCGGTTGAAATCGGTGAATTATTATTTTTTCTGAATTCAAACGCCGTGAGATTCAAAAATCGGCCCCCTGGTCTGGATTTTGTTATGTATTTAGAGGTAGACACTTGAAAATGTATGGAATTTGGATTCAATGGTAACGTAAATGATGATAGGTTAAACTAACAAAATTGTGAGTACAAAATATAATTGAATAACCTAAATATTAACTATACATCTGTATTTTATAGTAGTTAACAAACCAAAAACTAAAATCAAATCTACATTAAGTATCCTAATAAAAAAACCCTGGTCAAAACTCAGATTCGCAATAAAACAAGCCAATTATGCCCAAAAAAACTTTCCAAGTTGATTCATTCTTTAATTTACTTTACACCTTTGTGAAACTTGTTCTTTTACTTAAGTTTATAATTTTGAAGGGTTTACACTCAAAAAGGAATTAGAACATTTTTTTACAGAGTTTGTGAGAATCTGGATGATGAACTTTGAAGTTTGACCTCAAAGATAGACTTGATATTCAATTATTTTATGATTTGTATAATATAAAAATCTTTTTTTGAAACTGATATAAATCTGTTATTTAACTGTTATACATATAGATAACGATACTTTAAAAGTGCTAGTCAAAACTACAAAAAATAGAGTATATTCTGATAGCCCACGTGAGGAATCTAAAAACAAATCTTGACGTCAAGATTTGGATCAGCTTGTGTATTGTAGTCATTATAAAAAAAATAAACTATATATAGGTAGTTTCAACTCAGTTGAGGCCACGCACACTATAACACTGTCATGTAAAGACAACGAGATTTTGAAATTAGTGTTCTTACCGTGTACCGACTGCAGATTCAACAGTGAATTGCAAGAAAGACCAAAAAGTTTATATTAACTATTTTGTTAAGAATTACGTCTATAGAATAATTTTCAAACAAAACAGAAAATAAAATACATATCTCGTGTGTGATTAATTAATTGTCAGATTATGATTGTAATATTAATCGTAGAAATCAAAGATATTTTATTAGATTGCCTTATTATCATCGTAGCTGTTAAAATGGTGTTTACCTATTTTTTCATTAGTTATTAGCAGACATAGAAGTCGCAGTAGCAATAACGTCAATTAACATAGGGACATCCTTCCGATACAAAATATATCGATAGCTGAATAATTATTTGGAAGTGAAATTTCATATGAGCTATAAAGTTCACCGGATAATACCATTACTGCTTTTAATACCATTAATGATAAGTCTATCAATAAATAATAATGTTTTTCAAAAATATATTGATAGTTTTTTTACATTCAATCACTCATTTCATTCATTCATTTTTTTGCAATCAGTACTAATCTTCATTTAGCTGTGTGTGTTATCATTCACTTCAACCTCCGTGGAATTACCTATACATATTATATATTGATAGTTTGCTATGACTCGGCCAGCCTTCTGGGCACTGGGCAGTGGGCACCTTACCCAACGAAAAGGATCTGGCCCAAATTAATTATTAAGTTTTTAATGTGTTTTATTGTTGTGCTTTTTATATGTTTATTTACGTTGTTACTAAAGATGAAATACCCAATTGAATACTTCATCTCATTTCAGGTAATTCACAAGAGGCATCAAGGAGTAAGAGGTTGTAACTTTAACTGGGCCTTAAATCCTCAGGTTTAGTACAGATAAAACCGTACAATAGATCTGTAAGTAATTCTTTAATGATTTTGTTTTGACATTGTATACAATTTTATTATTTTCACAGTATAAAACCAGTAATAATTCTTCTAACAAATTTTGCGCCGCGCTGTTTGTCCTTGAGTAGCGCTCGCACGCAGCGAGGTGCAGAGAGTACATGCGGATGATGCCGGTCACGTCAGTACGCGCCGCGCTCCAAGGTCGCGCGCGGCGCGTGCGAGAGAGCCAGATACCGATCGCGGGAGATGAACTACTGAGTCGTTCTTATACTGTGTTATTTTGTACAATGTCCGTATTTTTTTCATAGCGTGTCAGTCTTGTGCGCTGTAGATTTATTCAGCCCTCCATTATGGGGGATAGACACGTAAACCATGATGTTTAGTTTATGTCGGGGCGCGTTTGAGTAATGGCCTCTTGTTGTTAGAATGAAGGTTTATTGTTTTTAATGGAGATAATTCAATTATGTTAAACACGCACCACGCACGGGTGCTCTTGAATATTCTAGTGCAGTAGGGATATTCTGCAATCATTGAACAAGAAATGACAAATGATTTAGAAATATAGATGGGCATTTTCAGAATTTCGGGACCCCCCCCCAATTAGTGAAAGTTGTTAACAAAAATTATCTCACTGTCAGTTTTGTGACCATAATTAAGCATGAAATTTCAATAAAAATATTGTTTTTGTGTTAATTAATAATACATAAACTTTAAGCGATAATCGACATTCAGAATGTGAAAAAAGTAAATTTTGAGACAGATTTTATGCTTAATTGTCGTCACAAAACTGACAGTGAGTTAATTTTTGTTAACAACTTTTGCTAATTGGAGGATCCAAATTCTGAAAATGTCCAGATACCGTGTGGGCCTTAAGCACGAGGAAAAATTCAAATCAAGAGTGAACAGGCTTCTGGGCGAGCTCACTCCATCGTAGGCCACATCTTTGCCTTTGGCTAATCCGTGGCCAAGAGTAAGCCCATTTATAATAAAAAAAAATTCAAACTTACTATTCTCATTCCAATCAACACAAAAGTCAAATTATATGGTTTACACGTATAATACTTAACTATTTAATACTAGGTAACATAATACTAATAAAAAAAAAACCTTAACAAACTACCTAAATTAGTCAAACAACCCACCCCGCATCGTTCCCGACGCAAAAGTGCCCATCACACTTGCCGCGTTTCCACGCTGAACCGCGATGGACAACCTCTGCGCCAAGAACGACCCGGAGCGGGGGTTGAGACCCCTCTCCTGCAGACGACGCCCCAGCTCCCCGAGGAAGGTTTTTGCCTCCGCACACCAGCACCCACTAGTCTCCACGGCCACCGGAACAAATAAATAATTTGATAAGGCCGAGTACTTGTCCCTTTTTAGGTCCGCCGCCGCAAATTATATTCTATTAAACATATTTCAACCTGTGCTATCTTAAAGTAGTCTCACTACTATTTATAAATTAAAACCGAAATAAATTACACATATGAAAGAAGAAGTGACGAAGGCCTCCAGTGCCTGCAATCGCGGCAGATGCCTGTTTCCGCTCGGCAACCCAGATCACAGTTGCCGAGTTCGAAAATATCTCTCGTATGAGTAATCTACCTCTATACCGGTGATTTCGGTTTTAATACTGTTCTCTGGTCTGGACCACCGAAATACCAACTTCTTCCACTTGACTCTATCCAACGCCGGGCAGTTCGTGTTGTTGGCGATCCCAACTCACAGTCGGCTTAGATCCTCTTAGCGTTCAGAAAGAAAGGCTTGGCTCTCTGTGTTTCTTCTAACTAAAACATAAATAAATCCTGAATGGACACTATGACCTCGAACACTTCAAATCTGTACTTAAAAGAGACACTAATACCCGACTGAGAGGGCACCACTTAAAGCTACAAAAACTCTGCATGTCAAACAACAACCCACATAGATACTTCTTTGCTAACAGAGGTAGTCAAGCCTTGGAACAAGCTACCAGAGGAAGTAGTCTCAGCACCCAACATCAACAGTTTTAAGAACAAATTAGACAAACCTAGGAAAAGATATCAGGATACAGGCCATATCAGTTGTTTATTCAACTGCCTGCCTCAATTAAATAAATAATAATAATATGCCACTCTTGGCAAAAATGGGTTGAAAGAAATCCAAATTGTGACATTTAATTTTTGTATTTAAGAGTTATCTAACAATCCGCGTTAACAATTTCGTATTATAATAGATATAGACACTGTTTATAATACATACTTCGGTCTTTCAAAATTATAATAATCTAGCTCCTAGAATTTCTAACTCTGCGGCCAACACATTACCTCCCACATTGCCAAATCTAAATTTAAATCTACCCTCATTCTCGCGAATGCTGAAATCTAGATTTTAGCGCAGATTCCATTCTGCGAAACAAAAGCTTTTAAAAGGCATCCAGTTAAACAACATTCTTATCATATGTATGAATTTATAGGTAAAGGAACTTTAGGAGATTCTGGTAAGGTTCAAATTTGGTAATATACTGTAATGTTAATATGAAAGAGATATATGCGCATATAATCTTTATACTTACATTGTGATTATTATATTCGTGAGTGAATTTTGAAAATTACTACGATTATTACGATTAATAATAATGTACTTGCCTAAGTACTTTCTCAAGCAGAATTTTTTTTATTCCTAAGTCCAGCCTAAGTCGGATGTCGGACCGATATTCTATACATTACAGGCGCCATTTTGGATTTCTTTTGAAATCCTCCCGATATCCGATATCGGATCGGATAATGCGAAAACGGTCTAAGGGTCTTCTCAACTATATGGTTCGCTTTCGCCGACCAACAATCGCTCGAATATGCGTACGGATGCATTCAGCGACGACGCATAAGCTACTTCAATTTTGGTCGGCTAGCACAGATTCCACGTCGATAAGTTTGGGAAACCCTTAACTCTGAATACTGAACAACTTTTATTATTGAGACAAATCGTCACTACTTTGAAAAAAACTTGTATCTTCGTATGTCAATGAATAGAAAATTGTAGTAAGTATGTATGGAATGCATATAGACTTACTGCGTTTTAACTTTGAGGAGCAGCGTGAGATACGAGATTTTTTCAAAGTAGTGACGAAATGATGAATGGCGAAAAAAATGTTTTAATACATTTCGACTGATTTTAATGGGCAGCTGATTTAATTTTCACGTTTCTCTCTATGACATATGCAGGTCAAGCAGATTTCATATTATAAAATTTAAAATTCGCACTTTTTTTCTACTGTTATGTTGTCTTACCAGAGCATAACTTACGAGATGAAAAAGGTATGGTGGCCAAGATGGCGTTATACCTTTGGGGAACGCTCGGCTAGATGGCGCTAGTAAAAATATTTCACATTTTAACACATATCAAGCTAAGAATATGGCCCAAATTGTTAAAACTGAGGTTCAAAAGTTTTAAGCCTGTGTCGAGAGATGGCAGTCTATGCACTGTGATTACACATTTTACTTTGACAGTAACTCTCTATAATATTCAATCCTCTTTGATAGTTTTAAACTCCATATCGATGCACCGAAAAAAATCGATACTTGAACTATTCCTAAAGTGATCTTTTTCCTAGTCTAGTCGGACGCTCAAACGTGCCAACACCAATCTCAAGACACGTACTGCGATCTATATGTGGAAACATCCGGGTTTGATTCCCGACGTGGACGTGGTCGTTTTTCTTTAATGTATTTCAGTTTATGACGTATTTCTGATTATTTCCTTTTCCCTTATCCTTAAGCGTTGGACTCAAATAATTTCGGAATACACCTGAAGTTCGGAACTGGGTCACGCCCGACTCGAGCGATTTGTTTTCATAAAGAAACTTGGGCCATAAATGACATCGGCACGTCATTACGTCTCGCGTGACTCTCGTCCGGGCTCTTCCTAAATCTACTTCAAGTTTAGTCGCTAACTTCTGCGTACATTTAACCAGTTTAAATCCTAGGCCATTTTTTAACCATTAGGTACATACACTAGGTAATATCCTAAGCGACTGCTTAAACATCAGCAGCTGCTATTAACCACAGATGCCTCTTCCCAAGCAAAATTTTTGTGTCATTCTAAAGGGTACAAAAATTGAGCTAGTGGACTTAGATTCCTTGTTGTAGAAATGAAAATGAAATATCTATTTTTCAAGTAGGCATTATATTACAATGCGCATATGAACGTCAAATAAAGCTACGCCGGCTCTAACCCTACGCTTCAGCCTCGAGAAGATTTCAGTCCCCCCTCAGTTGGACTTAGGACTTTGGGGGGGGTATGGGACTGGCAAGAAACTCGGCGGGCCACTTATTTTCAAAACATTACATCTTATTATTAACACGCATTAAATAACAAGATACAATTTAACATGCAAAATTACCTATTCATAACAAAACAGACTAGGTACTATATAGAACTTTCATGAGTAATTTCTACGTTATTTGACAGCTGTCAACTGTCATAAAACTCAAGTAGCATCTCCTCCATGTAGAGTGACGCAACAAATTTTGCTCCAAGCGAAAACGTGTACTTTTAAAATTAAAAAAAAATCCTAGTAATGCGAAATATCGGCGAGAACAAAATAAGCCATTTTAAAATGACTGAAAAATACAGAGAATTGTTCATGCAACCGACATCATAATTAAAGCTTTGCTCGTACTTATTTTAAATTTCCTCGGTCCAATTATTCATTAATTGCGATACACTTATTCAATAATTGACTGAAATGTTTTCCTGTATACGTTAAATTGAAATTTTATGTTCACAATTTCGAAAATTTCAGTTTATTAAATGAATACACATGATTGTATGATATGTACAATCGCTATCAAATGTGTTGGAGTTGCTAAAGCTCTTACAAATATCGAAACTATCACATAATAAATTGTGATCACTATCCCTACTGCGCAAGTACCTCATGTATATTAGAGTTTGGCTCCCATGCCTCCCATATAAAAAGCATGGTAACGATATGGTCCACTGGATGTTTTAGTTGTTTGTCCTAGGGCACTGCATAGGTGCATAGGGGCGATCTACAGTATCTACACACAGGCGACGCACGTCGTAAGAAGCGGAATGGACGCCAGCTAGAGATGGGTAGTGAGTAAATACTCAAGAGTAAATATCGAGTAAATACTCAGTATTTACTCAAAATACCCGTATTTACTCGTTTTTACTCAAATTGGTGGGTATAAACTATTTCGCGTGCTGAAATGGAAATACAAATTAGAAATATTGGTGTCTTTTGTTATCGGCTACTAAGTTAAGTAATCAAATTTATAGAATTTTATTTTAAAGACGTGCTCTCCATACATGTAACTATTTTTCACAAAAATAAAATTCAGAAATTACCAGTGTGTTATACATCATCTGATAGGTCTTTAAAAATTAATTGAATGTTTTTAAAAAAGTTTTTTAATAATATGAACAGTTTTGGAATAAAACGATAATTAAGGCCGAAATAATGTTTATACCTTTATAACTTTCGAATTCGTTGTTGGAAAAATATCCAGAAACCGTCAAATTATTGCCCATATAATACAAAACACAAAACTAGTACTTTAAACGTCACCAGCTGAGCCATTTTTGAGTTTTCTTTAGAAAACCCTTAATAAAAGGTCGTAAGTGCCACATTAACAATCACTTCCGAACGTCATGCCGTTATCTAGAACATCAATTTAATTTAAGTCTCATACTTTTACTGTAAATACCTGCTTTTTTAAAACACATTGCACAGCGACAAACTAAGCGCTTCTAATAATATAAATATCCATGCCCGAGTGTAATTTAAAAAATGTCTCTTCAGTACATTGTGTATAGGAAAGACGTAAGACGCGCCTTAAGCGACGCGGCGCCACGCCGCTGCCACCGCGCCACTGCGCCTCTAGGTGGCGCATATGACATCTTTTCTATACAAAATGAACTGACAGACGTTTTATAAATTACACTCAAGCGACGCGGCGCAGGTGTCCGCTCCACGCTTGCCCTCGCCGCCCGTGTGTATTTTACGCCTAAGGCCTCCACAAGATCCTTCCACGAATTTCTGTCTTAAGCCACCGCCTTGACATCGTTCCAGCTCAGTCCGAATTCCCGCAGCTCGTTCTCTACGCTCCGCGTCCAGGTGTGTACGGGCGTTTGGGGACTCGCTTTCCTCCTTGAGGCCGCCACTCAAATGCGATACTGGCGCTATTGGTACTGTTGGTAGCTCCTCTTTGAAGGGTATGACCGATCCATCTCCATTTCCGCAGTGCCACTTCCTGGGTTGTCGGCACATACTCCACAATTCCTTATTAACATCATTTCTTATGGTCTTCCGGATCTAGGATCGACTTGGGACTTTTTGAGGGAATGGATGCCGTCGTCCCGTCCTTTTTAACCCCCGACGCAAAAAAGACGGGGTGTTACAAGTTTGACGTGTCTGTCTGTATGTTTGTGTGTTTGTCTGTCTGTGGCATCGTAGTTCCAGAACGGGTGAATCGATTTAGATTCCATTTTTTATGTTTGAAAGCTGAATTAGTCTGGAGAGTTCTTAGCTATGTTTGGTGGAAATCGATCCACTATGTCGGGGCTTTTTCAAAATCCATACTAATAATATAAATGGGAAAGTGTGTGTGTCTGTTTCTTTCTCCGTCTTTCATGGCAAAACGGAGCGTCGAAATGACGTGATTTTTAAAGTGGAGATAGTTGAAGGGATGGAGAGTGACATAAGCTACTTTTTGGCTCTTTCTAACGCGAGCGAAGCTGCGGGCTAGTGGATTAAAAGGTTGAAATGGAAGTGACCCGAAAGTAGTTCGCCCCTCAATGCCTTGAGACGGTGAATGATGAGTGGGCACTGGTTTTAGAGCGCCATGTTTTGAGCTTCAAATTTATGGCGAATTTCGCACGAAACTTTCGTGCTAATGTTTTTGAGCAGGTTTATATGAAATGGAGTTTCGCTTGTGATATTTTCTGTGCTAAGAAACTTCTTATGTATTAAAATATACACGTAATAAGTTCCCTGTTATGCCTACTGAGGCATATTCCTGATATTTTTTACTATCTTTGGGGTGTCAAAGCGAAACGAGAATATTTTCTAGAAAATACGTTTATTTTAGTACTTATTTCAGAAGTCGCGTAGGTAGCATATCAGAATAAGCAAAAATAATACTTTTCATAAAATTGTCAACTTATATTTAAGACGTACATATAGGTACTTAATATGTATAAAAAACCTGTATTTACCTCATAGTCTTCGCTAGCAGCTAAGTGCTACATCACTCACTATAATATACTAAATAAATAGTATAAAAAAACTGTAGTATAAAAAAGAAGTTTTAAATCACACATGTACCATAAAGACCTTAACCAATTTCCTTTACATTAAATAACGTTTGACTCATAACTATTATGAAGCTCAAGCTTATAGGTACACCGTGTACCCTGTAGGGATTGCAATCCGGATAGATTTGAAAATCCGGCCGGAGAATCTATAAAAATTCTATTTGTTGTAAGATTATGAAAGATAACAAAATTGCATATTTTTCCAGTTCATTGCGTCATGAAATATCTTAAATCTTGAACGTTTTAATTGGCTCTTTATGAAAAAAAAAAATGTAAAAAGTTAATTACGGTTTGACGACCGGTCTGGCGCAGTCGGTAGTGACCCTGCCTGCTACGCCGCGGTCCCGGGTTCGAATCCCGGTAAGGGCATTTATTAGTGTGATGAGCACAGATATTTGTTCCTGAGTCATGGATCTTGAGCTTACCGTGGGCCTCAGTCAATCTGTGTAAAAATGTCCTATAATATTTATTTATTTATTTAATTTATTTATTTAATTATATAAATTAACAATTTAAGAAAATCACGACCCTGTGTCCTGAGCTAGGAAACCCTGTGTTACAGGACGCAGTTTCGTCGCACTAGAACCTATTCTATTCAACATATATTTTCTAGTTTTCACCTTCACATCTTCTAAAATCCGTAACGTTTTATTTGAGCTACTTTAAGTGTATTATTTTATTCACCCGGTTCCGGTCCAGAATCCAGATCCGGTGGTTTTAATCAAGTAATTACTGGAAAAACTCGAATCCGGATTACCGGATCCACCGGATTCCAATCCCTATACACCGTGTTCTGTTGAAACAGCCGTCAAATGCCAACGATAACTCACTAGCACATGAAAGTTCACGCCCCATCGGCTGTATCGTTATAATTATGGCAAATATAATATTTCACCGCGGACCATTTCGTGAAACTGAAAATGAGTTCAATAGTAATTTAATACTAATTTAATTATAACCATACCTTAAAATAACTTTGCAAACTGTAATATTCTGGGCAACAGAAGCAATGTATAATAATTGTTTACACTGTACTTTTAACTATATAGTTACTGTTTTTTTTTCTAACTTTCTAACTAATGTCAACAGACTACCATGAAACTAGAAACTTATCTCAATAGGTAATTTTATAATAATCTAATTATAACCATAGTTTAAAATAACTTCTGTAAACTGTAATATTTTAGGCAACAGAATCAATGTTTAATAATTGTTCACACTGTACTTTAATTATATAGCTAATATGTTTCTCTAACTTTCATGACAAATAAATGCAATACTGGTCTCCCGCGGTACAGGCCTAGCCTAGTGCGGGACCCCTGGAAACTTGTGTTAATAATAATTAGGATATGCACAAATTGATGTAACCTTATCCCTCAACAATTGTATTTGTGTTTATGTGCAATAAACGAATTTTTATCTTTTTTTTATCTTTATCTTTTTTATATTCTTAATGGTTTTATTCTGCGACGGCTGCACATATTTACCTTTAGACTAAAAACAACAATCATCATTAAGGACGTCCCCTGATCCAATGACATTCGGTTTCTAAAGCCTATCATATTAACAGTGTTGTCTTTAAACAAAACAGTATCTGAATGATTCACGGTTATTTTCATTAGATTTATATTGACCGGGATATAGACCGTGATTACCTTTTTGATTTTTGTCGAGCTCCCGATATTTCGACGCAGTTGCATGCATCATGATCACGGAAAACTGACGAAGGCGGGTGGATGTTAAAGTTGCATAGACAGCGCGCGATCTACCCTCCTTCGCGATTATCTTGGATTAGTTGTCAAAGCGGACCCCAGGCTGCCATGAGCCGTGGCAAAAGCCGGGATAACGCAAGGAGGATGATGATAGCCTTTTAAGGGCTAGGGCGGGCTAGGTCACATAAAAAACATCAGTCATATTGCCTACACGAAAGCAAATGTTAGTGGAGGTAAGGCATTAAAAAACTAATAAATTTAAGTAGGTAGGTGATATAATGAGTGATACATACTTGGCAGGCGCTATAACCAAAAATGAGTTTTAGTATGAGTGATAGAAAATATTATTTATATTCTTCTAGTTCGCCGCTACCAGTGACGCCCCACCCAGAGGCATGATATTTAAAAATGTTAGGGATTATTTTAATGAAGGGCCGTGCCTATACACGGTCCGCTGATCCATTTACGTCAATCCTAATGCAATATGATATTTTGTACTTTTTGAATCCGAATCGGGTAACTTAATGAGGCAGGCTAAATTATAGTTGAGATTAAAAATTCATACAATGGTAAATTCATATAATTAATATATAGCACAAACCAAAGTAGGTAATGAAGTTTTTTGAATTAAAGGAAATATTACGAAAAAATATATATATACCTCCAGTAGCACTCGAATCTGTGAATGCTAGACCAATTGCCACTACCAACGGAGACAGAGGAATGTTCTTGATAGGCGATGGAGTCTCAGGTACCGGCCACATCAGACGGAGACAGAGGAATGTTCTTGATAGGCGATGGAGTCTCAGGTACCGGCCACATCAGAGCGTCGCGTGTCTCGGGGCGCGCAACGGACGTCCGCGCCACGCCACCTGAGTGTAATTCAAAAAGCGCCACCTGGGGCGCGTCTTACGTCCTTCCTATACAAAATGTACTGAGGAGAAGTTTTTTGAATTACACTCAGGTGGCGTGGCGCGGACGTCCGTTGCGCGCCCCGAGACACGCGACGTTCTGATGTGGCCGGTCACTCAAGATATGTTGAGAATTTTATTCATCTGTATATAACCACACTGTAGGTTAGATTCCTATATCATCATTCCCTTGCCCTTTCCCATTATTTGGGGTCGGCGCAGCAGATCTTCCTCCTACATTCCTCTCTATCAGCCGTCATTTCCATACTATGTAATACCTTTCACTCTCATATCATTGTTCACACATTCCATCTATCTTTTCTTAAGTCTTCCACTACCATTGTATCCATTTACTACTCGTTTTATAACATCGCTTTCATCCCTCCGCATTACGTGCCCATACCATGCTAATCTACTTCCTCTCAACTTCTCTCTCACTGGCGCTACTCTCATGCTTCCTCTTATATACTCATTCCGAATCCTATCCCGTCTTGTCACACCACACATCCATCGCAACATTCTCATTTCATTCACATGCAGTCTTTTCTCATCATTCGTCTTAGATTCCTATAGTTAAAATAAAATATTTCATGCAGTGCACGAAATAAAGCATCACATAATTCGAAGAATTTCTATTTAATAAGTCAAAGAGAATTGACCGTGACGTCACTCCTCAGTATTCCATAGTACCTAATTCCATACTAGCAAATCGTTTCAACAGTTCTTAAAAAGAAGCTGATTTGACTAGTTGGAAACTAGCCTCTTATGTACTTACCTTTATAATTGTGGCATACGACCACGGTTATCTTCGGAATCTCTGCAAGTATATATAAAATTTACAAACTTATTATAAAATTTAATGAACGTATTGAAAATAATACACATCTGTGAATATTATGCATGATAATTTCATAAACTAATTCAGTAATTCTATCTTGTTTCATACTTTTTAGAGCACATTTTATAGCAGTCGGGTTTTAGTTTTTGAACTTATTTTTTATAGTAAAACATTTGATAAACATGTTTTCATTTACTTTGGTATAGAGTGAGTGTAGTACTTATTTCTCTATCGCTAACAGTGTGGCCGCACCCTATACTGCGATATTTTAAAAATGTTGGGATTACTTTAATGAACGGCCGAATGCGGAGCCCTAATGCAATGTAATATTACCATCGCATTTCACTGTTTGCCTTACGTATGGGGGAATACAACTTGGCTTCTTAGGAAGTGAAATTTGTTAGAGGAAATTTGTATCAAATTTGTTTTTGCAATTTGTTGTGTTGAGAGCTCCGTACATCGAAAAACAGATCCCTTATAGATGACTTTGCTGTTGTCCGTTCATCTGTCTCTCGATTCTTCCGTATGTCTGTCTGTCTGCCAACGACTTTCACATTTATACCTATTTTACTTTGGCTAGTATCGAAAAGCAAGCTTTTCGGTGTAGGAATCCCAGTAGGGCCTAGTCTATCCTCCTAGTTGGAAGATTAGATGGCAGTCAAAATTAATGCCTAAAATAGTGCTTTGTAGTAATTCATCAGTGCTTTGCGTGTGTGTGTCAGTCTTAAGTTTAAAGATGGAACGTTCGATTCATCAGCTCGTTGCATGTGTGTGCTTCATGTTTGAAAATGGAACATTCGATTCATTGACACTGTGTGTACGTAGTATTGGTCTTACTTTTAAAGATGGAACATTCAATTCATCAACGCTGTGTGTGTGTGTTAGTGTTAAGTTTGAAAATGGAACGTTCGATGTCGTTACCCGATAGCCGCACGGGCCATTGCGTTCGGCCATTACGTCACAATTTATTGGTCAAGTAATGGACGCTTCGGGCTGTTGTTTTACGAAAATTATGTGTGACTCTAGTAATATAATTTAACAATTACCCTTATAAATAATGATAATCTAGTTATATTATACTTATTTTTACAAAGAAATAAATAATTATCATGTCACAAAAATTACATACCGAAATAAGGTACTTTACCTGCCTAATACTAGTTTCCGTCAATCGTTAGTTTGCGTGATGTAATGCGAAAAGATTTGCCTTTGTATTATTACGGAGACGTACGAACGTGTCATGCTATTTCAGTCAGTGTCAGTACAAGATGTACTGCAGACGTTGATTGAACTAGCATGACAAATACGAACGTTTCCGGAGAAACACGAAGGAAACCCTTTTATCCTTATTATGAATTGATACATTTTTAAATTAAATTGTGACAAAAATCTATCTATTGCTTCTTGTATCTAAAGCGTAGGTCTGTTTATCATCAGGGTTGTATGTTTGTTTGCCACCGACATAGTATAAAAAAAGTTGCCTGAAATTCACAATAAATGTGGAAAATATATCTCACTAACTTTCACCTTACCGTGCACAGCTACATATAATCACGCCTGTATCCAATTAAGGGGTAGGCAGAGTACAAGAACTACTATGTTTCAGTGCCACTCTTGGCAAAAAGGGGTTGAAAGAAATCCAAATTGTGACATTGCAGTGACAGATTGCCTGTCTCTCGCCTACGCCACAATTTAACCCATATCCCACAGTTGACTTCGAGTTTTTAAATTTAATACAATAAAACTTAAAATGGGATACAGGCGTGACTGTAGGTGTGCATGTATGTATGTAAAACTTGAAAATAACTGTAATTCCACCTAAAATACCCCGCATATATACATCCACCAAACAATGAACAATGTAAAGAGAAATGAATTAATTATCATATTTCATGGCTACATTCGTCTGAAATTCGTGAAATTTCATGTGAAACGCTACACTGATATGTGTTAATTAAAATTTCGTAAATAGTACAAAATTATCCAAAGACGGGTGATTCCTCATTCAACCTAACCTAAGTAATCAATTAATCTATTAATCTGCTATCTGCCGGGAGAGAATTACAGGCTTCTTTGGCCATTTGGCCAGACGAGATCCTGACAGCCTTGAGAAGGCGTTGATCGTCGGACCAGTGGAAGGCCATCGTAAAAGAGCCGGATTACCCACGCGCTGGTTCAGCACAATAATGAAGGTCACACGCGTTGGGCTGCAGGGATCCTTTAGGAAGGCAAAAGATCGGCCTGCGTGGAGAGCACTGCAACGTACAGCGACTTATGGTGGTCACGACCCTCAGTCATGAGGTTTCGACGAAGAAGAAGTAATCAATTAATTTAATTAAAAATATTCTTACTCAGTAAATGAGTATAATTCTATTTAATACCACTTGGAGGCAAACAAGCATACAGGCCGCCCGATTGTAAGTCATCATCATGGTCTACAGACGGTCGTTACTACAGATGTGCTAGTTACCATCGCATTGCCGATCGTTTGAAAATCTGAACACCGTTTTTTTGAAGTAATAATAATGTGCCGTCGAGCCACGAATTACAAAACTTATAATAGATAATTAACCCAGATAGCCCTAAATGCAAAAATTCTTACCCTCGGATTTTTAGGGATATTTTGGTATATTGTCACTTACCCCACTAGAAAAAGTCAAAAAAAAGAATCGGTGTTATAAGTGGGTTAGTTAGATGATATTACTTCGTTTAGCGCAGCGGCCTGAAAATTGACGCTTTCCGGCCGGAGGACAGAAAATTGTATTTAATCTTATTAAATTAAATGTTCGTCGAAACCAAAAATACCTGAAAACAATCCTGTTCTAATTAAAACCTTTCTCTCTTAAGGCTTGTGGGCTTATATTACAATGACTACACACACACGTCTTAACAATAGATTTCCAAGATGTGTTCTTAAAAACGGTTTGTTCCTTATGTAACTCATAATGCCTATTCTGTTCAAATTATTTGAAATGGGTTTCATACCAACATACACATACATAATTATGTAGTCATACCACAGTATAATAAAGAGTAGGTACTTAGTATCGTATCGTACAGTATGGCCACTCCCGGTCCCCGCTGAAAGTGCCGCCCTCGGGGGTTCTCGGTTACCTCACAGTTACCGCCTGTCAAAAACGCGAACAGTCGACCTGTCATATTTCACTCATTATAAGGAAATGTCGCCAGCATTCTTGGTACAAAGCCTCAAGGGCATATTTTAGATATTAGCACATAATAATAAATAATAATAAATAAATATCATAGGCCTGTGCCTGTGTGGTGACGGGTTAAGAATATCACCACCCCCTTTCTTCCCGTGGGTGTCGTAGAAGGCGACTATGGGATATGGGTTAAATTGTGGTGTAGGCGAGAGATTGGCAACCTGTCACTGCAATGCCACAGTTTCGTTTTCTTTTAACCCCTTATTTGCCAAGAGTGGCCCTGAAGCTTTAGTAGTTTCATGTGCTCTGCCTACCCCTTTATGGGATACAGGCGTGATTGTATGTATGTATGTATGTATGTAAATATTATAGGACATTCTTACACAGATTGACTGAGGCCCACGGTAAGCTCAAGAAGGCTTGTGTTGCGGGTACTCAGACAACGATATATATATAATATAAATACTTATAATATATATATATAATATAAGCGCTTTTTCAGTCGGCTCACAAAAGTCCTTAACAGTCTTTTGTCAGGAGGCAACAAAGTGCGCGCCCTTAACGCCTGGGTAATGCCTCTACTCACATACTCCTTTGGCATACTACGGTGGACCCAGACTGAGCTGGACGCCCTGGATCGGAGGGTCCGTTCACTGCTTACCACACATCGTATGTTACACCCGCGCTCGTCTGTTATGAGATTGTACATCCCACGGAAGTGCGGAGGTCGAGGCTTCTTAAACGCCAAAGATCTTCACAACCGTGAGGTGTACAATCTCAGGAATTACTTCCTTAACAACGAGTGTGGGATGCATCGTGATGTGGTGGCAGTTGACGGAAACCTCACGCCGCTCTCCTTGGCGAAAGAGAACTGGCGCAAACCTGTGGTACTAAGTACTGCGGACCGCAAGGCGGTATGGGAGAGCAAGCAGCTACACGGGCGGTTCTACAAGGCCCTCACGGGACCCGATGTAGACCTGCTCGCATCGGTGAACTGGTTACGATTCGGGGACCTCTTCGGAGAAACCGAGGGTTTTGCCTGTGCAATTGCGGACGAAGTTATGATGACGAACAACTACCGGAAATATATCCTGAAGGACGGTACGGTCGACATTTGTCGGGCATGCCGCCGTCCCGGAGAGTCACTCAGGCATATCATTTCCGGTTGTTCTCATCTTGCTAACGGCGAGTACCTGCACAGACATAATCTCGTAGCCAGGATTATTCACCAGCAACTTGCTCTTCAATACGGCCTTGTGGACCGCGAAGTACCGTACTACAAGTACTTGCCTGCGCCAGTTCTTGAAAATGGTCGTGCCACGCTCTATTGGGATCGATCTATTATCACTGACAGGACTATTGTAGCCAATAGGGTGTGTAATGATTGATATAACTTTTTTTGATATAGTAACATTTGACATAATAACATTTGGTATATATTTAATGGATATAATCACTCATTTGACATAACCATTGTTTGGTATAACCACAAAATATCTACTTTTATTTTGTATAATAATTATTTCGTATAACACTTATTTATAATAACCGTTTTATGGTATAACTATCTATTGGTATACGACTAGTATAATATAAATAACAAACAGTATAAATCATTTCATGAATTAATTTTATTATTTTTGAAGGGATCACAGTTCTAACCTTTTTTTTTTTTTGATGACCCAGGGGGAATCCATTATGGATCCCACTGGCCCGGGAGAAGCCAGTCGGTATGTCCGACTCGCACGGACTAAACCCCCTGGGGCGTTCCGCCGCTCGCTGTTTGGACGGGGTTTCGGGCACTCGGTTGTAGGCCTCCGATACCCCGTCAGCGTTGCCCTTGCGGGCCCTTCTCGAAACCTGCTTAGGCAGCTTACTGCGCTGAAGGCCCTCGGAACACGGGAGGGCCTTCCAGCTCGGAACCTCGTTGAGGCGGGTGATGGGACTCCCGATCCATCACCCGCAGGTTCCATGGGCGCCAGAAGAGTTCCGGCGCCCGGCGGTGGACATGGTCTTTGGTTCCACCGCTAACCAAGTCGGCCGCAAAGGATAGGGAGAACGGCGCACCGTAATACCGGCACTCCTCTTCCCTTGCGGCCCCACCAATGCCGCTACAGCGGAGCGGCCCCGCCAAGGTCGCAGGGGGTAGGGAGAGTGGCGCACTGCTATACCATCACGCCTCTCCCCCTGCGATCCCACCTCGGCCGCCGAGGACAGGGAGAACGGCTCACCGCAATACCGACACTCCTCTTCCTCGACGGTCCTCCGCCAATGCGTCACAAGCGGGCTAATGAAGCCCACTTGGAGCATCCTCCTCGGGCCAGCTCGCCCAGCAACAAGCCGGTCCTGGTTGCCTCTTCGCTTCACCGTGGGTGACCAAGCCACGGTTACTAAGCCCCTCCACCACGACAAGGTGAGCAACCTGCGGGGGATCACAGTTCTAACCTAACCTAACCTACTTTTCTGATAGCAGTACATATGTTTAAGGGTCACAGTTCTAACCTAACCTAACCTATTTTTCTGGTAGCAGCGCGTTGTGTATAGGGGTCACAGTTCTAACCTAATCTACTTTCCCGGCAAATGATGGATCTAATTTATTGTAAAAAAAAAAAACTAACTGTGCTTTAGACAGAAATTGTGTTATACAATTTATTTATTATCGGAAATAAGTATTATACTCAAAGTATGTTATAATAAATGTTATTCGAAAAAATGAGCATTATATTAAATAAGAATTATACAAATTGTTAGTATATTATTAGTTGTTATATGATTCAATAATTATATCAAATGATCGTTATTACGACTAAAATTATATCAAGAAAAGTTATATCGATCGATACGCACCCGTAGCCAATAAGCCTGACATTGTGATAATAGATCGACCGCAACGCCGGGCCGTGCTCGTTGACATCACCATCCCCCATGATGAGAATCTCGTGAAAGCCGAGAAGGACAAGTCCCTAGACTTGGCTCACGAGATAACCGCCATGTGGGACGTTGATTCAACGATCATTGTTCCGATAGTCGTTTCAGCGAACGGTCTCATAGCGAAGAGTCTCGACCAACATCTTAAGAGACTCTCGCTAGGTGGCTGGATCAAGGGCCAGATGCAGAAGGCGGTGATCTTGGACACGGCGCGGATAGTCCGACGGTTCCTTTCTCTGCAGCCCTAACCACCGCCAGCTTGGGCCCTGCCCCGCTGCTGGCGGCACCCTAGGTTAGGTTTTTTATAATGTGTTTATATGTTTTTTATATTGTTTTGTATGTGTTTTTGTATTTTACTTTTATATTCATATTATAAACAGCCTAGCCTAAGAAAGAAAATAAATACTGAGAATATAAATACTTATATATAGAAAACATCCATGACTCAGGAACAAATATCTGTGCTCATCACACGAATAAATGCCCTTACCGGGATTCGAACCCGGGACCGCGGCGCAACAGGCAGGGTCACTACCGACTGCGCCAGACCGGTCGTCAATTAGCTGTCTTTTATGTTTAGTCTTAGTTTCTTACAATATTTACATAAATAAGTTCATATAAATTAATTGTACAAAATACCAATTTGTTGCAACTGAATAGGCATTATTACTGTACGGTACAGTAGTCAAAATAATTAAAATTTTTTTGTTTCCGTTGAACATGACATGAATTTGTATTTTGTACATATTCGAATATTGCGAGCAATTCCTGGGCTTTTACCGATATTACTAGTGCGTGAAATTATGATATCAATGTAAGGAGTCATATTAAACAGCCTAAATATGTAGGGATATTCATGGGGGTTACCATGACGTACTAAAGACGTTCAGTTTAGGTTGAGAGAAAGGGACACAGCTATAGCAGTTACATAGCTCCGTCTCTCTCTCAACCTAAACTTGAACGGCTTTAGCACGTCATGGTAACCCCCCAGGTGTATGTATAAGCTCAAGTACAGATGTAGTACGAAAAGATTTGCCTTCGTATTGTTACGGAAACCTACGAACGTGTCATGCTTTTCAGTCAGTCTCAGTACAAGATGTACTGACATTGACTGAATTAGCATGACAAATACGAACGCCCCGGAAAAATACGAAGGAAACCCTTTTCGAACTACATCTGTAGGCTTGTGTTACGGGTACCTAGACAACAATATATATATTATATACATAGAAAACTCCCATGACTCAGGAAGAAATATCTATGTTCATCACACAAATAAATGACCTTACCGGAATTCGAACCAAAGACCGCGTCTTAGTGGGTAGTATGATAGATACTACCGAGTATGCCAGACCGGTCGTCAAATAAAATGTTGTTTTATCACATTACTTGAGTGTCTTTTCAAAAGGACTCATTTATATAAGTCAACAAGGTTTATTTCTCTAGGAAGACATATATAAAAATAACCTCTGTATATTTATAACATGCAAAATTTTAATAACAGTGTTGATTGTGGTGAGTTTCCTGATCTTATGAAACACAGTAAAGTCATTCCATTATTTAAATCTGGTAGCACATCCGACCCCACTAATTTTAGACCGATATCAGTGTTACCGACATTCAGCAAAATTTTTGAAAAGTTAGTGTTATTTCAGCTATTGCAACATTTTAACATCAATAATCTAATGCACAATAAACAATTTGGTTTTACACGGGGTCACTCAACAACCGACGCTGGTGTTGAGCTAATCAAACAGATTTTCGATGCCTGGGAGGAGTCACAGGATGGGTATCTTCTGTGATTTATCTAAGGCTTTCGATTGCGTCTGTCATGAAATACTGATCAGGAAATTGCACTACTATGGAGTGAGAGGATCGGCACTGAATTTAGTCAAATCTTACTTACACGATAGAATACAAAGGGTCGACGTGAATGGACAGCGCTCACCGGGGTCACTAGTCTCTATGGGTGTACCACAGGGATCAATATTGGGGCCTTTCCTGTTCCTTATCTACATTAATGACCTGCCATATCTTGTAAAGACCCACCATGATATAGTATTGTTTGCAGATGATACTTCCCTTATTTTCAAAGTCAAACGTCAGCAAAAAACTTGTGAAAATGTAAACAATGCTATTTCCGAAGTAGTTAATTGGTTTAGCGTTAATAACTTATTGTTAAATGAGAAAAAGACTAAATGTATTAAGTTTGTAACGAGTAATGCTAAAAATGAACAAGCAAGTGTCGTTGTGAAGGATGAGGAATTGGAACTGGTAGATAGTACAGTTTTTCTTGGCATAACTTTAGATTATAAACTTCAGTGGGGTCCCCATATTGCTACCCTCTCGAATAGACTGAGCTCTGCAGCATTTGCAGTGAGCAAGATCCATCAGTTAACAGACGTGGAAACAGCTCGATTAGTTTATTTTAGTTACTTTCACAGCATTATGTCATATGGTATTTTACTATGGGGCAGTGCCTCAGAGATAAATACCATATTTGTTCTGCAGAAGAGGGCTATTCGAGCAATATACAAAATGAACCATAGAGACTCACTTAGAGATAAGTTTAATAAACATTATTATTTTATTTCTGAAAGGAATTATTACGTAGTGCCAAGAGGAGCGAAGCGAACGGCCATGAAATAAATCCTTGAACAACAATAGGATATGGCAGACAACAGTGCGGTATGAAAGGATCTGCAGCCTAGGAAACGCTCTGTGGTTACCCTAAGAACTGTTAAACAGATTTCAGATAGGTAGACTAGTGTAGGTAATAATAATTCTGCCCTATTCTAAATAAATAAAGAAATATTATAAGACATTCTTACACAGATTGACCGAGTCCCACGGTAAGATTAAGAAGGCTTGTGTTGTGGGTACTTAGACAACGACATATATAATATACAAATACTTATATACATAGAAAACATGCATGACTCAGGAACAAATATCTGTGTTCATCACACAAATTACCGGGATTCGAACCCAGGACCAGGATTCTGCGTTATCTCAATACAAATTAATTTCTTACTTATACTATTGCTAAACCGTCAAGAAATGAGCACGAAGATAGGATCTTTAAGATCGGCAATTCGATGGAACAAAATATATCTGCTCGTTTACGTCCTCTATCATAAACAACTGAAAATCGCAATTATTTGTCTAAAGAGAAGTATTAAGGCAGACTGTCTAAACGCCCGTTTTAATGACCTACCTTCAACGGCCTTCCTCATTCAAAGCGGAGCTTCAGCCAAATGTGTCCATAATTCCTTCAAGTGTCTGTATGGGAATCACCGCAATGAACGCAAACTGTGCCAAACTGGTTAATCTTTGCCCTGGGGTTAACGCACAATAAACAGTTTGGAAACAGTTTACCTGCCATGCTTGCTTGCGATTAGCTACTGAGAACGGGAGAGGATCGGGCTGCTAAGAGGGCGTATCTGGGAAGACCAACAGGTGGTTACCCGGCGGGTCGGTCCAAATACTGTTGGGGAGACAGTGTCGGTGGCGGATTTGCATGAGCTACAAGCCAATAATTGGGACGAAGCTACACAGGATCGTGATAAGTGGCGAGCTCTCGTTTTGGAGGTCAAGATCATGTTTGGATTGCCTAGCCATGTTAGTTAGTAAGTTAAACTTGCGATGTGCAGTTGCGGCTAGAAGACATAGGGGAACATTTGTTGAAAAAACTTTGGATCTAGTCTAGGCCTGTGGAAGGCAATGACGAAAACTGTGTCTTTGAACCAGCTGAAGATTTGTGCTGGTCACACCTGAGTGACTAACTTTTTTTTCCGGAGTATAAAATGCCGTACGCATTTTTCCCAGCCCAGGGAGCAATTTAGGAGATATCTGTGACCTACCACCCTCTTCAGTGAGAGGAGAGGAGGTATACCCAGTAAAAGCCACTCGGACGTATGACGGGATGCCGGAGATTCTAACATGACCCCAGCGGCTTTGGCCTGGCTTGGCAACCTCAAAGCTATACTCTGAATCCCTTTAATTTTGTTTTTTGTTTGAGCATTCGACATGAGTCCAAATAAAGAGGAACGATTTATAGATCCATCTTCACAGGCAGGGACAAATAATAATAGAATACAATTGAAGAAAATAAACGTTATTCGTGAACAAAGGCAAGCTAAAATACACATAATAACAATAGACAGAAAGGAATGAAGTGCCACGAAATGGCCTCATCTCAGCGTGTTGCTGGTGGCTTCCAGCGTTTATTTATTTATTTATTTGAAAACATATTTCAATGACATTTCGTATAAATCTAATGCATCATGAAACTTAAATAAAAAAAAAAAAAACAATAAACAAGAACATGAAAAAAAAACAATAAAAGTTTACAACTAAATAATTGATTTGGGCGATGACGTAGCAGCGTGGCTCCGTTGCGTCGTTTGCCCCGGTGTAGGATTCGGCAGGTTGCCCCGGAACCGCCGAAAAACAACACCTTTCCTGCATGGTGTCCTGCAGCGGCCGCGGCACGCGCACAACAAACGAGCTAAAGTGCACGTAGTGACGCGACTGCAGCTCTTGCACAATCAGCGTGTAGCCAGTCTTCCGGCGAACGTAATCCACCACTTCATCTGCCACGGCGGAGTAGTGCAGGCGAGACACATAGAGCGCCCTACTCCGTGTTGCGACCCTTAGATCAGAATTAACCGGCTCGGCGTGTCTTGTTTTTTCTTGTTTGATCTTCCGATGACACCATCAAGTGAGAAAGATTCACGGAGATCTGATGAATCTTCTGACCTGAAGCAGCCAGTAACCAAGCTCTGTATTTTGTCACTATGCCTGTAGTTTGTTTATTATTTCGTACTGTTTCTACAATGCTCTCTGTTCTTCCCGGTTGGTTAATGCGATCGCGAGCCAAATGCACCAATTATGCCCGAAGCGCGTTTTAAACACAACCAACGTACTTCAGTATTAAAACGTCGTAACTCTCAGGATAGTTGTATGAAAACATGGCATTTTTAACACAAACAGTGTTCCAGAATCAAAACGACGAATATGACAATCAAGTTGTATGGAAACATCACATTTTGTAACTACAAGATACCATAAGCACAGTATGATAGCCTAGTGGGCTATTGGAATTTAGTAGATCAGTTAAAATTCTGTAAAGTAAATAATAGTGGATTACATACCTCATAGACCAGTATAGTAAGAAATTATTTTTTTATGATGCAGAAACGTCTACTGCATGATAAAAAATAAGTTTATTATGGATTAGGCGAATTCTCAATGTAAATTGAGACTCCAGTGCCCGTTAAGATGCATTCTTACGGGTAGATGTCGCTATACGTCACCCTAAGGCTTTTAAGTGAAGGAGGTATTGAAAAATTCGCACACTTCCAGCAGGCCTCCGTGGCTCAGTTGGTGAGAGCGGCTGGACCGGCAATCAAGTTGGTTACAGGTTCAAGTCCTGTCGGAGGTGTGAATGCCTTTAGTTTAGAAATATAAAGTAAAAAACCGGCCAAGAGCGTGTCGAGCCACGCTCAGTGTAGGGTTCCGTAGTTTTCCGTATTTTTCTCAAAAACTACTGAACCTATCAAGTTCAAAACAATTTTCCTAGAAAGTCTTTATAAAGTTCTACTTTTGTGATTTTTTTCATATTTTTTAAACATATGGTTCAAAAGTTAGAGGGGGGGGACGCTCTTTTTTTTCCTTTAGGAGCGATTATTTCCGAAAATATTTATATTATCCAAAAACGATCTTACTAAACCCTTATTAATTTTTAAATACCTATCCAACAATATATCACATGTTGGGGTTGGAATAAAAAAAAAGTATCAGCCCCCACTTTACATGTAGGGGGGGTACCCTAATAAAACATTTTTTTTTATTTATTTTTTTTGCACTTTGTTGGCGTGATTGATATACATATTGGTACCAAATTTCAGCTTTCTAGTGCTAACGGTTACTGAGATTATCCGCGGACGGACGGAGGACGGACGGACGGACGGACAGACAGACATGGCGAAACTATAAGGGTTCCTAGTTGACTACGGAACCCTAAAAAGCGTCTCAGATCACATGTAAATGTCGCCTGAGGTGAAGCCGAGGTCTGCAAACACGTGATCTGAGGCTTTCTTATATACTGGCCAAGGTGCATACCACTTTTCTGTTCGACGGACCCGGGAAGCGGTATAGTATGAATTTTCTGAGATGTTTTTTTGGCTTTTGCCGTAGTATGAATTTACTGCGATGGTTTTTTGGCTTTTGCCGCGTAATCTGTTACACAAAAGCTTTTTCCCCTCACTAGCTCGGAAACACGTGTTTTGTCCTTTAATACCAGCGGGTAAAAACGCATTTTATCAACTAGTGGGTAAAGTAATTTGGCCTTGAATAAAGTCAAATTAACCGCTTTAAAATTGATAAAAGTAGGTGAATCTAGTAATAAAGATGATTTACCACCTGTGGAACTACTGGAAGCAGTGATAAACGCATCTTTGCGTTGTAGTTTCCTCGCTATAGTGAGGGGAAAAGTTTTGTGTTACACTCGGGTGCAATAGTACATTACATCAGAGGCCGGGAAAATGAGGATTTCCGGCCAAGTGGGTATATACGGCCGAGCGAGCGTGCGAGCGAGGCCGGATAGGGATACGAGGCCGGGAATCCGTTTTCACGCCGAGGCACGTATAGTGCTTTTCTCAAACATACTATGAAATTAAAAAAAAATGCTCTAAAAGACAATATTTTATAAAAAAAAGTTACTTTGCAGGCCTAGGCCTGAAAAATAATATGAAATCCCTTTACAGTCCTCTCGAGTTGTTGCGCCCAAAAAGCGATACTTCCCAGCCCATTTTAAGGAACGTAAAGACAATATTTCATTGCATGTTTGAGAAAATGTATTTTACTTCTCGTGTGTTAAAAAACTCGCAAGTTCAGGATTCTATTCTCGAACCACTCGCTTCACTCGTGGTTCAACTATAGAATCCTTTCGCTTGCTCGTTTTTCAATTCCACACTCGGCGTTAAAATACAACTTTGCCCCCTTGTATAAAAAATAACTATTGTTTCTATTATTCACAGCACATCTATTATTATTATGCGGGTGGCGCAGGACAGGTCATTGTGGCAATCTTTGGGGGAGGCCTATGTCCAGCAGTGGACGTCTTTCGGCTGATATGATGATGATATGATGATGATGATGATGATTCACAGCACGTGCTAAAGTCTCAGTGTAGTTAATAACCTAACCACAAAATTAAAATTTTGAAAAAACCCCCGACCGCGACCTAGTGGACCGATTTTCATGAAACATGGCTAAGAACACTCCCGACTAACTCAGCTTTCAGACAAAAAAAACTAAATCTAAATCGGTGCATCCGTTCGGGAGCTACGATGCCACAGACAGACACACACACAGACAGACAGACAAACAGACAGACGGACAGACAGACAGACAGACAGACACGTCAAACTTATAACACCCCTTCTTTTTGTGCGTCGGGGGTTAAAAATGATAACTATCATGATAACAATAAGGTTCAAATTTATGAAACAGTTTACAGTATGCAGGTAACTTTTTTTAAGATGACAAAACGCGCATGTTATCTCCGAAACGGCTTTTTATGGATTTGAACGTTATTACTATCATGATGGTTGCTTTTTAACTACACTGAGACTTTAGCACGTGCTGTGGAAACGGGAGCTAGCCGCTGTAAATAATAGAAACAAAGGCTTTTTCTCAAACATGCAATGAAATGTTGTCTTTACGTTCCTTAAAATGGGCTGGGAAGTATCGCTTTTTGGGCGCAACAACTCGAGAGGACTGTAAAACATATTATTTTTCAGGCCTAGGCCTGCAAAAATTTTTTTTATAAAATATTGTCCTTTAGACTTCATTGTATGTTTGAGAAAAGCACTATACATGCCTCGGCGTGAAAACGGATTTGGCCAAGTGGGTATATACGGCCGAGCGAGCGTCGGCGGAAATTTACTCATTTTCCCGGCCTCTGATGTAATGTACTTTTACGAAAATTAAAACCACAGTTGATCGTAACTGCTTTTTAATTAACAGTAAACTTTAAATGAGAATTGTTTCACTGAGAACTGTAAAAATTTAAAACTGTTTTAAACGAGTATTATTGTTGCAGGTAAAGTAATTATATTGTTCGACGAACACTGGACACAAAAAATGGCGGTGGAAAAGTAAGTATACTGTTTTAGTTTTTAGTGAATAACGTACTTTATTTCATTTCGTTTTTAGTTCTAACATAATTACGTTTTAATACAAGTAAATCTCGCCTTGATGGCAACCGACAGAGTCGTTTTACTAAACACACTCACATATAAAATAGTACATTACGATACAAGTGCGTAAAAAAGGAAGTTCGAAACGAGTGGCGATAAATTAAAACACGACCGAAGGGAGTGTTTTAAATTGACACGAGTTACGAATTTCCTTTTCGCACGTTTTTTTCAGTACAGATGAGCGTCTGAAGTTTCGACCTAACATATAATGAACCACTTCTCGCACTAGTGCGTAAAAAAACATCACTTTCATCTGTACTGAAAATATTAATACGACGTGACGTTATGTCTTTGGATCGACCAGATCCACTAGACTCTAGTACCCACTAGGAGTATCCAAGTTTCTAATGGGTTGGCAACGCGCACGTGACACTCCTTGAGTTGCAGTCGTCCATAGGTGACCGCTTTCCATCAGGCGGACCGTATGCTTGTTTACCACCGACGGGTTTGAATTCCGGTAAGGGCAAAGGGGCATTTATTTATGTGATGAACACATTATATTTCTCTTTCGAATCTTCCGATGATGTCTATAATGTATATCCATTTGCGGCAAAGAAAACTTCCCATCAAGTGGCTCGTCTGCTCGTTTGCTACCTGGGGCCCGTTTCTCGAAAGGTACAAGCCTTGTATTACAAGTGCGCGAACTGTCAAATCGTATGGGTTGTCATGGAAACACACTTGTAATACAAGCCTTGTACCTTTCGAGAAACGGGCCCCGGGTCTATTACTTAAATTTTTAAAAAATAAATAAAGTGCGACGCAAATAAAAAAGCTTCATTATTTTTTTGATTGAAACCAATCACGAAGACTATATTATTAAGCTGAAATGAATTCAGGGTACAAATAGATAAAATCGACTTTTTCCATATGGCAATACAAAGCTAAAACTCCCTTGGCTAATCAAAGATTCAGTTTTTACGCGTCTAGACGGTATTATGCTCCGCTGAATAGATAAAGCTCCATACAAAGCTTTGATGCTTCTAGTCTCTTACCACAGATATATAGTATTAATAGACCACGCACCAGAAAAGGCAACACAACATTGGCATTAAGCTGGAACGAACGAAAGATCTTGTGGGGGTTTTTAAATGGTACTAAAATAGTTACAGAATGAGACTTGAAACATCACAGATGGTGCAAGTTGCATTTTAAATACTAAAAATAAAATAAATAAAGCAAAATTATACGGCATCCTTACAGCTTAACGATAAGCTCAAGGCATGCACAATTGCACACCTCGCGGTCACTGGCGATCAAATATATGAAAGAGGCGCGTTCCTATCACACAGTCTAAGCTCGTGTACCGAACGCATACTATGCTTGTTTGAGTGAGATATGACAGGTCGACTGTTCGCGTTTTTGACAGGCGGTAACTGTGAGGTAACCGAGAAGGGGTGGGCGGCACTTTCATCGGGGCCCAGTGGCCATACTGTACGCATAGGTGTGGATAAAAAACAATGTAAGTAAATAGTTAAAAAATATACAAATAAAAATGATGACGTTCTAGGGCAGCTTATACGTTCTCGCGCGCGGGTACATACATTTAGCACGATTTCAATTATGAACTCTTGTGAAGACTTGCGTGAGAGCGCAATTTGTGTTATGTTAAACCGCCTGTTCGTCTTTCGGAGTAGTCTCATCATCATCATCATTTCAGCCGTCTATCGCCCACTGTTCAGCATAGGCCTCCCTTCGTGTACGCCACTTATCCCGGTCCTGGGCTTATCTAATCCAGAAGTGCCCCGCAGTTTGTCGAATGTCCATCTAACGAGCCAACGGATGCCAGGCGCTTCTAACATCCGATTGCGGCCACCATCCGGTCAACATTTTGGTCCACCTGCCATCACTCTGCCTGGCAACATGGCCCGCCCAATTCCATTTGAGTTCGGAGTAGTCTATATGAATACATGTCTGTGTGAGTGATACAGAAGGCCCCGGGGCGAGATAAATAGGTCCTTACAACATATTTGAGGATACGTGACCGGGACACATGTTTCTGACATAAGTATATTATGTTCCTAAAAGAATGCGATACAAATCAGAATAAAGGTCGAATACAGATGTAGAACTATAACGAATTTCTTTAAAAAAAAACGTGTTTTTTTTAAAGCATAATCATAGAGGAATAAGTAAGGGAAGACTAAACTTGTAACTCCATACATCAGTAAATGCGGGTTATTTGTATAGGCATAGTTAAGTGACATCTACTACAGTGCTGATAATTTACGCTAGTTAACACGCGTCAAATAGCGTAAATTATCAGTACTGCTACTTGTCAATAGATGTCGCCAGGGCCGCCACTGTCGTGGTTCAGGGATTTTATCAAATCCCTAAACAAATCTAGTGAAATGACAAAACGTGGTGTGTTTATTGGTCGATTTTGTGATTTCACTAAACAGAGTAAGGGATTTAGTGAAATTTTCTAGAGAAATGATAAAATGGATTCGCCATTTTGACATCCTGCGTGATTTGATCATATCCCTTAGTGATTTGATGAAATCTCTGTTTTGGCCATCTCCCTGCGACATATACATTGTTGTAAGTACAGTAGATCCCCCAGAAATGCACAATCCATAAATAAATAAGTACAAGTCATCTTCACGCTAATGTTTAGTTAAACCTGACTTATACCTACATTATAAATATTAGGTTTTCCATAAGTTATCCGCTTTCTCCTTACATCACATAATTTAATATCCACAGTACGGACGTCATTACGTGCTCTTCGACATGGTAAGAGCTATTTTAGGGTGCGGCTTTACCACAGGCGGCAGCGGGTGGTAGAATACTCCCTATACCGATAGCTTATATCACAACAACATCCTCCTTGCGTTATCCCGGCATTTGCCACGGCTCATGGGAGACTGGGGTCCGCTTTGACAACTAATCCCAAGATTTGGCGTAGGCACTAGTTTTATGAAAGCGACTGCCATCTGACCTTCCAACCCGAAGGGTAACTAGACCTTATTGGAATTAGTCCGGTTTCCTCACGATGTTTTCCTTCACGGAAAAGCGACTGGCAAATATCAAATGACATTTCACACATAAGTGAAAAACTCATTGGTGCGAGCCGGGGTTCGAACCCGCGACCTCCAGAACGAAATCAACAACATCACAACATTGACACTTAACTGACTAACAATTCTGTGCCTATTTCTGGGTTGGTGAGTAACATTATTACTCAGCGACCTCAGCGTCATTATTTTCCTTGTTCAACAGGCGATGAAAGGCGAAGTGTCGCTCTTGAGCGAAATATGAAACAGGTCGTGAAATAGGCCACTGGCCACTGGTAGCTTGGAGACCTCGCGATGAGATTAAAATAAAAATAATATATCCAAAACTTCGTAACCTTAAAATCTGCTCCCAAAATATAAATTAATCTGTAAAAGAGAATATTGAACAACATACGAAATATTTTTTGCCCAAGCTGAACCAGAGAGCTTCACAATTTTTTGTGAATTAAGCGATTTACGATAGAGTTAGCCTATCCGCAGAACTGATATACGTATAGGATATGGTGTTGTGCTAATTTGATTTTGAGCCAGGGGAAGAAAATAAGTCAGTTTTAATGATCGTCAATAATTATTTCACACAAACGAAGTCGCGGGTGCCTTATCACGAGTTTGACCACAGAATGGCTAGTATGTGCTTTTTATATAAATTTCTCGTATAGGCATGTATTTAAGTGTGAGCGAGAGGAACAGAAAGGACAGAAAGTTAAATTACACAGGTTTGCAAACGTGTCTTCTTGCCTTAAACTTGTAGGAAGACTTTAAAAAAAATCGTTCCCGCTTCCGCCTATGCCTAAATCCTCTCCCGCTCTAAGTCCACGCGTAGGTGATAAATAATCCTGGACCATTACAACCTCGGACGCTCCTTAATGTACCATCTTTGACATGTATCTACCCAAATCCAACCTTACCACCTCCTCTTAAGATCCATCAATACTATGAGGTTTATAATCGCTCATATATATTAAAACGGGAAAGGTGCTCAAAAATATGGAAACAGGCCCTTTTATCAAAGCAATAAAGTGCGTGTACCGATTTATGAACACATTGCCCGCTTCGATATATAAGATGCGAACTGTACCAGCGATGCTTGACTGTGACGAACAAAACCCTATGACTGCGATATAAGGTGTATCAATGGTCATCGTAGTATGACAGAACGACGTTGCTAATGGACCGACGGCTGTTGTTTTACATCGCAAATGATACGAGATTAAATGCATCTGTTTCAATAAAACGAAGTGGCTATTTTGAAGCTTTGCGCTTTTTGTTCAAAATACAGTGTAAGTTAGTGTTTCAGTCATTAAATTAGCTTGAAATATAGCAAATATTAATAAAATATTTAGCAGACAACATTGTGTTGTGGCCAATATGATTTAGTACGTTAACTTACCACCATTTGTACTAATTTTAACCCCCGACGCAAAAACGACGGGGTGTTATAAGCTTGACGTGTCTGTCTACTGCCTGTCTGTGTGTGTGTCTGTCTGTGGTATCGTAGATCCCGAACGGATGGACCGATTTAGATTGAGTTTTTTTTAAGCAGAATTAGGAGTGTTCTTAGCCATGTTTCATGAAAATCGGTCCACTATGTCATGTTTTTTTTTTAATTTTTTTTTTTTTAATTAACTAAAAGAGTCAGTATTTACTTTTGTTGAATGACTAAATTCCTCACGATGTTTTCCTTCACCGAAAAGCGACTGGCAAATATCAAATGAGATTTCGCACATAAAAGTTCCGAAAAACTCATTGGTACGAGCCCGTTCGAACCCGCGACCTCCGGATCGAAAGTCGCACGCTCTGCCCGCTGGGCCACCAGCGCTTCCGCGAACAATATCTCAAGTTTACCGAAAATATCTCGAGTTTAATAAACTAACAAAATTCGCCAATCACAACTCATGTCCGCCATTTTCGATTTAACTTTGTATGGGACGTTTATAGACTCAATTCACGGGAGATTGGAAAAGTGCGGCGATTGGAGAAAGTTCCGTCGTTCAGAGGTTTCTTGGACTTATTATATACGGAATATGTTTTTGAGGGCTTTCACATCTTTTACTATATAATTAAAATTAGATTTTATTTTATAGTATGAAACTTTGTCTCTTCTTAATGTTAATACCCTGTTAATAACCTAAAAGCATAAGGCATACAAAAACGTATAAATCGCGTCTTCTTAGAGATAAAATCAAGCTACTTAGATCGATTTTTCGTTATATACCTACATAACGTTGGAGCCTATGACACTGTTTTCTATTGTCATCTATAGATGACTGTGGTGAAGAGTTATGTGTGAATACTACAGATCCAGAAAAAAAACTGTTTTTTTTCACGGTTTTTTTTCATGTTTTTTTTCAAGCCAGAAAAAAAACCGTTTTTTTACAACCCTAGGCACACCACAGCAAAAAAAAACAGTGGAGACAAAACAAATGAGAATCATGTAAAAAATGCATATTTGATGAAATATGCATTTTCTTCCCAGATTTTATCAAATATGCGTTTTTTTACTCACGAAGATAATATGGTTGACATCAAGAGACAACTCATAGTACACAAAAACTTTTTTTTTTTTTTTTTTTTTTTTACTTTAAAATGTATATTTTATAAAACATGTACAAAAATTACACTTCCAACCTTAAAATAAAACAGTACTTAACACTACTCCCATGCGAAAATTCATCCGCAACGCAGGCTTCGTCATGTGGCCACAAATCCAAATCAACAACATGCTTCGTCAAACAAACCAATGATGATATCCGCAACAGGCTTCGTCACACATAAAAGAATAACTTTAAGCTAAATGAAACCGTCCCGAATCGTACCCGGTTCAAATGTCCCCATCACACCGGCAGCGTTACCACGTTGAATAGCCAATGAGATCTGTTGGACCAGGTACGATCCGGACCGAGGGTCACATCCCTTGTCCCTTAGCCGCCGGACCAAATCCCTTATGAACTCCTTCGCCTCCAGAGCCCAAGGTCAAAACTTTATTCAGTATGTATGTAGTATGATAGCCACCTGAAAACGGCTGGTCAATACTCGTAATGTATGTAGCCACAAGAGTTTAGTGGGCATTTGCTCCCTAGTGGCCTCTTATAGCGACCGATTCAGACACCAACTGAATTGTGATATATTATGATGCTATTGTCGATCATCATGGTTTATTACCATTTTTAAAATACTAACCGACCCAGAGTTGTTCGCTCTTTGTACATGTAGAGAGAAATACATACTGTGATACTGTCTTTTAATGTCATCTATGCATGACTGTGATTAAAAGGTTACCTTTTTGTATATGTGTGGTGTCCTGATGTAAATGACAGATGCGATTGTTACAACAGTTTTTCATCATAGTTTATCCACAAAAAGCGTTATTTAGTAAGTAGTTTATTATTACTATAGTCACGCAGGGAAGCGCTGGTCAATAATATATGCAGCCACAAGAGTTTAGTGGCCATTAGCTCCCGAGTGGGCTCGTGCAGCGACTGATTCAGATACGAACTGAATTGTGGATGCCACGAGTATGATGCATTTTGATGACGCTCTTATCGACTAGTTTACTATTTTTTTTTTAGGTAAATAGAAAAAAACATAGTGTAATGGTTAAATTAAAACTTTACAAATAGGTATGTATACAATTGGCTACGTGCACGACAATTACGCCCACTACCATGTGAACTTGAAGTGGAAAATGTCAAAAAATGACATATGTAAACAAACATATATTTTAACGATTTTTCGTTAATTTTAAATAAATCGAATAACAAGAGCTACTTTTTCAAGTGTAATTTATGTAGATAGATTATAAAGACATGGATATAATAATAAAAATCAGTTTCCAAAGCATTACTCACGGTATAAACTTCCAACCCCAGACCACAGAAAGAGGCAATAAATTGGTGTTGGCAGGGCATATAAGGAATCTTGAAGAACATAGGAGTAATGGTAGAAGTTCTACGAGCGAGTGATATGGTATTCGCTAAACCTCCGACCCGTTAATGCCATATAAAACAAATCTAAACGTAAGTACCTAGTCATGTCCGCGGCCGCAGAAATATCCGACACTGGCCTATTCCCAGGCTAGGCCTGAATCTTTAAGCATAATCTTTTACGGTAGGAAAAATGCTAAGAGCGTATTGAACAATATTAGGTAAACAAAGCTTAAATATAATTTATTATAATGTTTTGTTATGACATGTCACTTACGTTTTCTTTTCACGGTAGCTATCCATTTAGTTCTATGATCCAATTTCCAGTGTGCTCTAAGAAACGCATAGAACGTGCAACGACTGCCATTATTTTTACAATTAACAACGAAACAACATTGGTGCCCCATATGAAACATTACACATATTGTATTATATTTTATGAGTTTTGATAGATGACAACCACAATCAGTGTCGATTTTGTCCACCGCAAGCACTGCGATCGCTTTGCTTACCCCCTCCATGCACTTCGCACGAAGCCAATAGGTGTGTATAGGTAGTTTACAGCAGAATTTTAGCCAGCCTTCATTGCGACACTCATTCATTCGAGCGGCGTACATACGGCGTTGAACACATTTTGCAGACTTTTAGCATTTCGTAGATAAAGCTGGCCGAAGTTCAAAAATGCAATGACCTAGGGCGAATCATAAGGCTAGGGCATCTATAAATAATAGGTAATGATCTGCAAAGCGTTGAAGAAAAGATTTTACTAACATTGGAATCGGGAAAAAAATTGGCTGTCCTTCACCACAGTATAATAAAGAGTACTGTCGTACAGTATGGCCACTCCCGCTCCCCGTTAAAAGTCCCCCCCCCCCCTTTCGGTTACCTCACAGTTGCCACCTGTCAAAAACGCGAACAGTCGACCTGTCATATTTCACTCATACAAGCATTGTACGCGTTCACCTACACGAGCTTCGCGCCTCTTTCATATTATATTTGATCGCCAGTGTCCGAGGTGTGCCTTTACTGAATCTTCATTATAAGATTCAGAAATAATTGGTTAAAAAAAACAAACAAACGAACAAACAAACGCACAATCTCTCACCCTTAGGGACCGGCCACATCTAAGCGTCGCGTGTCTCGGGGCGCGCAACGGACGTCCGCGCCACGCCGCCTGAATGTAATTCAAAAAACGTCTCCTCAGTACATTTTGTATAGGAAGGACGTAAGACGCGCCCCAGGTGGCGTGGCGGCGGCGTGGCCGAGAATAGATTTAAAAAAATAGGTATGACGTTTATAAAAACACTCAATACGAAAATTACTTTATCTAAGTGATTTTGATACTGAATTCGCGCATTGTATCATTTGTATACTTATTGTATCATTTGTATACAGGGTGCGTCCTGAAAGCCATTCTGAACACAGCTCACGCTTGGCCGCATACACTTACCTTCCCGAAAAGCTATTAGGCTAATTAGGTGCACCCTGTATTGTTCAATAATGAATGTGGCTCAAACATGATAGCTGTTTGCTAGTGGACTATGAGAGTAGAGATTTGTTGATAATATTGATTTTTGACAGTATTCATCATCACCTTAAATTTTGGCATTTTGTTTCATTTATGTACCTACAAAGGAAATGTCAAAATGATCTAAAAAGCCTTCGATGTCTAAAAAAACCGGCCAAGAGCGTGTCGGGCCACGCTCAGTGTAGGGTTCCGTAGTTTTCCGTATTATTCTCAAAAACTACTGAACCTATCAAGTTCAAAACAATTTTCCTAGAAAGTCTTTATAAAGTTCTACTTTTGTGATTTTTTCAACATATGGTTCAAAAGTTAGAGGGGGGGGGACGCACTTTTTTTTCCTTTAGGAGCGATTATTTTCGAAAATATTAATATTATCAAAAAACGATCTTAGAAAACCCTTATTCATTTTTAAATACCTATCCAACAATATATCACACATTGGGGTTAGAATGAAAAAAAATATCAGCCCCCACTTTACATGTAGGGGGGGTACCCGAATAAAACATTATTTTCCATTTTTTATTTTTGCACTTTGTTGGCGTGATTGATATACATATTGCTATCAAATTTCAGTTTTCTAGTGCTAACGGTTACTGAGATTATCCGCGGACGGACGGACGGACAGACAGACATGGCGAAACTATAAGGGTTCCTAGTTGACTACGGAACCCTAAAAATCATAATAAAATAAACCAATAATACAAAATCTCTGGTTCGATTTTCTACATATCCATAATATTTAAGTACTAGCTTTTGCCCGCGGCTTCGCTTGCGTTAAATTCGAAAATTACTCAATACTCCATACAAACGTCCACCCACCATTTCAGGGAAGTGGGAGGGGGTTAGAAAGAGACAAAAAGTAGCCTATGTCACTCTCCATCCCTTCATCAATCTCCACATAAAAAAATCACGTCAATACGTCGCTCCGTGTTGCCGTGAAAGACGGACAAACAAACAGACAACACACTTTCCCATTTATAATATTAGTATGGATGTACTACAGAGGTATGTGTTTGTCAAACTTTCAGTATAGGTCGGAGGACTTATGTATGTTTTTTTTTTTTTTTTTTTTTTATGTGTTTTTGTACAATAAAGAGTTACTACTACTACTACTACTTCCTAAACATGATTTTAGGTCAAAATTCATAAGAAAGTCATTTTAAACCCGGCTCACGCTTGCCCGCATACACTTACCTTGCCGAACTGAGACCCATTAGGCAAATTAGGTGCCCCCTACATTGTTCAAATAACGATAAAAGTTCCTCGTTGGTTAGCTCAGCCATGGAGCTTAGAAGTTTGCGGAGCAGCTATTTTATTTCGTTTATCCATCCATACTAATATTATAAATGGGAAAGTGTGTGTCTGTTTGTTTGTCCGTCTTTCACGGCAAAACGGAGCGACGAATTGACGTGTTTTTAGGATGAAGAGTGACATAGGCTACTTTTTGTCTCTTTCTAACGCTAGCGTTAAAAACACTAACCAAAAACACTATCTAAGAACAAAAACAATTCAAGCAATGTACAAATTAGAAGTCAGTCAGTACGCTTTGAGGGCCATTTCTCTTACAGTGGATTTTTGAACATTAGATAGATATTCTAAGTAGTGGATCTGAATTATCTGAAAGACAGTAATAGGTACAACTGTGTACTCATTTTATGCACAATTTAGCTCCATCTCTTTTTTTTTCCTCCCATTATGTATTGTGTGGGGTCAACTCTCAGAATATGTTTTTACCTTCCAATCTCCTATTTTCTTTTCTATTATTTTTGTTAACTTGTTATGTCTGTTTCTTTATGACGTACTGAGAAATTACATATTTTTGCATTGGTCACAATATGTGGTTATTCACGTCTCTACTATCTCAACATAAGGGACTATATCTACACATAGGCGACGCACGTCGTAAGACGCGGAACGGACGTCAGCGCCGCGCCGCCCGAGTGTAATTTGGCGTCCGTTCCACGTCTTACGATTACGAGTCTTACGACGTGCGTCGCCTGAGTGTGGGTTGCCGCTAAGTTTCACAAAATTTTACATTCAAATATCATAACTTTAAAATATAGGGCCTTTAAAACAGAAGAAGGTTAAACTGTCGTAAAAATTACGTCAAAAAAATATCGGAGGATCCTTATCATAAAAAGATAAGTGACCCTTTAGCACAACTTGCCTTATCGCGCGCGAGTTCATACATCAAGCGCGACTTCAAGTATGGACTCGAGCGCGACAAGGCAAGTTGTGCTAGAGGGGCAAGTTGCGCTAGGTTAAAATATTCCCGATCATCTCCGCTCCATTCTTATCTCATGGTTGAGCAGACTTGTGGGCCTCGGTTAACATGCTATTTTTCATTTGTATTGCTCCTCGGATTAGACTTTTTAAGCGTTTTTAGCAAAAAAGGGCACTTCAGAAGGGCTGAGCTTTCGGGTTGTCTAAGATAAAGAAGGGTAGTCTAGAGATACGTTTTTGGACGCGGGGTAAATTTTTATCTTTAGAGGAAGCTTGGAGAAAAATATAATTATTTAACAAAGTATTTTTTTTTAATAATCGGTTTAAATTATAAACTGGGCTTCTACATCAACGAAAGCGGCCGTGTGGTCTAGTGACAATGACGCTAGCTACAAATGTTGAAGACCCGGGTAACCCAGGTTCGATTCCCGGCTCGGCCACCGATAGATTCATCTTTCGTGTATGGTATCTGCTTGGCCTAGCCGAAGTGACAGCCGTTAGCGCTACGTGGCGATCGGCATGCTGTCTCTTTCTGTCGCGCCGTGTAGGAATCCTGTTTCGACTTACATATTGTGTTTAGAGATGGGCCGAATATTCGGTTAATATTCGGTATTCGGCATATTCGGCAAGTTTTTCAATGTTCGTATTCAGCCGAATAGTTCGGTTACATTGCCGAATATTTACCGAATAAACATAGTAAATAAATAGCGTAAGTTGCTTTGTTCTTCATCGGATAATGACATCCTGTTTCAGCATTCTTAGGAACCACCAAAGGGAGATAAAATGGTTAAAATATAAGCACCTACAATAATTATGTTTTTCCCTCACTAGCTCGGAAACACGTGTTTTGTCCTTCAATACCAGCGGGTAAAAACGCATTTTATCCACTAGTGGGTAAAGTAATTTGACCTTGAATAAAGTCAAATTAACTGCTTTAAAATTGATAAAAGTAGGTGAATGTAGTAATAAAGATGATTTACCACCTGTGGAACTACTGGAAGCAGTGATAAACGCATTTTTTGCGTTGTAGTTTCCTCGCTATAGTGAGGGGAAAAGTTTTGTGTTACACTCGGGTGCAATAGTACATTACATCAGAGGCCGGGAAAATGAGGATTTCCGGCCAAGTGGGTATATACGGCCGAGCGAGCGTGCGAACGAGGCCGGATAGGGATACGAGGCCGGGAATCCGTTTTCACGCCGAGGCATGTATAGTGCTTTTCTCAAACATACAATGAAATAAAAAAAATGCTCTAAAGGACAATATTTTATAAAAAAAAGTTACTTTGCAGGCCTAGGCCTAAAAAATAATATGAAATCCCTTTACAGTCCTCTCGAGTTGTTGCGCCCAAAAAGCGATACTTCCTAGCCCATTTTAAGGAACGTAAAGACAATATTTCATTGCATGTTTGAGAAAATGTATTTTACTTCTCGTGTGTTAAAAAACTCGCAAGTTCAGGATTCTATTCTCGAACCACTCGCTTCGCTCGTGGTTCAACTATAGAATCCTTTCACTTGCTCGTTTTTCAATTCCACACTCGGCGTTAAAATACAACTTTGCCCCCTTGTATAACAAATAACTAAAAAAAGTAAAAATAACGTAGCTTAAAATAAACAAAAACCAAAGTTTTCTTATGCACCAAATTATAGGAACAGTACGAGCTTCAGTACCCATTACCAATCATTGAAAAGTTTTTAACTCTAAGCCAGGATTTAAAATATGGCGGAACCGAATATTCGGCCGAATGTTCGGTTCGGTAACAGCTGAACCGAATGCTCGGCCGAATATTCGTATTCGGCAAAGTCCGTATTCGGCCCATCTCTAATTGTGTTCTAGTTTACAAGGCGTTGTTATCTAATCTAAGATGCAACTAATTGGCCTACTTGTGTTATTCTCTTAGCTTTTGAATCTAGGCGGCTTATTAGCTACATCCTTCACTACTTAAATTTATAGGTTAGGTATGCATGGGGCCACACACACTTAAAACTGTGACGAGAACCCGGGATCTGCTTTGGACTGTAATTTCAGGATTTGGCGTAGGCACCAGTTTTACTACTGACGTCTGGCACTCAAACCCAAGGACTTTAAGGACAAACTATGAGATAGTCCAGTTTCCTCCCGATGTTTTCCTTCACTGTTTTTTTCATAGGTAAGTTCTACCAGGGGCGGCTCACTCCGCGATTCTATCGCCGCGCTACAAGTACATGTCGGCGGCCGCGAGTTCGCGGTCCATTCACTGGTGAATACCTTCACGAGGCGCAATAAAATTCAATGTCGGCTGCTCGCGTGCGGTCCGTTTGTTAATGTAGGTAAGAATTTAGAATGGCGGCATTTTGTGAACATCAAAGGAGTGAGCCTTCTGTACTTGTACTATTATATATTCTCTGGTTCTACGTCAGCGCTTTCAATAATGTAATAAGAAAGCAATACGATCATTTTGGTTTGCTGTAAAGCATTGGGAATTGCACTGTGGTGCCATTAGCATCGACGCTTCAGCATACAAATAGGCATAGATTATGCATTAGTGGTTTCTGAATGATCTAGATTCTAGTGAGAACGCTAGCCTGAACTAAAGGGACCCACAGATTAACGAGCCTACTCTAACAAGGGGAATTTTACATTTTAGAATAGACACAGTGCTTGGTAGCGTAGACGTCATGGAAAACGACCTTTATTGGATGGAAAACGTGTAGGATCTGGGTTCCATTGTGGCGTGGACGATGGCCTAGCAACCTGTCACCGCAATATCACAATTTCGTTTTCTTTCAACCCCTCAATTCCCAAGAGTGAAAGTTGAGCATTTTCATGTACATAATTTTATTAGTAGTAGTACCTAGGTACCGGCATTGCTTGTTTTACCGGTAGGCCACCCAATAACCCTTACATTGGAGATTTTTAAATTACACTCGGGCGTCGCGGCGCTGGCGTCCGTTCCGCGTCTTAAGACGTCCGTTGCCTGTGTGGATAGTCCCTTACTCTTGGTACAGTAGAAATGCCTCAAGTTTAAATATAAAAAAAATATACTTTACATTCTATACGGCATTGAAGTAACCCGCACCGTATTACTTGTTCTATAAATTTTTAGCGTCCTCTTTACTTAAACCTCTTTCAATACGGACATAAATATGTCAAAAGCCCACAAAGCTCTATGTACTCTATAATCTATGGCGGCCATATTTGAATTTGTAATGACGCGTCGCTTAATGCGGTAACATTATTTACTGCTCATCTATTCAGAAATTTCCAGTCTAAGTTGAGCCATAGTAAGAAAACGTCCCTGTAATGGGCGTAGCACCAGTAATGGATATTGACAAGTTCTGTAAAATAAGAAATTATTTGTTTATAATAGAGATGGGCCGAATACGGACTTTACTGAATACGAATATTCGGCCGATCATTCGGTTCAACTGTTACCGAACCGAACATTCGGTCGAATATTCGGTTGCGCCATATTTTAAATCCTAGCTTAGAGTTAAAAACTTTTCAATGAGGGTGTTCCTATAATTTAGTGCAAAAGTAATTTTTGGTCTTCATTTCTTAAGCTACGTTATTTTTAGTTTTTTACAAAATTATTGTATTTTTATTTCAACGCATTTTTAACTGCCTTTGGTAGTTCCTTAAAATGCTAAAATAGGATGTCATGAACCCATGAATTAACAACTTACCCTATTTATTTACTTTTTTTTTCGGTAAATATTTGGCAATTTAACCGAACTATTCGGCCAAATATGAACATTGACAAACTTGCCGAATTCCGAATATTTACCGAATATTCGGCCCGTCTCTAGTTTTTAAGACTACTGTGCTAAGACTTTGGCAACATTTTAACATAAACAAGAGTTTATTATTTAAAAATATATAAATATTATAAACAAGACTTATTTAGAGTTCGTTTTTTAAAAATATATAAATATATAAACAAGACTTATTTAGCTGACTTTTACCCACTTATGTTATTATTAATGCCGCCATATAACTGAACTTCTAATTTGTGAGTTTTGTGACATCATCAAATAATCATTTTAATTTGTGTATAACATCGAATCTATTGCAGTGCCTATTATTGAATTATTTCTCATTAAAATCATTATTTAGTAACTTAGCTAATGTTTTATTTTTATTTTTTTGTAAACGCCTTATCGCGGGGTCGAAATTAATTCATTATCATTAGTGTTTAAAATTGCTCAAGGGCAAACTTTTTGCTTTTTTTTTTTCTTTCTTTCATGGCAATATCATGATGGTTCAAAATATCGGTTGGTAGTGTCAATATAATAGAACATAAGTAAGTTCATCGCTTTATGTCTTTTATTACATGACCGCTATATTTATAACAATAGCATGAAGCGAGGGGTCAAGTAATTCTGGTCGGTTGTAATGTCCGTAGGATTAGACTTAGGGTATTTGAAGTGTTGAAAATGCCACTCAAGCCGTCTTAGGGTTATGATGACTTTGTAGATTTTGGGGATTAGGAGTATTTACATTTTCTTGGCAAGAACCTGGGGCTTATAATATTAGAGAATTTTGCAAATATTTGCGTATCTTATCTTGTATTTTTAGGGATTATGGATACTGTTCGAGCGGTGCACTGAGAGAAATTTGCATTGTGAATTTAACAAGTTCGACTTGTTGCGGTTTATCCGTTTGAGTCAGCCAAACGTATGTTTAAAACAATATATGTGTCAGGTTGTTTCTATAAAATCGACTTGTTGATTCAAATATATTGCCGATTCAAATGACAAGTAGCTTGTTGTTTGAACCAAAGAGCACGTAGGCGCTATTTTAACCAAAAAACTTGTTGAACGAACATGAAAACTGGTTGTATTTTCTCTCAGTGTGGGGATCTTTGGTGTAAATAACAAAGATATCGAATAACAAACATTAAAAATTTCAAATCGATAGCATTCTTTCTCGAGATATTTAGTAATGTGACAGACGGACAGCACCCCGTCGTTTTTGCGTCGGGGGTTAAAAATGAATGTCGACGCCAAACCCTAGGATTATTTACCGAAGCGGAACTTTAGCTTGATCCGCTCAAAATACCAGGATATCAGTATCACTAAGAAGTAGATTAAACTCCACTGACATTGTCCTAAACATTTTGTTTTGACGGTTATCTAAAGACCTATAACAAACTCCGGTTCACAATATTTCAATAATTCCCAGATATTTCGTGAGTAAATCAAAACCGTCAGTCGCCTGTCAAAGTTTGACATGTTTGACAGGTGACCGGGGAAATTTACGGAGGGTTGCGGGTACCCTAATAAATCTATTGTAAATGGATTTCATTCTCAAGTTTTATATAGGTTTAGTTGTTTAGGAGTTTTTCATTTATAACTTCTTATACCTACTAAAAGAAAAACGCTATCAAAATAAAATATGTTGAGCATTTCTTTTTTTTTTGCCACTTTTATGAAGTGTGATATTTTTGAAAAAAAAAATGCTATTTCCACTCAGAATTACTAGCTTGTTCAATCGTAGTAGTTAAAAAATTTGTCCCATACTATTTTTTCTTATTTTGTTACCATTTTCCGTACATGTTGTATGGGGTAACAAAAGAGGAAAGTAACAAAAATGTATGGAAATTCTGGGACACTTTTTGTCTCCCAGTGAGATTGAAAGTACTCGTGATTCTGAGTGACCTAAAATTCCCTAAAACAATCAATTTTTTTTTATTGGCAAAAAAAAAAAAAGAAATGCTCAGTTACGAAAAGGAAATTTGTAAAATGTGTTGATTTAAAATAGTCCATTCGATCTTGTTTTAATTTATCGCCATTTCGCACTTCCTTTCTTTCGCACGTGTATCGTAATGTACTATTTTAGAATATGGGTTTTTAGCCGAACCACAGAATATATAATAGTGCAAGTCGAACATACAAACTTACGAAAATCTCTAATATGATACCTACATTTATCTGTTGTCCTATATTGTAGCTATATTATAGGTTGTAAGTATTATAGTATTTAGGTTGTAAGAAATCGCTCTTTAGCGATAAGACCGCCTGTTGTTTACCTTTGTTCGTGTTGCTTCTTTATTTTGTATTAAGTATTGTATTTTATCAAGGTGTGCAATAAAGACTATTTGTATTGTATTGTATTTACAATACATGTACCAGTATTCGACACACTAATACCCAATTGATGGATGACATCCTTTTGTCTTGACAATGACTTAAATTTTAAAGTGACATCTACTGGTACACTATCAAGGATTGGTACTTTGACCTTACTTCTGCAAGGTTAGATTCATTTCATGAAGAACACACTGCCGTACTAGGTATAAATACCTGTTCCAAGACTTCCAAGTACCGTTAGTACCAAGTACAATCAGCCAGATAATATCTACGGGAATGCGGGAGTGGTCACGACTTACGTGTACCGGCGACTTAAAAAAAGATGTCTTACGTAATAGATTACACCACTACTTAATAAAATAGAGTAGTTAAGTAACTATTGTGTTTTTAACCTACTTCAAAAAAGAAAGAGGTTCTCAATACGATTGTTTTTTTTTGTATGTTGTTTACTCGATATCTCCAAGAATTATGAAACCGATTTTCATTTTTTTTTAATCGTATGGATGTTTAGATATTTAGGTTTAGATAGGAAATCTAATTATCATTTATTATTTTTCGCCCTAGTGCGCAAAGTAGGCACTTGTCACGTCAAAATTTCAAATAGCCATATTTACTGAAAAACGTCGTACAATACACGTGCGAAGAGGAAATTAGTAACTTCGGTCGTGTTTTAGTGTGCCATCTATCGTTTCGAAATTCCTCTTTTTCGCACTTGTGTCGTCCTGTACAAGTTTCCAAGACTCAACACTCATCAAGGTCTTCATTTAAACCATTACGAAATAGTACATTACGATACAAGTGCGTAAAAAAGGAAGTTCGAAACGAGTGGCGATAAATTAAAACACAACCGAAGGGAGTGTTTTAAATCGACACGAGTTACGAATTTTCTTTTTCGCACGTGTATCGTGCGACGCTTTTCAGTACAGATCTGGCCCTCCGAAGTTTTGACCTGACATACAGTGAACCACTTCTCGCACTAGTGCGTCAAAAAAACACTGTATGTTCTGAAAAATGGATTTTAGATGGATGGGTCAATTGACCTAAAATTACCTAAAAAATAAAAAAAAGTGGCGAAAAAGAAACGCTCAATTAAGTAAATAAAGATTATTCCCATTAGAATTTAATGATGTTCCGATTTCAATGGCTGTCTGTAAAATTTATTGCTATTCGTTTTAATATAAGACCTAAAAACTAAAAATATAAATTCTTTACATTTTAAAAATTGAAAACTGCATGTAAAAATGCAGAGCTTCAGTCAGTATTCCTCGTAATTTTTAATTTCATATCCAATATCGGGCATTTATCAATTACTCGCACAAAAAAGATTAATTTTATTAATAATCACGTTACAGTATTAAAAGAAACATCTTACCTGATCGATCATGGCTTAACTTCAATCTCAATTCTAAAACAACATAACAACAATAAGTACAATACAATTTTCAACCCTACACAAGGGGGATAAGAGTGATATTTGACTTTATACGTTTTTATACATACGTCATTTTCGTTTTAAAAGTTCAACCTGTCGATCTTTTGCTGTCCAACTGACCACTGGTGGTACAAAGATGATTCTTTAACATTCTTAACAATTTTAAACTTTATACAATTATATTAAAGTACATTATTAATGGAAATACTTGAAAATAACAGTAGATTGACATGAAGATACGAGTATTTATACTCGCGAGTATTTTATGACAGTAGCCATGTTGGTTTCTTGACATTTAATTTGGACTTTGAGCGATTAGGTACCTATAGGGCTTTGTGCATTATTATTATTATTATTTATTTATTCATAGAACAATACAAGATTGTGTTGAATATTTACACCTTAACCTACTATTTAATATAAATTACAATTGAATATATTAGTGGAAACATAAAAATAAAAATAACTTAACCTAATTAAAACATAATTAAAGCAACTTATAATAATTAATAATCAATCAGAAATACATTACAATTAATAATCATACTAAATTTGGTAGTCATAAATTCGGATCATACATATCGCATATCTCGTTCTTCTGGTGATTCTATTTGGGAAAGATTTTTCACCAGATCTTTGAGAACAACAAGGATGTAGAGGCTAGGAACAGTAAGGATTCTAAATTTGATAAAAAATTCCCTGCATGAAGTTCCCTGCATTAAAGGACAGAGGTCAATGTCCTCTTTTATAAGGGCTTAGGTAACTATATTATGCAATTATGCAGTATTTTTGATACAGTAATTCATCTGTAAAATATTTTATTTTATAATGCCACTCTTTTTCAACCGCCTGGTTTCTCCAAAAGATAGATAATGCCTTAAGAGGATACGGTATAGCGAAAATGCTAAGATGGAAAGGAGCCCCCCTTTCAACTTGGGAATTTTAGTTAAATATACAAGTGTTAATTAACTAGATTTTTCGAAAAAATATTGTCCATTAAGAACAACTCAGTCAAAAGATATTTCAAAAAAATCTTTGAAATCGAGGTTCCGCTCTCGACTCTTTCCTCCTTCTAAACTTAATCTTAAGCTTCCGCCTATTATAGAAACTATTGATGATTAGCTTTTGCCTGCGGCTTCGCACGCGTTAGAAAGAGACAAAAAGTAGCCTATGTCAATCTCCATCCCTTCAACTACCTCCACCTAAAAAATCACGTCAATTCGTCGCTCCGTTTTGCCGTGAAAGACGGACAAGAAACAGACACAGACTTTCCCATTTAAATATTAGTATGGATATAAGAATTGAAGTGAGGGAAAACTACAAATAAATAAATATATAAATATAAATATTATAAATGGGAAAGTGTGTGTGTCTGTTTGTTTTCCGTCTTTCACGGCAAAACGGAGCGACGTATTCACGTAATTTTTTAAGTGGATATAGTTGAAGTGATGGAGAGTGACATAGGCTACTTTTTGTCTCTTTCTAACCCCCCTTTTCCCTAGAATGGGGGGGTGGAACATTCCGCAATTATTAAATTTAACGCGAGCGAGGCCGCGGGCAAATGATAGTAATATTACACTTTAAGTTTGTATGGAACATTCACACCGCGATTAATTAAATTATTAAACGTTTCAGGTTGCACTGGCCGTGGTCGCCGAAGACTGACGTCCCAGCAAAAAAATAATGTTAATTAATCGCATTCGACCGGTGTGTGACTTTAAATATGATAGTAATATTATAAACTAAGACCCGTGTGGTGACGAGTGAAGAATTTCTCCAGCCCTTTCTTCTCGTGGGTGTCGTAGAAGTCGACTGTGGGATACGATATGCGATAAATTGTGACGTAGGCCAGAGGTTGGCAACCTGTCATTGCAAACATTTTTATATTAAAGGAAAAAATGGAAAAATTTACGCTTCCGGCGGGACTTGAACCCGCACCATTTTTGCAATCCGTGCAATGCTCTTACCAATTGAGCTACGGAAGCCACGCCGGACTTCGCAAATCTTTCCATGCCTTTCCTTTTTGTACACACGTCTTGGGGTGACGTCCATTTTTTCCTTTAATATAAAAATGTTTAGAATCGTTAGCAGACGTTTCTGCTTAATAAAAATTAATTTCTGTCATTGCAAGTCACAATTTCGTTTTCTTTCAACCTTATTTCCCAAAAGTGACACTGTTACAACAGTTTCATGTGCTGTACACACGTCTTGGGGTGACGTCCCCTTTAATTAAAAAGTTTAGAATACAGGCGTGATTTTAAGTCATCAAGTCAATTTGTTTTTTTATATTTCCCAAAATAATAAACCTTTAGGAATAAGAAGTCCTGTGTGTTTTATATATAATAAACTAAGAAGTCCATACCATAAACAGGATAAGCATTTCTCATTGCCATTATCCCAGTCCCAGGTCAAATCGGGATCACGCACAGAACTCGTTCTATAAGGGCTAGTTCCAAAACGGCTCAATAGATGGCGTGTGTTATGATGTATACGTCATTCAGAACCGTCATAGTTACTGGCATTAAGTTTGAGCAGGTTCTATTATAGGTTATACACCGTGGGCTAAAATAATAGTTATTTGTTATACAAGGGGGCAAAGTTGTATTTTAACGCCGTGTGGAATTGAAAAACGAGCAAGTGAAAGGATTCTACAGTTGAACCACGAGCGAAGCGAGTGGTTCGAGAATAGAATCCTGAACTTGCGAGTTTTTCAACACACGAGAAGTACATTTGCACCCGAGTGTAACACAAAACTTTTCCCCTCACTATAGCGAGGAAACTACAACGCAAAAAATGCGTTTAACACTGCTTCCAGTAGTTCCAGAGTGTGGTAAATCATCTTTATTACTAGATTCACCTACTTTTATCAATTTTAAAGCAGTTAATTTGACTTTATTCAAGGTCAAATTACTTTACCCACTAGTGGATAAAATGCGTTTTTGCCCGCTGGTATTAAAGGACAAAACACATGTTTCCGAGCTAGTGAGGGGAAAATAATAAACGTTGAAATACTACTTTATCTTACAGACCGGCGACGAACTAGCATCTCCTCCATATAAAAGTATCTCTAATAGATGAAGAAGATTGTTTTTTTTTTTTGCAGCTTTTACCACCAAACAATTCGTCTGTTTGTTTTCTCCTTTTTACCTTGGGCTTAGTCGATTATGTGCATGCGCCAACATGCGCATGCGCTAACAAAAATATCCGAAAACACTTTTTAACCCCCGACGCAAAAACGACGCTATTATAACTTTGACGTGTCTGTCTGTGTGTGTCAGTCTGTCTGTCTGTCTGTTTGTCTGTCTGTCTGTCTGTGTGTGTGTCTGTCTGTAGCATCGTAGCTCCCGAACGGATGAACGTTTTTTTTATTATTATTATAAATGGGCTTACTCTTGGCCACAGATTTGGATTTAGTTTTTTTTTTTCTGAAAGCTGAGTAAGTCGGGAGTGTTCTTAGCCATGTTTCATGAAAATCGGTCTACTATATCGCGGTCGGAGGTTTTTCAAAAATTTAATTTTTATACTCATAGGTATTATTCTTAAGTTTTTTTGTTTGCACGTGTATTATAATTATTATAAACGAAATCAATCGTACTCCTATGTATCATAAAAAATAAGATTCGGCTGCTCAGAACTGGTCAGTTATCATCATCATCACCATCTGATAAGTGATCTTCGCTTGACGCTTCGGACCGTATGCTTGTTTGCCACCTACGTAGTATAAAAAAAATGCAACTGTCTTTTACACGTAACGTAACTTTTTTGTATAGCCTATAATGTGTCCCACTGCTGGGCAAAGGCCTCCCCTGTTTTCCGCCACTCGTCACGGCTCTGTGCATGCTCTCGCCAGCCGCCACAAAATGAGTCCAGGTCTTTCCGCCATCTCATCTTTGGTTTACCTCGGCGTCTGGTAATTTGTGGCGCCCATTCGGTCGCTACCTTGGCCCAACGAAACTTAATTTAAGAAATATGTTTATGTATGTTTGTGTATAAAAATATTTCCTCGCGTTACCATTACAGTAAAACATAATTTGAGTAGAATTCTAACAAATTTTTACTCATGACACCAAATATAGTCGTGCATTTCAACGCACGGTGTATAGTATAAGTAACCTGTAGAAATGACTTATGTCTTTCTAGAACGGAAAGTTTACAATATTGTTCCGTATATTTATCCCTAGGCTATAGGGTGCCTGTGTTAAACCTACCAAAATAAAAAGGTCTTAAGTTTTACAGTCAACGACAGAAAACTTCTACCATTTTGAACTTCAAGTCTATATGTTAAGGTTTGTCATAGTTTGTAGGAATGAGATATAGTTATGTCGTTTTGTATAGGTTCCGCCTGCGCAGGTAATCACGCAGGAAACGCAGATGTACGGTTAGATGTATTAATAGATGGGCAATGAGATCCCTTGGGTTGAAATGGTCTTTTTGTGTTACGTTTGAAACGTTTAAAAACCTGTAAGTACCCGCTTGTAGTAAAACAAAAGGTAGAAATTCAAGCGAAACAGCTTGCATTGCAATATGGGAAATACTAGGTAACATATTGTTTTAAAATAATTACTAAGGTACAGCGGGGCAAATCTCCACTGGGAGGCAAATGTAACTGGTCCATTTTTAGGGTTCCGTAGTCAACTAGGAACCCTTATAGTTTCGCCATGTCTGTCTGTCCGTCCGTCCGTCCGTCCGTCCGTCCGTCCGTCCGTCCGTCCGTCCGTCCGTCCGTCCGCGGATAATCTCAGTAACCGTAAGCACTAGAAAGCTGAAATTTGGTACCAATATGTATATTAATCACGCCAACAAAGTGCAAAAATCAAAAATGGAAAAAAATGTTTTATCAAAAGGTACCCCTACATGTAAAGTGGGGCTGATATTTTTTTTCATTCCAATCCCCAACGTGTGATATATTGTTGGATAGGTATTTAAAAATGAATAAGGGTTTACTAAGATCGTGTTTTGATAATATTAATATTTTCGGAAATAATCGCTCCTAAAGGAAAAAAAAAGTTGCGTCCCCCCTCTAATTTTTTTGAACCATATGTTTAAAAAATATGAAAAAAATCACTAAAGTAGAACTTTATAAAGACTTTCTAGGAAAATTGTTTTGAACTTGATAGGTTCAGTAGTTTTTGAGAAAAATACGAAAAACTACAGAACCCTACACTGAGCGTGGCCCGACACGCTCTTGGCCGGTTTTTTCCATGTTTTACAATGTTTGCATTATTAAATAGAGTGTCCACCGGTTATATATGGTACACGTGTACAGTAGATACAAGTTTAGAACTCAACATCATCCATACTAACATTATAAATGGGAAAGTGTGTGTGTTTGTTTGTTTGTCCGTCTTTCACGGCAAAACGGAGCGACGAATTGACGTGACTTTTTAAGTGGAGATAGTTGAAGGGATGGAAAGTGACATAGGATATACTTTTGTCTCTTTCTAGCAAAGCTGCGGGCAGAAGCTAGTAGTGTAATAATAGAAAAAAATAATTAGTTACAATCCCCCCCCCCACCCCCCAGAATTAGATCTGGGGACGCACGTATTCGCCGTTCGAAAGTCTGTGAAAAACGACGTAATGAATAAGGATAGCTAGTAATTTAAAAACTAGTGGTAATGACCACTCATTTTAGATTCTGTTAGTAGAATTTAAATCGCTAGTAGTGGAGATATTTTTGAACGAATTTCACGAAATCGAATGGCCGAGATTTAAAAATCGGCCCCCTGGAGACCGTATTGATCAAATATGATGGTGTCAAAATGACCCCAAGTTATAATTTGGACGGGATCTGATAGAATCCAAATTTGGTAGATACAATATGAGTTAATGACAGTGTCAAAAAGACACGGCCAGTGTCAAAAGACTAAAAAGTCACATTTTTGTTTGAAGAAATGACAGGCCTAATTCGCTCTTCAATACTGTGCGTTTTTCTTTTCATTTTCTATTTATATCGGCCCTCAAGTGTCTGTATCGTCAACCGGGGTTGCTTTAAGAAAATTTGGGGATACTTTGATGGTATTTGAACGGCTTTAAAATTAACATTATTCATTATTCAAATAATTGGACGTAGTTACGCAATAACGTTCCAAATTCCAATCCACATGAAATTGTCATTAAGTTTTAGACCTTGTATGAAAAACAAAAGTCTTTCATTTCAATGACAATTTCAGATGGATTGGAACGTTATTGCGTAACTACGTCCAAATAATGAATCTACGGTTGTACTCACGTTATTATATCGCTATTGCTGCGACATGTTCATGAACCGTAGATTCATAATTATTTGAATATGTCTCACGAAAGTTTAACGTGTATTATTCATTATTTACTGAAATTGTTCATGTAACTAGTTAGATTAATAAAATTAAATATTCTGCCTGTTGCTACCTATATGTCTAATGTCTGCTATTTGTAATCTGTTATCCTTGTGGTACAATAAAGAATATTTACTTACTTACTTACTTATTCTTATAGGCCTAAGAAAAGATGGATGGAATGTGTGAACAATGATTATGAGAGTGAAAGGTATTAGTATGGAAATGACGGCTGATAGAGAGAATGGAGGAAGATGATCTGCTGCGCCGACCCCAAATAATGGGAAAAGGGCAAGAGAATGATGATTCTTGTAATTCTACCATAGAAAATCGCGAATTTACTTACAGCATTACAGTATGACTTTAAAACTTAATTTTCCGGTTAACCGTAACCGCTTATTATAAGACAGTTAGTTTTTTGTCTTAAACAAATATTTTCCCTGCAATAAGTTCACTCGTAAGTGTAAAGTCAAATAGTCGGTAAGATCCAGGAGTATCTAAACAGCCGCCGAAGGCTGCGCGGGCGCGTGTCACTGACACTGTAACGACCACGGACATGAGCGGAGCGGGTGCGGGCACAAGCGGAAGCGGAAACGAAAACTTCGCAATCATGATCGGGAATGGCGTTATAGAAGAAAGTGATCACACAACCGATTTTTTTAGAACTACGTCGGTGGCAAACAAGCATACGGCCCGCCTGATGTAAAGCGGTCACCGTAACCTACATTCCCTTTTGCTGTGTTAAGTACACAGCAAAAAGGAGTGTATAAGTTTTAAGGAGGGTTCGGGTTGGCGACGACTCAAAGGACAATAGACGGAAGAAGATAGTTCCGTCAGCCCTCCTGTCACCAGCACACCGCACCCTCGTTGAGCTCTGGCAGCCTTACTCACCGACAGGAACACAGCACTATGATTAGGTGTTTGTAAATTGTAAACGGAAAGAGGAAAATCCAGAATGGTCTAGTTATTTTAAATACAACTATGTAATACATGTACTTATTACTTGCGGTAGTGCTCAAACCTATTCTTTACGATCACAACAAAAAAAATTGTCTCGATGAGTTTACTCGTAACTCTCGTAAGTGTGAAGTTAAATACACGCTCTAAGATCCATGAGTATCTAAACAGCCGCCGAAGGCTGCACGGGCGCGTGTCACTGACACTGTAACGACCACGGACATAAAAGGTAGCGGGGCGGAAATGCATGCAACAAAAAAATGACCTCATTACCTTGTCTGTAAAACTTATAACATTTCGCATTTCAGTGCAATAAAAATCATTTATTCGTAGGTAAACAAACACTCATAACAATTTAAACACGTTTAGTAATATATACAGTTTAAATTATAGTTTACCACGAAATGGCCCCGCCTCCACATACTGCTAGCCATAAAGCCAGCGCTGATATCCATCCCCACCTCACTTACTTACTAAGGTTCAATTTGTCTTACTTGTTCAGGCTTAAATATAAGCATGAGAGTTAACCACTGTGCTGCATGCAGTCCTCAAAAATGTTGAGAGTTTCTTGCAACTTTGATATCTATTTTTTACCTGGTACATATATTATATACCTATTTGCCACCTCGGTTTAATAAGAATAATAAAATCGCTTCCGCCTCCGATCTCACAGTATCCGCTCCCTAATCGGCAGACGTCTCGAGCAAGTTCGCGCAACCGGTTTACGAACAATATGCGCAAGAGTCTGTGTGAACACACACATTCCTACACCATACTATACAACTACAACTGACCAGAGATGAACCTTGATGTTATAGTAATAGGGGTTAAAATGGACACTAGGTTTGAAAAGGTCTTATATGATTTATGTCGAATATATTTATGAACTATGATTTTTATGTAGATCTTTCTATGATGAAGCCATTGGAATTTCTGTGAATATGATGTTTTGTAAGTGACATTTTTTATAGCAGTTACCTTAAATAGAATGTTCGTTTTTGGATAATTTATTAGAAAATACATTTATAGTTAGTTAGCTTCGTAAAACTCTTAATTGAATAATGTATCAGCATTGCGATACAGCGAAGAAGTGTCGCCAGTATCCTTGGTACAATGCCTCAAGGGCCTATTTTAGACATTAGCTAGCTTTTCAGTTTAGTCTTAGTTTCTTATATAATTATGAAAATATGTTCATGTAAATAAAGAATTGATCATTAAAAAATTGAATAAATTATACTCTGTACTACTTATGTAGTAAAATTGTCGCTTTTTAAACATTATTTGTACATACATTGTATAATATATAATATATCGTTGTCTGAGTGCCCACAACACAAGCCTTCTTGAGCTTACCGTGAGATTCAGTCAATCTGTGTAAGAATGTCCTATAATATTAAAAAAAAATTCTTCGTGTTACTCAGTGTATAAAAATAACACTGTCTGTAATTGTATTACATTGGTTCATTTCAAACTGGTCATTCTATAAGTGTGTGTATGTGTGTGTATGCCTACAATTGCGTTAGTGTGAGTTGATTTACAATACAATTGAATTGCCCGTTGATTCTATTAAGAAATATGCGTCGAGATGTTGTTATTGATTTTTTTAACCGGTCGCGAACGGGTTAAGAGGGTTCAAGAACGGTGGGATACAATTCTTTGATTAAATGCACAGTTGTGTGAGTTGAAGTGTTTTTTTGAAAATAAATAATAAATAAATATTATAGGACATTCTTACACAGATTGACTGAGTCCCACGGTAAGCTCAAGAAGGCTTGTGGTGTCGGTACTCAAAGAACGATATACATAATATACAAATACTTATATACATAGAAAACATCCATGTCTCAGGAACAAAATTAAATATCTGTGCTCATCCCACAAATAAATGGGCCATTTTTTTCAAAATTGTCCACCCACTTTTTTTGTAACATGGGTATTTTTTACGCGATTAATACTCAGAATCGAGAGCTCTTTCGATCCTGATAGAAGAAAAAAAATGTCCCAAGATTTCCATACATTTTTTCGAACCTTCCATTCCGTTACCGCCATACAAAATGTATGAAAAAATGTTAACGGAATGGGAAAAAAACCTTGGGACACTTTTATTCTCCTATTAGGATTGAAAGAGCTCGCGATTCTGAGTGGAAAACACATAAAAATTTCCAAATCCAAAAGAAAAGTGGGGTGGTGAAACGAGCCAGAGTTCCCTCTGTTTCGTTCATGGAAGAAATGAGTACTTAATTGAACTTTGATTAGATTAAATATGAAACAATTTAATAGAAACAAGAATATTTATGTCAAAGCTTTAACTTTAATGTTAATCTAGGAAGAATATTAAAACAAAACATTGTAATTAAAAGAGCAATGAAAATGGATATTTAGTTTGAGCATTGATTAAATACTGACAAAGGATTTCTATACAGATTTCTATGAGAAAATGAAAACTTAATTTTGTAGATTACTGAAAAGTTAGGATTATTTTATTCATAGCAGATAAGAAATATTAAATAATGATAGCTATAAATGAACAGAAAATTACCCATTGTTAGATTATTGCATTTATATTGAGTAAATAACAAGTAATATTTCTATGAAAAATTTACACAAAGCGACAATGAGTGATGTAAGAATATTTCAATGAAACAAGGAAATATGCCTTCAAACAGAAGTAAAGCCATGATAATGAACATTGTTAGTATATAAATAATAGAAATTAAGAGTAGAAAACTGTATTTCTACAAATTAAAGGTGTAAGAAACATCTTTGTAAAATGAATCTTCAAAGGACAACATATTTTGCCAATCTATGTTTAAATGGAAAAGAATAGCACAAGTTACTTAAAAATAGAGTAATATTTTGTTATATTATTTTAGAAATAAGCTAATAACAGACGTAGTTTTGCGTAAGAGGAATAAAAGTAGGAAATAAGACGCAAAATGTTATCTTATGATAATTGCTACAATGTAGGAACAAACATTAACAAGTTAAGATTATTCTATACCGTAAGACTGTATAAAAAATAATGTAAATAGTTAATAGAACATATTTCAGTAAACTTAATCAATAAGTAGTAAGAATAAATAGTTATTTGAGTACTGAAAAGTATTTTCAGGTAATTTGAGGTTATCTTTTGGGCGACTTGTAAAAGTAAAAATTATAAGAAAGCAAGATTTTAGAGGTGAAATCATGTGATATTTAATAAAAATATGATATATAGATTTAATTATACGAAAAACAAAGAAAGGAAATAGCGTAAATGAATGTAAAACTTGTAAATTGTAAGGTTAGGTTTTATTCGTTTGTAATTTTAGGAATACAGAAAAAGGAACAGCTAATGAATGTAAATAAGCTGAAATACATATTATAATCAATTTTATCAGGAAATAATGAGAATAAGTATATATTTAAGGGATAGAAAAGGCTTAAATTACGTTATTTTAGGTTAAGTTATTGGATGAAAATTAATCATAAAGTTCATAAGAAATCGAGGTTCTAGAGGAGGAATCTTGTGATAATCAAGTCAAATATGTTATTTAGAAACAATCTAACGAAAAACAAAGGTAGAAAGTATTGTAATTAATGTGAAACTTGTAAAATGTATGGCAAGATTATATTCGTTTATAACTTTGTAAATACGGAAATTTAGCAGTTGAGACCTATATCATTATGTAGATAAAAATTATTTGTATCAGATTTTAGAAGAAATTCCATATAAAAATACTTAAAAACATGTAAAATTGTGAGAAATTAGTTTTCATACAAATTGTAATAAGAACGTGATTCATACGAAAATAGACCTTAAGTCGTAGACAATAACGTTCGAAATCGTTAAAACTCATAACAATGTGTTTCTTTCCATAAATAAGTATACAAACTTTTTATGGAAAATCTAAAATAGTTGATTTCATAGTAAAATGGTCCTTAGTGCTATAAGGAAAGTACGTTCAATAAGGTTCAAAATCACCTACAGCCAAATGTCGGATTCTAGAATACGTTCTAGAACACGAGACCAGGGTATAAAAGGCAGGTACACTGTCAAAGCAGAGCATTCAGTCATCGACCTCAGAACAGCGAAGACCTCAAGAAGAAGAAGCGGGGAAGACCCTCAGCGGAGCAGCCTGAACTCAGCGGAGCAGCCGGAACCCAGTGGAGCACCGTGGAAGACGTCGAAGGAGCCCGAGCCTTCTGCGGAGCTTCGAGGAATCCAGCGGAGAAGTCAGAAGCCTTCGGCAGCTGCGGAGCCATAGCAGAGCCTCCGGCAGACTACCAGGGAAGTACTATCGAACAAAACTCGATAGTTGGTGAGCTTTGTATTGATATTTTCCTATTGCAGATGCATTCTCTTGTGTGTTTTAAATAATTGAATAATTTTAATAATTAAGCGAAGGTTTAAATAGTTTACTTAGAATATTATTTAATGAATTTACTTTGAATTTCTACTATGTCCGTGTACGGTTTAGTATGTCATTTTGAAAGGTTGAAAGACAGCTATGGCGAATTATATACTAATATGAAGCCTAAATATATGAATGCTTTGCTTGTTATTGTTTTTGAGCGGAAAGCTTAAGCCATTTGAATTTATTTGACTTGTGTTATGATTATTGAGAAATTAGAGATATAATTGAATGACAGAAAGGTACAGTTCTATAAGGAATTTGATCTGAAGTTATAATATCTTATTAAATACTCTTACATTTGAATATATAAGCTACTTTGGGATAAGGCTTTGATGATAAGAATGAATAATATTTCTTGGATGGAACAGAAGGTTTCCAGATTGATTTTGGTTTCTGTTAATAGTGTACAATCAGCTAATCTGGAGAAATGCTGAAGATCTATGGGCATAACGAAACCTTGTCCATATTTTGTGTACTATACTATTAAAGAGAGTATCAGAGACCATAATCATCTCCTTGAATAATTTATTTATTATCTTCATTATCGATTGCCTTTCCTGTTTCAATTTAGTTTGCTTTTGCTGACTTTTGTGTCTGAGCTAAAGCTAGGTTAGCAATTGCATTTTATATTATCCGTTAGGCCACTGGCTGAGTTTTTGGGGACATTTTCTCCCAGTGGAATAGGTTACAATGTCTCGGTAGCTTCATTCTCTAGGTTAAAGTCTAGGTAGGTACAGTTAGGGATAAAATACAATAATAAACTCAAAATCAACTTAAAATAATCTTAGCCGTTAAATAAATTCTTTTTAAACTAACTCTGTGTTTTTGTTCTGACATTCCATCTTCCTTCTAAACGAATTTGGGTTACTACCACAACATAGGATCCTACCACTAGCAGATCACAGCTTGGCCATTAGTTTTAAGTAAGAACCGCTTATATACAGAGCTCTGAACTAATCTAGGTTTTAGGTAATTACATCGTCTTCTGTCTACAGTAAGTTAGTAAGTTTGCAGCAATTAATTAAGTAAGTATTAGGTAGTGTTATTATAGGTGCTTGAGTAAGTATTAGGCCGTGATCGTCTTGGGTTACTTTGGGTATTGATAGGGTGGGGGGGTTCGTTTCATTGGAGCCGTATGGACCAGGATAAGATAAGATAAGATAAAACAACGGTGTATTAAAGGTAAGGTTTCTAGTGTTAGGTTAGTTTCATGTTTTGCTCAGTCAGAGTTCTGTATATTTGCGGTTTCATTGTTGGCATGTAGATGGAGAGAATTTAGAAGGAATGTCGGAACAATTACGGGGAGGGGTGATTATGTAAATATTTTTATCTACTTACAGTTCAATTTTAACACTTTTCCTTTCGATTTTACACAACACTTTTTCCTGTTTCACATTTCCACACACTGCATTTCTGTTTAGAACCATTTTACACACGCGAAATGAACTTTATAGACTCTTTTTGAATTATAAACATAATAGTTTCTGTATTTTGGAGTCATGGTGAACCGGTATGTTTGACACTAGTTCAAAGCTGAAGTTTTGTTAGTGCACAGTCTCAAGGTCAATGAATTCCGTTTCACACAACCATCTTTTATTAGGACAGGGTCTTGTTGAAGTAGTCATATTAATATTAATTTAAACGTTTTTCATTTGTTTAAGAATATACTATTAAATACTAACATTATTTAAATATGGTTTCTATCAGGGGGATTTTTGTGAACAAAATGTGTCTTCTTGGTTATCAAAGCAAGAGTTGTCAACACATAATATTTACCTTGTATGTTTACAAACATTTAGAATTATTTTGGACACCGTGTGGGGTTTAGTTGACTTTGAATTTATTTCAGTACACATTTACTTACTTACAGTTAAAACTGTACTGTTAGACAGTCAGGAAATAGATATAGGACGTATATTATGTTATAAAGACAAATGAAATTTACTAGCTGGTCTTCAGTCTTTTATATTAAGGGCAGTAAATCGATTGATATATAATGTGCTATGGCTACATTAGTACATAGACACATAATATTTTGTCATTTATGCAAATTGAGTGCTTCCTTTGATTTTGTGTTCAAGATTTTATTCATATTCAGTATTCAATCCATAAGGCTTAAAAATGCAATAGTTAGTTCCAAGATAGTAATATTCACAAATAATAGATTCTTGATAGAATGTACATTTGTAAGTGAATTGTAGCATGGTATTCATTTCATAAGACAAGCACACAATTGACATAGCATGGGTAGAAATAAAATACAAATATTTTCTTTTATTCAACAAATAATACATTTAGCTATACACATCACATAAATAAATTAGTCATGAAGTTATTTTCGCAGCATACACAGTTTGTAGACTGGAAGTGATAGACTCACAACCCATACTCATGACAGGGTTTTTCTGGTAGACTGGGGTAGACAGGCAAACACTTGTAGACACCAACATTCTGAAATTAGAGAATTAAATAATTATTTATATTGTTACATAATAGGTAAAACTTTTACAACTTGCTTGAGGTAATATTTTAAAAGAAAGGCAAGCTCAAAAGTATTTAAATCCAATAAAGTATGCCTGAGGAATTTTATTAAAGTAACTGTAGTAGTTTGTTAGGAACATAACAAATTCATGATTTCTGCCTACGCGTATCGGAAACAGGTGAAACTGTTTGTTTGTATGTATGTATGTGATATAATGTTAACTGATAGAATACTTATTGCCATGAAGTGTGACATTTAACATATTGTCATTTGCAATAAATAAATGAATAAATATTGAGGGACATTGTTGTCATTCTCACACAGATTAACTGAGTTCCATGGTAGGCTTCAGGTTCTTACAGTGAATGGGGATTTTATATTGTAAATGATTTTCTGAGTAGGTATTCTAGTTTTGTGCCTATGCCAAATCTTGGGATTGGTTGTCTGGGCGGACCCCAAGCTTCCAGGAGCCGTGGTAGGTGTCGGAATAACGCAAGGAGGATGACTATGACATATACTAGCTTTTAAACAGACATCTGACATATATTTATTAGTCTTAAAATCTGTCAGCGTTCTTTTATTTATTTATTATTATTTATTAATCAAGTAGGCAATTATAACAACTGATAGATGCTTGTATCTAACAATTATTTTTTAAGATGTATTCTTTATTATCTTCATACTATTTATTTACACTGAGAAGTCAAGTTACACAACCTGCTTTGGCATGTAGACATCACTAAACAGTAGGTATTCATATCATAAATACTTATAAAACATAAAAATTTACCTGAAGTCAGGACTGTTGTTGTAGTCCTAAGGCACTAGAGGTGCAAAGGGCTTTCATAATCTCGCGCCACACCTTCCTATCTTGAGTGACTCTTGAGGCTTCGCTCAAGCTCAAATCAGCCGCTTGTAGCTCATTTTTGATGGACTGCTTCTATGAGTGGACAGGGTGCCCGGGGCCACGGCTTGCTTTCTGCAGCTTCCAGTCGAAAACATTGCTTGCATTATTTCATTTCTCTCTTCAAAGAAGTTAGGACTGCAGAGATAATAATTGACAGGTGTCGGGGAGTTCCTTCTTGTCTGGCCAGGTACGGGTTCAGTTTGGGGTTCATTCTGGTACACTGAAATTATCAAAGCAAATTTTGTATAAGAATGCAAACAAATAGCAAGTTAGGAGAGTTAGCTTTCATTTTGAAAGGGGATTAGTGCTTTTGTTGTATGAAATTTTGAGAAACAATATTATCTAATCTAGCTTAGGACATTATAAACAGTGACTTGGTCAAAGGGTTCACTAAAAAAAAAAAAGGGGCTAAGGGCAGAGATATTTATATTTTGTATTCATTTAAATATCATGAAGAGACTTGCATATGACAGTCAATAAATACAAAGGAAAATGTGAAGTCTCGAATCGCATAGACCTAGTGTAGGGACTATCTCCGCAGATTTCCACTTTTGTGTGGGCTTACTCAACACATCAGTAGTATGACATGTACAAGTTCAATTATTATCACATTTACACTTCATCTTATATAGTTACATGAACACATAACTTGAGCAAAATACTTTTAAATAAGTAGTTTAAATATTTCAAACTTACTTGATATAGTTTTCAGAGGAAAGGATTACTTGAAATGAGTTTCTCTTGCTATTAGTCACAGGTTTCATCAAACCAACACAAACTATCAACTTCTTTTCAGCTTTCAAATTACTTCAATCCGTTTTAATTGTTGTATTTGTACTACAACTCTGAAAAACAAAATTAGAGGATTTAAAATGTCAAAACATACAATTCATCACAGAAATCACCATGGGAAAGATTATAAAATACAAAATAATATGACTTATGAGAGGAATTACTCCCTTATAAGAGAAAATATGCAGGACAAAGTAGCTTAGAGATTATATTGCCTTCTGGTAGATAATGTTAGGATTAAAACAAAAATAATACGAACCTGTCTTCTTCCCCATTTTCCTTATAGTCATTGTAGCAATTTGTCTAGTTGCTTGATGTTACAATTTCTTGATATTTAATAATTAAACTGTTCTTATTTGTAGTTAGAGGTTGAATAAGAATTCCATAGTTGAAAATCTGAAGTATAACAAATTTTCCAATTTATAGTGACAATATCAAATTTACGATAATTTACTTCATTTTTCGCAACAGGCTAATGATCTTTCTAATATAATCATTTAACGGGGATTCACAAAATTAAAAATTAAATGTATGAATCGCCATGTTGGTTGCATGTTAAAATGAAATGTCAAATGATAAAAGATAACGTAAAAACCTCTAGCGAATAAGATTGTTAAAGGTCTTATAAACAAAGCAATAGACAAATTGTATGCAATTTTGTGGAATGTAGAAGTTGAATTATTTTTATGTTTTGTAGGGTGTTTTAAAAGGGGAATACATAAATTTGGAAAAAAAAAAATGTAGATATATATATATATAAACATATACACACATGTATAGACATATATATACATGTGTGTATGAGAAAAGAAACACAATTATGATTTTTTTCAGGATAACAGTTGGTTGAAATTTATTTTATGGAAATGAAGAAGGAAATAGAGACAATGTACGAAAAAATTGATGGAATAATAGATACTAGTAGTAATGTGTCCTTTATATCAGAGACTTTGTGGGAAAAGATAAAGGAGATAGACTCAGAATTGCCAAAAGTTCTAATAACTCCATTTTTTATAAAATCAATAATAGGATCTGTTATGGAAGAAGTTAATTATTTAACAGTATTACCATTGGTAATACAGAATGAAGTTTTGGAAACCATATTTTATATTGTACCGAATTTAAATATAAGTATAATACTGGGAGTTCACGATATGACAAAAGTTAATAATGAAGAATATGAAGTTAACATAGAGAATTTGAGTTTATGGATACAATTTAAGTAGAAGTAAATCTAAAAAAAAAAAATATAAAAAAATAAAGAAAAAAAAAAGAAAAAAAAAATATATGCATAGTTATTTGTTTTAGAAACTAAGGAAGTTGATAAAAAAAAAAAGGTGACAGAACAATGGCCAAAACAAAAAAACAAACCACCAAGACAGCACAAGGAGCGGTACAGCAAGCAACTTCAGGGAGAGTGATTAATGGAAAAAAAACTAGAATGGATAAAGAAACAGAGATTGGAAACAGAACTATAGAAAAGGCAAAGCCGAAGAAGAATGGTTTGAGTATAATTTACAATTTACTAAAAAAAACTGAGGGAAGGATGAAATTGGAATTAAAACAAATGAGAACGGAAATACAAGGTTTACAAGAACTTGTCATGAATGTCAACTATCCAAATGGAACACAAGGAAACAAGTCGGACCTTGTCGATCTATTGTTACTGAAGATATTGGAGATTTAATAGTAAGTGATTTATATGGACAGTTACCAACAGGACAATTTGGGATGAATTACATTTTAGTGGTACAAGATTCATTCAGCAAATTTGTAAAATTCTATGCTTTAAAAAAGGCAACAACGAAATCAATCATTAGTAAAATGAGGCATTTTTTCAAAATAATAAAACCAAAGATTATTATGACAGATAATGGTTCACAATATAGTAGCAAACATTGGAAGAGTTTTATGTTAAATGAAGGAGTGAAACCAATATATACGACTGTTAGAAATCCTAGACCAAATTTTTGCGAACGGACTAATAGAGATTTAAATAGTTTATTTAGAATTTATTGCAGTTCAAATCATAAAGGTTGGGTTGCAATTTTACCAACATTGGAGAAATTGTATAATAACACATATCATAATAGTACAGGATATAGTCCATGTGAGATTATGTATGGAGAATCTGAAGAATTAACAATAGATAAAGAGCTAAATCTGAACAAACGATTGGAGTTGAACTTAGTACGAGAAAATGCACGAAGGAATTTATTAGAAATGGCAAAATATAGACAAGACAAATTTAATAAGAAATATAACTTGGTGCAATATCAGATTGGAGATTGGGTAAAGATAAAATTATATCACAAATCTGATGCAGAACGGAAATTGACAAAGAAATTTGGGAAATTATACGAAGGACCTTTTGTGGTAGCAGCTGTACCATATCAAAATGTATACATTCTAATGGATCCTACAACAAATGAGATAAAAGGAAAATACAATACGATACATATTTCACGTTATTATAAAATGTAGTTTGTAAACCAGTTAGAATTAAAAGAACATAGATAAAAAGTAATTATTTAACTCTGACTGGTAATAAACAAAAGGAAAATTTTGTTTGTATTGTTAGTTGTGTTTTAATAAAAAAAAAGAGATTAAAGGACTAGCAAAGTTTTATTTATAAAGTGAAATGTTTAGGAAACATATTAAAGTATTACAAAGTTAATGTCTTTTTATGAAAAAAAGGGATAATATTAAATATAGGAATTAATCTCTTTCTGGCACCTGAAAAAGAAAAAAGTTTGGTTATAAAAAAAAAAACACAGGGAGAGGGGAATGTCAAGGGAAGGGAGTAAGTGGAGAAAGCAGATTTAAATTTAATAAATAAATAAATAAATATTGTGACTTACTTCGAAAAGATTAGAATTGTTTTCTGTAGGGGCCAGACTTCGAAGGAAGTTTCCAATCTGAGATAAGTGAAAAAAAATAAATAAATATATATTCAATTAATAAAGGTGCAAGTATTTATGTGTATACTTTGAAAAAAAAAAAAATCACACCGTCTAAGTAGGCTTTAAAAGATTTGATGTGTCAACACAGTAAAAGAATAAAGATGATTTTACCAGAATATAGAGTAATTTGGAATGAACAAACTATTTCTACAGTATTAAAAAATAGATATTTGATATTGAGATTTTTTCTTTTTACTTTTAATTTTTCATACTCTCACAAATAAAAATTAATTCTATGATAATACGGTAAAGATTAAAATTCTTTAGCAAGGACTAAGGACATAGGGGAATTGATGGTAAGATTAAAGTTTAAACACAAACCTCATCATCATCATCAAAGTGATCTAGTATTTGTGAAGGAAGAGATCTGGAAGGTGAAGGAGTAGAATTGTTTCTTCTAGCAGGACTATTGGCAGGGGAGGACTGAATGCTGTTATTTGTTTCATTAGCAATTCTTCTTGCTTCCTAATAACAAAAGAAAAAAAATATATATATATATAAAGGTAAGCAAAGGGTATATAATATAGAGAACAACATTATAGACAAAGTAAAAGAACATGCTTACTCTACGTTTTTGCAGTCGGATTAAAATAATTTGCTGGTTAAAGTCCATGAGTGAGATGGGATATTCAAGTTGGGAATTTATAAGATTGAGTAATTGATGTCGCAACTCCAGCTGAATTACTCTATTTCGGTAATTGCAATGGGTATTGTCCCATAGTGCAGGATACTGGCAAATAAAGGCTTTAAAATCGAAATTTTCCATTTTCACAAAGCTGAGTCAGACTGATCAAAAATACCGCGGAAATATGAATTATAATAGGAGAATACAATAGGAGGATATTAAAAAACATTTAGTCTATGGAAAAAAAAAATATTAATAATGTGTTTGAGTTACATGAAAAAAATTATGATAAATAAGATTAAAAAAAAAAAAGAGAAAAAAAGGAAAGAGAAAGAAACGCAAAACAAAACATTTCATTATGGAAAACGAATTAGCAACATTAAAATAAGTAATGTTGCCAACGAGCAGAATTTAATAGATACTGTCAAAAATTGACATAATAACCTCAAAGGTTGATAGGTTAATCATTTAGGCAGAAATAACGAAATAACTAAAATATTTGCAATTTTGATTAAGTTTAATATAAAACCTAGGTAGCAACAAGAGCTTAGTGTATCAAGCAATAGGAAACTAGTCGTAGGAAAAAGGAAATATGCTATTAATTTAGTTAAAATATATAATATAATCCTTGGGATAAGGATATTAACTCCAATTAGAATTTACCACAAAAAAATTTTGGTTATAGGTTCGAATCTTACATGAGTTTTCCATTTTTCTTTTGAAATACAAAACTTATAAGTTCTGCCGGCACAGGCGTAAATTGATTGTTTCACATTTAAATCAAAACTATATAAGTTATTTAAGTTGGTGATATCGACAGCATCGATGAAGAACTGGACACAGGTTCGAGTCCTGACATCAGATGACAAGTTTTCCATTTTTCTTTTGATTTCAAAAAAAATATATATATAGCTTTATTTATCCCATCTTCTATTTTAGTTAATAAGTACTAATTTTAGTTGTAAGCTATTTTATTTAGAACATAAGCTTAGGGAATCATAGTCATAAGTACAAATTTCTCATAGTTATAAATAGTATGTAAATTTAGAATAATAAGTAAGCCTAAGTTAGAGGGAAGTTTCAACATAATTTATGGGAATGGACTAGATGGTATTGCCTATTTAATTGATGATGAAGACCTATTAGGATTCGAGTTTCAGTAAAACGTTGATAGTTGTGATGTTGTGCTTCAACATAATTTATAGGATTGGACTAGAGGGTATTTGCCTATTCAATTGATGATGATGATCTTGGATTCGAGTTCCAGTACTACATTCATAGTTGTGATGATGTATCTTCAAAATCGAAGAATTTAATGGATAACAAGGAATATAACTATTTATTCCTACAAGTAATTATGTGTGTTATATTAGGCTAGTACCGTAAATGAAATGGATTACTTTTAAGTGTATTCTCGCTATAATTTTAAATCATTGTAACCATCAAATCTTAAAGAAAGTGCATTCAATTTAAATATCAACAACGCATTTACAACCTTCTAGTGTATTGAGAATCTACGGGAGGCAATGATCGGTTACTATTAGACAAACTGTCTGTTCATTAAATTTGCTTAGAAATAAAATTTGGGCCAAAGAATAAGGGCAGTGTTTTCAAAATTAGTGAATTTCATAATGGACTGCCATAGAACAAAAAGAAAACAAGTATGTATGTATGTTACGGTTGTTAAGTGTAGTTATTTAAGTTTATTTTTTAACCCCCGACGCAAAAACGAAAGGGTGTTATAAGTTTGACGTTTTAGTCTGTTTGTCTGTCTGTGTGTGTGTCTGTTTGTGGTATCGTAGCTCCCGAACGGAAGGACCGATTTCGATTTAGTTTTTTTATTTGAAAGCTGTGTTAGTCGGGAGTGTTCTTAGCCATGTTTCATGAAAATCGGATCACTAGGTTGCGGTCGGGGTTCATAATTTTAATTTTGTGGTTAGGTTAGTTGGATAGGTTATTCATTAGATGAATAATTATACATTTCACAGGAAGCACGGAACCCTAAAGACATAAGACTAATCATTTTGTAAATTAATATGACAAATACTTTAGGTATTCTTAAAGATTTTAATATTTGATTTATTTTAGTTCTTACAAATAAAGCTAGATGTCACTGTAATACACACGAACTAGCTATCGAAGTGTCGACTAAAATTATTCTAGATGATTTTAATGTTTGCTTTACAGTGATTCTTATAATTGGAACTAGTTGTCGTTGTAATTAATACAAACTGGTTAACGGTTTTTCAACGAAGATTACTTCTACAGATTTTGAGGTTCACATTACTTTAGTTCCAACAACCTAACTAGATGACGCTGTAGCAATTACAAACTGGGTAATGATAAACCCTAAAAATTGTTTTAATTAAAGTTGCAAGTTTTACAACAATATTGAAACTGAACGCGGTAATCTCTACGGAACTACGTGATGAGGTATCAATTAAATTGTATCATAGTTTTAAAGAACACAAGAATTGAATTATGATCTTGGGACAATAGAGTCATAGTGGTCATCGTATTAAGCGAGTCATATGACAAATATTTATTAAAGTAGATAGTTTTCTCTATTTACATGGCGCGAATCCAACAACAAATTGGGATTTGTTTGGTTTACTATTTATTGAGACTATCTGTAGTGTAAATAAGTACTAGTTACATATAGTATTTAAATTTCAGAGTTTCCTATAACGGAACGTTATAAAGGTACACACAGTAATTTTATATTATCTCAATAAAGTTGTAGTTCTTATTTCTTGTCTAAATAAAAGTAGTTGAAGTCAATCACAGTGATTATAAATAAATGTGGTTGTTTCAAAAATGAGGTATTTTAATCTTAACTGAAATTGATTTAAATTTGGCTAATTTCAGTAACGATGAAAGTTTTTTTTTGATAATGCCCAAAGGAAGAAAGGTTTATTTCTCAAAGCAGTGCTTTTATTTGAGGTTAATGGGATACATTAAGGAGTTTTTTTTTATGGGAAAGTCTCAGTAACAGGTGAAAATGAATTTTCCCTTTGGATCTCTATGCAGGTTTATAATCTGTGTAGTAGTGTGTTGTGTGTAGCGATGGGAATATTGTTTGTACTGATTCAATATCCATACAAAACGTAAACCCTCCTACCCTCTTTTTGAGCAACATACGCCATGGAGCATCAAATTTATTGCTTTTAAGAATCTAACTGAATTTATATCAGTATTGACTCTAAATCTTTTGGATTCTTGTAAGACGTTTAGGAGGTGCCCTTAGATCGAGAGTCTGTGTATATTCATTTTCTGATATAAACTCGTTTATATTGGAGTCAATGATAATGTGCAGATAATTGGGGGTTCGATTTATCCTTGATTTTCACTAATTACTAAACAATATTGAGGAATTACTACGGTATAACTCAATTTTGGGGACAACTGTGTAATTTTATTTAGCATAATTCGATTTGGATACAAGCTATGTTTTAGAGAAATGATTTTTAATTCTTTTGGGAAAATTTAGTATAATGGTAGGAGTGGTCATTGTGTTTAGAAACTTTTAGGCTGTTGCAATTTTATTTCGTAAAATTAAAATTAAAAAAAAGGAGTTTCTATCATGATAGCTACTCATAGATATTATAATGCATTTAGATTTTAAATAGTATAATGTTTAGGTATCTGAGAATTAATTGAAATTTGGGGGTCTAAATGGAATATTGGTTTGATGTTTTGGATTCTTATTAATTTAAAACCAATTACTGTGCTTAGGGAAAATTTTTACTATTATGTTCATGTTAACTAGATTTTGGGTTTTTGAACAAAGCAAAGACAGTTGACAGTAATTAGGGAGTATGAGAGAAACAAATGACAGATTGACAGTGTATCCTGAGGACGAGCGGTGAGGAAACTTACCAAAGCGCTGAGAGAAAGAGAATGAGAGTAGGCTGCTTTGTGCAATAACACAAAACTTTTTAACAAAAAATAAAACCGCCTTCAAAAATAAGCGCGTTACAAAACACGGAGAAACTAAAAAGCCAAAAATAATAAACCTTTCAATTCAGATTTCTTATCGTATTGCAATAAGCAAACATCCAAATTATAAACAAATCAATTATTTTTGTAGTCGGTACCAGACCTGTTCGTCGCCTTGCTATTGCCTGTTTGCCCCACCCAACCATACACAGGCTGGTACCGACTCCAAAAATAATTGATTTGTTTATAATTTGGATGTTTGCTTATTGCAATACGATAAGAAATCTGAATTGAAAGGTTTATTATTTTTGGCTTTTTAGTTTCTCCGTGTTTTGTAACGCGCTTATTTTTGAAGGCGGTTTTATTTTTTGTTAAAAAGTTTATTTATTTGTTGATTTTTAGTGGTTCCTAGTGATATTATATGTATCAGTCCGAATACATGTACAGTAGTGAAAGAATTATCCTTAAACTCCTAACCATTGAGGAGTTGACCTTCCATCATCAGCTCAGCCACATAAAATTATTACCATCAGACGTAAATACTGGTGTACCTTTGAAAAATAGACTAAAAACATTACATGTGCCTATAACATTTGAAGAGTTCCCTCGATTTCTCCAGGATACCATCATCAGACCCTGACTTGGTGCCAATGGGACCATCTCGGGGTTATACCGGTTCGATCAAAAAAAAAATTTTGAAAATCGGTCCACGATTCTCGGAGATATCGAATAACATACATACAAAAAAAAAAAAAAAAAAAACATTCAGTCGAATTGAGAACCTCCTCCTTTTTTGAAGTCGGTTAAAAATTGGTAACATGGAAAAGTTATCAGTAGTTCAATTGAAAGCTTAGGGACTGGTCGGGTCGGGGGTCGCAAAGGGTTACAAGATCATTGTCTTGGGAAATTTTGGTGCTAGGTTAGTATACAAAATACCAGTTTTAGGTATTTCCCAGACAGTGAGACACTAAACACGACCATGTTTAAAATACACACCCATAATTGAACAATAGGAAAATCAATAAACGATATTCTGAACTTTCAGATATTTACTAGTTGATTTATCTTTGTTACAATGTGGACATCACGCCGTGAAAGGTAATATCAGTTGACATTAGAATGGATTTCGGACTGTTTGATGGTCCATGGGAAGATTAATTGTGAGGGGTTTGAAACGAGCCAGAGATCCCTCTGTTTCGTTCATGGAAGAAATGAGTACTTAATTGAACTTTGATTAGATTAAATATGAAACAATTTAATAGAAACAAGAATATTTATGTCAAAGCTTTAACTTTAATGTTAATCTAGGAAGAATATTAAAACAAAACATTGTAATTAAAAGAGCAATGAAAATGGATATTTAGTTTGAGCATTGATTAAATACTGACAAAGGATTTCTATACAGATTTCTATGAGAAAATGAAAACTTAATTTTGTAGATTACTGAAAAGTTAGGATTATTTTATTCATAGCAGATAAGAAATATTAAATAATGATAGCTATAAATGAACAGAAAATTACCCATTGTTAGATTATTACATTTATATTGAGTAAATAACAAGTAATATTTCTATGAAAAATTTACACAAAGCGACAATGAGTGATGTAAGAATATTTCAATGAAACAAGGAAATATGCCTTCAAACAGAAGTAAAGCCATGATAATGAACATTGTTAGTATATAAATAATAGAAATTAAGAGTAGAAAACTGTATTTCTACAAATTAAAGGTGTAAGAAACATCTTTGTAAAATGAATCTTCAAAGGACAACATATTTTGCCAATCTATGTTTAAATGGAAAAGAATAGCACAAGTTACTTAAAAATAGAGTAATATTTTGTTATATTATTTTAGAAATAAGCTAATAACAGACGTAGTTTTGCGTAAGAGGAATAAAAGTAGGAAATAAGACGCAAAATGTTATCTTATGATAATTGCTACAATGTAGGAACAAACATTAACAAGTTAAGATTATTCTATACCGTAAGACTGTATAAAAAATAATGTAAATAGTTAATAGAACATATTTCAGTAAACTTAATCAATAAGTAGTAAGAATAAATAGTTATTTGAGTACTGAAAAGTATTTTCAGGTAATTTGAGGTTATCTTTTGGGCGACTTGTAAAAGTAAAAATTATAAGAAAGCAAGATTTTAGAGGTGAAATCATGTGATATTTAATAAAAATATGATATATAGATTTAATTATACGAAAAACAAAGAAAGGAAATAGCGTAAATGAATGTAAAACTTGTAAATTGTAAGGTTAGGTTTTATTCGTTTGTAATTTTAGGAATACAGAAAAAGGAACAGCTAATGAATGTAAATAAGCTGAAATACATATTATAATCAATTTTATCAGGAAATAATGAGAATAAGTATATATTTAAGGGATAGAAAAGGCTTAAATTACGTTATTTTAGGTTAAGTTATTGGATGAAAATTAATCATAAAGTTCATAAGAAATCGAGGTTCTAGAGGAGGAATCATGTGATAATCAAGTCAAATATGTTATTTAGAAACAATCTAACGAAAAACAAAGGTAGAAAGTATTGTAATTAATGTGAAACTTGTAAAATGTATGGCAAGATTATATTCGTTTATAACTTTGTAAATACGGAAATTTAGCAGTTGAGATCTATATCATTATGTAGATAAAAATTATTTGTATCAGATTTTAGAAGAAATTCCATATAAAAATACTTAAAAACATGTAAAATTGTGAGAAATTAGTTTTCATACAAATTGTAATAAGAACGTGATTCATACGAAAATAGACCTTAAGTCGTAGACAATAACAGCCGGAACCCAGTGGAGCACCGTGGAAGACGTCGAAGGAGCCCGAGCCTTCTGCGGAGCTTCGAGGAATCCAGCGGAGAAGTCAGAAGCCTTCGGCAGCTGCGGAGCCATAGCAGAGCCTCCGGCAGACTACCAGGGAAGTACTATCGAACAAAACTCGATAGTTGGTGAGCTTTGTATTGATATTTTCCTATTGCAGATGCATTCTCTTGTGTGTTTTAAATAATTGAATAATTTTAATAATTAAGCGAAGGTTTAAATAGTTTACTTAGAATATTATTTAATGAATTTACTTTGAATTTCTACTATGTCCGTGTACGGTTTAGTATGTCATTTTGAAAGGTTGAAAGACAGCTATGGCGAATTATATACTAATATGAAGCCTAAATATATGAATGCTTTGCTTGTTATTGTTTTTGAGCGGAAAGCTTAAGCCATTTGAATTTATTTGACTTGTGTTATGATTATTGAGAAATTAGAGATATAATTGAATGACAGAAAGGTACAGTTCTATAAGGAATTTGATCTGAAGTTATAATATCTTATTAAATACTCTTACATTTGAATATATAAGCTACTTTGGGATAAGGCTTTGATGATAAGAATGAATAATATTTCTTGGATGGAACAGAAGGTTTCCAGATTGATTTTGGTTTCTGTTAATAGTGTACAATCAGCTAATCTGGAGAAATGCTGAAGATCTATGGGCATAACGAAACCTTGTCCATATTTTGTGTACTATACTATTAAAGAGAGTATCAGAGACCATAATCATCTCCTTGAATAATTTATTTATTATCTTCATTATCGATTGCCTTTCCTGTTTCAATTTAGTTTGCTTTTGCTTTTTATATTATCCGTTAGGCCACTGGCTGAGTTTTTGGGGACATTTTCTCCCAGTGGAATAGGTTACAATGTCTCGGTAGCTTCATTCTCTAGGTTAAAGTCTAGGTAGGTACAGTTAGGGATAAAATACAATAATAAACTCAAAATCAACTTAGTGGACAACTTTGAAAAAAATGGCCCAAATGCCCTTACCGGGATTCGAACCCGGGACCGCGGCATAGCAGGCAGTGTCACTATCCGCTAGGCCAGACCGGTCGTCAACTGAAGTCTACTAAAGCCTGGCCAGAAATATATAACTACGCGCCATCTTGCGGAATTTCATTAGAACTATTTTCTTCATACTATACTGAACTGTCAAGCCATAACAGAATAACAGCGCCCTCCTGAGGCACTGGTCCCACCGCGAGCTAGTAAACTATGAGCTATCGGCTATAAAAACGAACAAAAGATAATCACTCCCGTGTAAATAAAAGAGACACGGCGATGTTTATAGTTACTCGCCCAGCGGTGAGCTATCAATATCGCCGTGTCTCTTTTATTTACACAGGAGTGCTTATCTTTTGTTCGTTTTTATAGCCGATAGCTAATAGCTTACTAGCTCGCGATGGGACCAGTGCCTTACAATAGTCATATAATTTTTGGTCAGGCTTTACAAGTTTTTACAAACGAAGCAGGTTTTGAAAAGTATTAAGGTATACAAACAACAGCGCGGATGTAAATTACCGGTCTGGTTCAGTCGGTAGTGACCCTGCCTGCTAAGCCGCGGTCCTCGGTTCGAATCCCGGTAAGGGCATTTATTTGTGTGATGAGCACAGATATTTTTTCCTGAGTCATGGATGTTTTCTATGTATATAAGTTTGTATTTATCTATTTAAGTATGTATATCGTGGCTTAGCATCCATAGTATACAAGCTTTGCTTAGTTTGGGGCTAAGTTGATCTGTGTAAGGTGTGTGTTTTATTATTACTATTAAATATCTTCATCAGTTTGCGTTCTGACTGTCCATTAAGACTGTCCTATAATATTTATTTATTATTTATTTATTCTATAATACTCGTAAAATCATCTAATAATCATCGAAGGAAATGGATATTGAAGATTATTGTCACATTGGGTAATGTGATTTTTACTGCCATCTCTCGACACAGGGATAAAACTTTTAAATATCGGAATAAGCATTTTTTCTTGATGTTTCGGAGGTATATTTCTTAGACTTTAATCGTTATTTATCTTATTAATGTATTTATAATAGTAATAACTTTAACGTCGACTCCAAATATACATAATAAATTTTCAAATTTTTACCCCCCCGGCGCAAAAACGAAGGGGTGTTATAAGTTTGACGTGACAGACTCGTGTGTGTTTGTCTGTCTGTCTGTCTGATTGGCTGTCTGTATGTGTGCGTGTCTGTCTGTGGCATCGTAGCTCCCGAACGGATGAACCGATTTAGATTTAGTTTTTTTTTTCTGAAAGCTGAGTTAGTCGGGAGTATTCTTAGCCATGTTTCATGAAAATCGGTCTTCTGTGTCTCGGTCGGGGGTTTTTTTTTTTCAAAATTTTAATTTTGTGGTTAGGTTATTCGTATAGTTGTACTGTAGAGTAACTACCTTTTTTATATCTATTGATTAAAGAAACAATCTCATCTCATCTATTACGTCTCCCTGTTTTTGAAATCTCGTTAAGAGCTCACAAAATTGATTTCAAACTTACTTAACTTGCCCCAACCTCCCCTAACACTGAATCGCCCCGAAGGTATCATTGTCAATTTTAATACAAACTAAAACTCAATTCCGTATAAAGTAGGGGTAGCATTTCGTAGCTACCCTACACTTAAGGGAAAAGGGGAAGATCGGTTCTCCATACAAAGGTAGACCTCATTTTCCTCCCAGGATATTGCGATTCTGTATAAATTAATGTATATACCCCTCGAATGCTTAGACACGGATCTGTGCGTGGGAATTTTAATTTATAATCCATACTAATATTATAAATGGGAAAATGTGTGTGTCTGTTTGTTTGTCCGTTTTTCACGGCTAAACGGAGCGACGAATTGACGTGATTTTTTAAGTGGAGATAGTTGAAGGGATGGAGAGTAACAAAAACGTTGGGGTATGCGATTAATATACATACAATTTTGTTAAAACACTTCCAATAATATTAATAAATATTCAGAGAGGAAAATGGGGACAAAGTGTGTTAAAAAAAGATTTTCAGAAGAGCTTGGCGCTTAAGTCTTTTAGATAAAATTGAGAATGAATGGTAGATTAAAATCCATTTAATAATTGACTTTTCCTCCCCTAAGCGATAATCGTATTCCTAAGGGAATCCAATGTTTTGAAGTTCCATGGATTACAACCGATTAGGGATAAGGGTAGTTAAGTTTTGACGCCAAACGTAAGTTGCTTTGGGCTTACTTCAATATCAAACGAGTCAAATTACCTATTTCTTTAAATTGAATGCTTTAGTTAAGCTTACTAGTTACTACTCTAAATCAAACTATGAATTTTGCCATAAGAAACTTGCTGTCAAACAGTTTAGCATACCTTGCATATTTTATTTTTGATAGTGTCTATAAAATGATAAGCCGATTTAGATAAATGACGTGTCAATCTATTTGTATTTTATTACGAAGGTGATAAAATCTACAATTTATATCCAAGTTCTTAAAAGGAGAATGGTAAAAAGACGAAGACGGAAGGATTATACATTTTATAATCATTTATTTAACGATATGACATACAAAATATAGTTTTAAAATTATAAATACATGTAGCATTCTCCAGCAAAACATACCACATTCTCGTTTGAGTATAAGGATGCTCTAACAGGTTATTCGTTTAATACAAATTTCGTCTTTAAATATAAAGCGACAGTGTGGTCCCTACCTCAGGCACTGGTCCCACCGCGAGCTAGTAAGCTATGAGCTACCGGCTATAAAAAGTAACAAAAGGTGAAGGCCTCTTCCAAAGATGTCCATTTTTCACGATCTTGTGCTGTTTTCTTCCAATTTGGACCAGCCATCTTTTCAATGTCGTCCTCCCAGCGCATGTTTGGTTTGCCCTTTCGGCGTTTACCAGCTGGGCCTATCCAGTTTGTGACTATGGCTGTCCATCTGTGGTCTTTCAGACGAGCTACATGTCCAGCCCATCTCCATTTTAGCTTTCTAGCGTGTTGTAGAGCATCTAATGTTTTTATCTGTGCTTTTATTTTACTTTGTCTTATCTTTTGTAACTTTTTTATGTTCATCATGCTTCGTTCCATTCCCATGCTTTCCGGTGGCCGGCATTTATTAGTTTTTTGACTGTGAGTGGAATGTGTTGGTGATTTTAGTTTGTTTTGCAGGCTGATTAATTTTGTCTTGCTTCTCGGGATTGCTAAAGTTGCTTGGAGGTTGTACGGTCCACATACCGCACATTGCCATACAGAGGTGTTGAGGGAGGCGATGGTGGTACTCTTTTCCTTTTCTCCGTTTGTTGTTCATTTTCTTTCTCTTTTATTATGAGCTTGTCTTGTTTCAGGATGGCATATTTCCCTGCTTCTCGTGCTTGTATCAATTCTGGTATAAGTGCCTTTCTTTGTTCCAGAACTTCTTTTGTAAAATCTTCAGTTATCTTAATGTTTTTTGGGTATGATTTTCTATTTCTGAGTAGTTCCATCTTTCGCCATTCCAATGTGAGCGATATTTTAACTGGTCTGTGTTTTTTCTCAGATTTTTTCCCCAGCCTTTCAGCTTTACTAACTTCCCATTGGTCCCACTTGACCTCTTCGCTGTCCCTCTGCTTTTTGTTGTCCGAGCTGTTCAGCACTTCCAGAACAATTTTTATGAGTTCGGTGTTATTGATTTCTTTTTCTTCTATTCCGTGAATAATAACGTTATTTTTTTTCGATTCTGCTTCTAAGTTTTTTATTTTTGATTTCAATATTGTATTTTCGGCTTTCAGTTTCTCAGTTTCTTGTGTAATTGTTGATAGCTTGGCCTCAATTGTTGTCGCGATTGTATTTTGAACCGTTTGGTTTATTGTATCAGTTTGTTTTTCAAGTTGTTCTCTCATTTTGTTCCATACAGAATTAAACTTTTCATCCATGTTGGTTTCTTTGCAGTAACAAAACGTTTATCGTTTGGATGAAACGGAACGTAAATTATTTATTTTTGTGCTGGCAACACTAACCAGTCCAATTTGACGTCTTAGTTTTAAGGTTATGTTTTATAATTTTCTATACAGGTTTTGATCGTAATCCTTGTGTATTTCCCTAGTATGTTCACTTGATTTCTTTTGTGAGCACTTTTTAAGAGATATTGTTTGTAGTTTGGTGGTATTTGTCTTGTTTACACTGGGAATTCAATTAATTTTTACGGAGAGCACTGACACTTGACTTTACTGTTAGAGTACCGGAACCGGAAAAAAAAAATTCAAATTAACGGCTTTAAAATTGATAAATGTAGGTGAATCTACTAATAAAGATGATTTACCACCTGTTGGACTATTGTAAGCAGTGATAAACGCATTTTTTGGGTGGTAATTTCCTCGCTATAGTGAGGGGAAAAGTTTTGTGTTACACTCGGGTGCAAATGTATTTTACTTTTCGTGTGTTAAAAAACTCGCAAGATCAGGATTCTATTCTCGAACCACTCGCTTCGCTCGTGGTTCAACTATAGAATCCTTTCACTTGCTCGTCTTTCAATTCCACACTCGGCGTTAAAATACAACTTTGCCCCCTTGTATAACAAATAACTATTACACGGGAGTGATTATCTTTTGTTCGTTTTTATAGCCGATAGCTCATAGCTTACTAGCTCGCTGTGGGACCAGTGCCTTATCATGTGAATGTCGCAAGTTTAACCAATTTTAATGAACTATATTTAAAATTCAGTAATACGATCCGTTTCATAATTTCTGTCACTAATAAAGCAAAACATAATTATAATTTATCACCAGTAATTTCTATTACTTTGACACTCAATATAATAAACTTTATAAACTCAATTATATGCAAATTATGAATTTACATAATACTACGAATATGATTAGGGATTATGTTTCTGCTAAATTTTGTAGAACACATTGTTTTGAGAAACTCAAAAAGTAAATTATGTATAAAAGTTCTTGTTATGAAATATGATCAAAATTTGCCCTAATTTGGGTAAAGTCACAATTAGGCTCGACGTTCATACTTATTCTCATTTAACTGGTAGGAATAACTGTTGTAACTTTATCAACAAAGTCGGTTAAAAAGTAACTTTTTTAACCACCGAACGCAAAGTGTTCGGGTACATTTGACACCAACGTACACATCAATATAAAGACGCCTTATTCCCAGAGTAGTAGGCAGAGATCACGAATTTCCACCTGCTACGATCCTCCTGCCAAACCACTTTCGGTTCCCTCAACTACTTAGGTACTAGAATGATTAGTATTGCAAAAAATTTAACTGTCGCTTGTTTTCATCAAACCGTTTTATAATATGTATCCGCGCATATGCATAATATCTATGATATTATACAGTGTGTGGATTCCATACGGGCGAATAATGTATCCAGTTATAGTATCTAACCATACAAATCATATAATATAATCATTTTATTAAAAAGTGTTGTTAATTAAGAGTAATTATTTTTTTAAATCTGACCAAGCAGCAATAAACAATTGAATCTGAATAAACCATTGAATCTGAATTATTATTATATATTAGTATTATATATTATATGTATATTTATTAATTTTATTATATTGATTGGATTGTAAATAATAGTGTTTTAGTGTTTTGACGGCCGGTCTGGCGCAGTCGGTAGTGACCCTGCCTGCTGCGCCGCGGTCCCGGGTTCGAATCCCGGTAAGGGCATCTATTTGTGTGATGAGCACAGATATTTGTTCCTGAGTCATGGATGTCTTCTATGTATATAAGTATTTATATAAATTATTATATATATCGTTGTCTGAGTACCAGTGGCGGGGCGTGAAAATTTTCGTTGGTAAAGCCGGAGGGGTTCTTGGAATCTGTTTTGTATGGACTTCTACAGATACTAGAGAATTTTAGGGAACCCGTTTGGAATCGAGTTGTATCGACGCTCCGCCACTGCTGAGTACCCACAACACAAGCCTTCTTGAGCTTACCGTGGACCTCAGTCAATCTGTGTAAGAATGTCCTTATAATATTTTTTTTTTTTTTAATAGTTGTCGTAAATTGCCTATACCTAGTTTTTTTTTAATGAAATAGTCAGCAACCGAGCAGCCGAGCCGCTTGGTGGTAAGCAGTCATCGCCGCCCATGGACATAAGCAACAGCTAGTTGCCATGCCTAGTTGTCATGCTCTTTAAATTATTTTTCTCACTGCACCCACATTCGCGAATTTCTGTTTTGCCCTATGGTTGACTGGTGGAGAATGCCTTAAGGCATTAAGTCCGCCATTTGTTCTTCTTTTTTTATTGTGCAATGAAGTTTAAATAAATAAATAAATATGTTTTTATGTAACTCATAATATTATTGATTTATCATGTGTATATAATACTTATTCTACAAATGAACTGTCCCTGACTAGGCCCAGTTTTAGTTCTAATTTCAATGCGGTGGCGGTGTTGGTTAGATGCCGCCAATGCGCAACCCGCATCCCAAATCCCGGTATATCCCGGCGATCCCGCGATAGATCCCGGGGTAAATCCACTCATTACTCGTCCATGGCGTACTAATTTATTAAGATATTTGCAGACTTGCATTGAATTGGAAAGTTTAGATAATTATGGCCAATATCCAATTTTATGGTAGAAAGGATAATTTTTCAGAATATCAATATTCCGAAAAGTTTTTTTTAAAATTATATATGGGCTTACTCTTGGCCACAGACTATATAGCCGCCGGGTCGGAAATATAGCCGCCGGCAAGGAATTCCACTCCTTGGCAGTGCGCATAAGAAAAGAAGAAGCAAAGCGCTTCGTGTGAATTCGCGGAATATCTACCAAGTAAAGATGGAAACCGGCCGTGCGTCTAAGAATCCGATGGTAGAATGGGGACGGTGGAATAAGCTCAATAAGCTCGTGTAGCACTTGAGTTTAAATTTAGACATACAATTTACGATTCTGTTTTTGTTTCAGGTATGTTTATACTACGACAAATGAAATAGGATACAATACATATTAATATACGGTGAGTATAGAGGTTTGAAAAATAAGTTACTGGTGGCAGAAAGGAAAGTGCTAAAGAAAGATCTTGGGTCCCGTGAGGAGAGCGGATGGTAGTTTTAGGCTCCTCAAAAATGCCGAAATTGAAGACCTTGTGGCTGCACCTAACATATTTGGCGAGACTAAGGCCCATCGTCTCCGTTGGCTCGGCCACGTTTTAAGAATGGAGGATGATCGTGGCGCGAAAAGGGCATACCTAGATCTCTCAGTAGGGTGGAGGCCAAGTGGGCGACCTAGATATCGTTGGGGTGATGCCGTTGAGGTGGATCTGCACGATCTCCAAGCATAGAATTGGAGGGACGTCGCTAAGGATCGGGATGATTGGCGTGCACTCCTGTCGGAGGCCAAGACTCATCTTGGGTCGCTGCGCCAATAAGTAACTAAGTATAGAGGTTTGCGGGTCACAGCTGGATGAGACTAGCTCAGGACCGGGACACATGGCGTACCTAAGCACTTCTTATTTTTTTACCATTTTTTTTATTTTGATTTTTTTGGGAAATTTTAGGTCAATTGTATTCAGAATCACGAGTACTTTCAATCTCACTGGGAGACAAAAAGTTTCCCAGAATTTCCATACATATTTGTTACTTTCCTCTTTTGTTACCCCACACAACATATACGGAAAATGGTAACAAAATAAGAAAAAATCGTATGGGACAATTTTTTTAACTACTACGATTGAAAAAGCTAGTGGTTCTGAGTAGAAATTGCATAATTTTTTTCAAAACTATCACATTTCATAAAACTGGCGAAAAAAAAGAAATGCTCACCTACTAGAAGGGAGGCCTATGCTCAGCAGTGGGCGATAAAGGGCTGACATGATTATGATGATGATAGAGGTTCGTGAATTTCAAGTTAGAATAAGTCAGTCAGACCACTTTAAAGGTTGGCAGTCCTCAACTGCGTTTCTCCAGAAACTTCCTGCTTTGCACAGTCTTTACTTATTTCAAGGAAATATTTTCAAACCGACATTGCACTTGCAAACCCTGTGTGTATTTTTTTTTATACCACGTCGGTGGCAAACAGGTATACGGTCCGCCTGATGGAAAGCGGTCATCGTAACCTATGGACGCCTGCAACTCGAGGGGTGTCACATACGCGTTGCCGACCCATTAGAAACTTGTACACTCCTTAACTGAGCGAAGGTAATTTCTTACAATATTTACTTCCGAAAAAACAACGACGTCTCTTGGATTTTGAATCTCAATTATTGTGTCATTCAACAATATAATGGATGGAAATTTTCAAAGATTTTTTTTCGATTATAGATAGGTACTTGCCGCAATACCAAGTGGCGAATGATATTTTAGTCTTGTCGCACTGGGTCTCCATTAGCATGAAAGTGATAGCAATATGACTTCAGTCCCCAGTAAGTACTGCCGCAAGTAAAATTGAAATTATCCGCCAGTCGAAAATGACCCCCTGTACTATTTGGGGATCGATTTTTGAATTTCCAATGCACGAATTTGCCGTTCGAAAGTCTGTGGAAAACGACATAATGCTATTTTTACACGACTGCCCCAAAAAAGAGTGTATTGTTTTCAGCGTTCATGTTTGTATGTAAGTATGTATGTATGTGAGTTTCTTTGTTCCACCATAACTTCTGAATGCCATAACCGATTTAGACGAATGATATATCATTAGAATCCTTACGCCATCCCAATGAACATAGGATATGTGACGTCATAATAAATTCAATATGGCGGACTTGGTACGTCATAATACGCAAACTTTAGAAAAAAATTTCTTGCAAACCTATCGAGTGGGGTATCAAAATGAAGAGCTTTGAAAGGCGATTTCAGAAATATATCAATATTACATATTTAGAGTATCTAAAAGTCAGACAAGATTTTTCAAAATGTAAACTAATCGAGTACACAAATAAAATACCCAAACTTATTGAGTAGGGTATCAACAGAAAGGTTTTGAAAGGGCGATCTTAGATATATATATGAGTTATAAGTTTTATCGTACCAATGACGAAAAAAACGAAATGTTCTAAAACGCGCTATTGAAATTTGTTTTGGCACCTATATAATGTCACGATGCTTTGACATGTCATGTTCGGTACTTACGATCTTTTCGATTGAACGGCTTGAACACTGATACTGCGACTACAACTCAATAATACGACTCTAACGACTTTCGGCTTTATATTAAGAGCGCTATGACAAAAAAAGGCGATATATTGTAAAATGTACAATATTTATCGGCAAAATTGTACACTTTACTCATACTAAAAGACAGTAAAAGTACTTGTTTCAGTTAGAAAATCTAATTAACTGTCGGTTTATTAAAAAACATATGGAAGAAAAAGCTTTTTCAATTAGTAATGATTTTTTTCTGATGCTCGTTTAGGAAAAACCGCGCGAAGCACAGATTTCGGAGCTCTTATTATGTACAATTTGATAAGCTCACTCTCATAAATGCGGTAAATTTAAATTCCTAATATCTTGTACTTTAGGCCCATTAAACAATATTTATCATTTAATCCTTTGAAATTGAGAAATTGAAAGTAAAACGAACTCAATTTTGTCTTGAAAATACATCGAAACAAGTGATCATTTCTCCGAAAATCTACATGTTATCGAAGTTATTTTAGTATATAAATAATCTGCACAATGTGCTTAAATTGCTGTTATCCACTTGTCGTTATAATATTTTATCATGATTTTTTGCCAATTTTTTGAAAACTAGCCTTCCTGTCGCTATTTTACCGGCGACGGACGCCTGCGATTTCAGTGCCGCGCCGGAGCTCGAGAAGGTGAGACGTATGTCGCTTCGCTCTCCGAGTTTTCATCGCAAACATCGAGAATATTTATCGTTGTGTGGGTCGGACGCCTTGTTTATACACGGGCTATCCTCGCATTGTGTGTGTGTAAACAGCGACCAACGAATTTGATCCTAGATCCGTAAATATTTGCTTTTGTAATATTTTGTTATGTTTGAATGTTAAAGTATTACAACGTTATGATGATAAATATGCGAAAATTAAAATACGGTCAAGATGATAAGACACATCAAGATGGTACTCGGGATCTGATGATGGAGCCAGAAGGTGGTCACCAGTACCAGTTAACCATGTAAGTAAACGACTTCGTGTTTAGGCTCGTTGGGTTCGTCTCAACAAGACCTTTGACAAGAGGTGGTACTCAGGGTCTGATGATGGAGCCAGATGGTGGTCACCAGTACCAATGAACCATATGACTAAACCACTTCGTATTTAGGCTCAATGGGATCGTCTCAATAAGACCTTTGACAAGAGGTGGTACTCGGGATCTGATGATGGAGCCAGAAGGTGGTCACCAGTACCAGTGAACCATGTAAGTAAACGACTTCGTGTTTAGGCTCGTTGGGTTCGTCTCAACAAGACCTTTGACAAGAGGTGGTACTCAGGGTCTGATGATGGAGCCAGATGGTGGTCACCAGTACCAATGAACCATATGACTAAACCACTTCGTATTTAGGCTCAATGGGATCGTCTCAATAAGACCTTTGACAAGAGGTGGTACTCGGGATCTGATGATGGAGCCAGAAGGTGGTCACCAGTACCAGTGAACCATGTAAGTAAACGACTTCGTGTTTAGGCTCGTTGGGTTCGTCTAAACAAGACCTTTGACAAGAGGTGGTACTCAGGGTCTGATGATGGAGCCAGATGGTGGTCACCAGTACCAATGAACCATGGAACTAAACCACTTCGTATGTAGGCTCATTGAAATCGTCTCAACAAGATCGTCGACAAGAGGTGGTACCTACTCAGGGTCTGATGATGGAGACAGATGGTGGTTACCAGTACCAATGAACTATATGACTAAACCACATCGTCTTTAGGCTCATTGGGATCGTCTCAATAAGACCTTTGACAAGAGGTGGTACTCAGGGTCTGATGATGGAGCCAGATGGTGGTCACCAGTACCAGTGATCCATGTAACTAAACCATTTAGTAATCAGGCTCATTGGGTTCTTACTTCTTCTTAATAAGACCTTTGACAAGAGGTGGTACTGAGGGTCTGATGTTGGAGCCAGATGGTGGTCACCGGTACCAATAAACCCATGTAACTGAACCACTTCGTTTTTTTATGTTATTCAAATATGCGAGTTGATTTTTGGTGACCACAATCTCTCTCCATCATCAGACCCTGAGTAATACCTTGAAGTAATGAGAATTATATTTGACTTATTTTATCATCATATTAATATATACTTTACTCTAATACTTATCATATAACAAAAGCAAACATTTGGGATGGGATCTACTTAAATATGATCACAGTTTATAATTATTACTTTAAATTTTTAAATAAATTTTAACGTAATTAATATTATTTTGCGCTATATTCTAGTCTTTTCGTACAAAATAATGTTTATTAGAAATCAAAAGTTTATATCGAGATAGTAGATTGTGGTTGTTATCAAAATTCCATAGGAAGGATCAAGATTGTTTTGTCCATTATTGTAGTGCGAGCGAGTGATAAGACGTGCTAGAAAGGGTCGGCATATTGGGCTCGCGCGGCGGGTAAAATACCTAATTTCGCCCGACGCCGAAATGTTATAACGCTCTTAATGGACTCTGATTATTACTTGCGAATACATTTGTTATTTATTGGGTTACTGTGACACTATAATACTTCTTCTTCACTGTAATCTTATAAAATGGCTCTTTCGAGTAAAACAAAGAAAGCACGTCAGATGGCAGACAAACGTAAAAATGAATCCCCGCGAGCTCGTGAACGGCGACTAAAAAATACGAGGAAAAGAATGTCTGAACACTACTCCCAGCTTTCTAATGAGGATAAACAGGTTATTTCTAAAAGATCTGCTATAAATAAGTCTTCCGCCTTGAAGCGTGAAACGAAACAAAAATAAATAAAATAATTAAAAAATTAAAAAACACGACTGCCCCCTTAAAGTGAACTGAAAAGTTAAAAATAAAATTTAAATAAGCCACCAAGACTTAGCAGGTTTATCATCTTGGCTGTATCTACATATTTCAGTGTGTACGTTAAATATTTCACTGCAGTTGCAGTCGGGGGACCCTTTTAATCAAGAGAACATCCAAAAAAGGACCCCCGACTGCAACTGCAGTGAAATATTTAACGTACACACTGAAATATGTAGATACAGCCAAGATGATAAACCTGCTAAGTCTTGGTGGCTTATTTAAATTTTATTTTTAACTTTTCAGTTCACTTTAAGGGGGCAGTCGTGTTTTTTTAATTTTTTAATTATTTTATTTATTGAACAAGGACCGTAAAGGACGGCTAGTAATTTTAAAACTAGTGGTAATGACCACTCGTTTTCGATTCTGTTAGTAGAATTTAAATCGCTGGTAGTGGAGATACCTATTATTAAACGAATTTCACGAAATTGAATGGCTGAGATTCAAAAATCGGCCCCCTGAGCTGAAAATTGTATGGAGAAATTATGAATGAATTCATTGAATATTTCGCCTGCACTTTTGCAGCTGATACCTTACCTTAAATACCTTAGATACCTTTAAGTTAATCGTATACAGCGTGTGGATTCCATACGGGCGAATAAAGTATCCAGTTATAGTATCAGGGGCCTATTGCATAACAATTTACAACTCATATTACAAGCGGTAGTCCCCCTCCAATTCATTTTATAAGAAAGAGAGTTCCACTTGTAATACAAGTTGTAAATTGTTATGCAATAGGCCCCTGATCATACGAATCGTAAAGGATAATCGTTTTGTTAAAAAGTGCTATTAATTAAGATTAATTTATTTTTTTAATCTGGCCAAGCAGCAATGAACGCCGTCCAACTTCATTTGAGATGACATAAACTGGGTCTCTATTGGTTCCCATAATTTTTTTAGTCCGATTTTTACAATCCATAACGTTGTTAGTCATAATTTTTAATAGTCATATTATCATTAGTCATAAAGTTGAATGTCAGAAATTGGAGGTCAGAATTTTGCAAGTCATCATTATTGTTAGTCATAAACATTGTTTGGCATAATAATCAAATTGCATTTTGTATTATGGACATAATGTTGAAAGCAATAAACATGTTTGTCATAATTGTCTTAAAGTATATTTTCGCAAGTAATAATGATTACTGTCCACATTAACTTTATTCATAATGCTATGCGGGGCTCCTATTTCTGCTCTGAATGACACAAAGTAACTCACGAACCTACCCGAGAAATGAAAATTTTCTCGTTGGGCTCACTGATTTTCCCGCCATTTCGTCTTTTACATGTTATGTGTTTTATTTTTTCATGTTACTTTTAAAAGTATTAGGCCCCGCCAGCGATTCGACGGAGCCTCGCTATGCGGGGCTCCTATTTTTGCTCTGAATGACACAAGGTAACTAGCGAACCTAGCTGAGAAATGAGGATTAAAATACTCAATGAGCTCACTGATTTTCCCGCCATTTCTTCCTTTGCATGCTGATTTTTGTAGTATTCGGCTTCGTCAACGAGTAGAAGGGGGGCAGGGGTCCTATTTCCGTTCTAATGGACGCGAGGTAAATACGGACTACCAATAAAGTCATAAGATATAATGTATCGATTGTCCACATTTTCGTTAGTCATAATTTGGTTTTTCTCAAAAACGCGTAACTTTTCAGGATTGCCATAAAAGAAACCTAACCTAACCTATCTATAGGTGACCCTAATGAAACCGTTTCAGAATTATGACTAATGATAATCTGGCTAACAAAGGGATTTTAAATGTTATTGTAGCAGAGTGACGTTTATGAACGCACTCTTTAAATGTCATATCTGTGGCTGTCACTTTTGACAGCTCCCTTGCTAGCCAGCCACGGTGACGCATGGATGTCGCACCAAACACCTAAATGTACTAATATTAATTAAGTTAAGTAATTCTTAAAATAAATACCAGTTTTCCACCATCAAGTGTTTTAATCAAGAATAATACAGTTATATTCATCAACTTTCTTGATTCTAAGATTATAGTATTCTATAATATGGGTTGTTAACGTTAGAACTATTAAACGTTATTCGTAACAAAGATTATGACTTATGAGGTTTATGTCTTAAAACTGTATGCAGAACAATCAGTAGGGCTTTAAAAAATATGCCTAGTAATATTTCTGGATAATTATTGTTATGCCTTTCAATTTTATACTCATCAACTTTATGACTTTTAAGGTTATGGCATCCAATATTATGGGTTGTTAATGTTAGTACCATTAAGCATTATTCGTAACAAAAATTATGACTAGTGATGTTTATGACCACAAAATATATGAATAACAACTTATGACTAACGAAATTCTGACCAAAAAGTTTATGGGAAAGAAAGGGGTCCCCATAAACTTCATGTCGTAATGACGTTTAGGTAGGTACGCTAATTGATGTGGAAGTACATTGCGTGCTGAAAAAAATATCTCATCTATTTAAAAAAACCATGTAGTTCTCCTTAGGTCCGATACTAATCGTTATTAAGATATTCGACCGTATGGAATACACACGCTGTATAGATTAGTGTATTATTATATTTAGAGGCCACACTATTATTACAAACATTCTCGTATCCTTCTCATGTGTTGCCCGGACTTTTTTTAACATCCCATGTCCACAAGTTGTCCCAAGACTTTGGTAATCCCGTCTCGTCGCAACTTGGAGTTCAGAGTTTGTACAGCAGCCGTTTTGCCAAGTTTTTTGTCACGTTTTTATTGTAGCTACATCATGCTTGGGGTTCAAAGATGTACAAGATACAGGGTATGTTCAATAAAATGTTAAGGTTTTTTTTTTTTTTTTAATACAACGTCGGTGGCAAACAAGTATACGGTCCACCTGATGTAAAGCGGTCACCGTAACCTATGGACGCCTGCAACTCAAACAGTGTCACATGCGCGTTGCCACCCCATTAGAAACTTGTACACTCCCTTTTGCTGTGTTAAGTACAATGTGTGTTGTGTTAAGTACACAGCAAAAAGGAGTGTACAAGTTCCAAGGAGGGTTTGGGTTGCCGACGACTCAAAGGACAATAGACGGAACAAGTTAGTTCCGTAAGTCCTCCCGTCATCAGCACACCGCACCCTCGTTGAGCTCTGGCAGCCTTACTCACCGGCAGGAACACAACACTATGAGTAGGGTCTAGTGCTATTTGGCTGCGGTCTTCTGTAAGGCGGAGGTACTTCCCCAGTTGGGCTCTGCTCTAGATTCGAGCGAGACGATATCCGTTGTGCTGTGCCCTACCACACAAAGCGGAATATCATTTGCTATGCCCTACCCCCTACTAAAGGTGCAGAAAAAAGGCGATTTTGTGCAATGCTAAGTATTTTTAACCCCCGACGCAACAACGACGGGTGTTATAAGTTTGACGTGCGACGAACCGATTTAGATTCCGAAATAGTCATCAAACTGCAACATCTTGCGACATCTTTTTTTATTTTTGAAAGCTGATTAGTCGGGAGTGTCAATTAGCGTGAGTTGTTAACAAAAAACATAAATCGCTGTTAGTTTTGTAATGATAATGAAGCTTGAAATCTGTATTTAAAACTAAACTTGTTTCACGTTCTGAATTTAGATTATAGCTTAGTATAATTTACATAATTAAAACAAAAACGATGTTTTTATTGAAATTCCATGCTTAATTATCGTTGCAAAACTGACAGCGATTTAACTTTTTTTTAACAACTCTGTGAGGCCCATTTTTTTTAAATGACCACATATAAAGCTGCATACGGACTGAGCGTACATGTGTACACGTAGCCGCAACTGGATATTAGTTATTTATGTGACATTTGCATAATGGTAGGCATTAAAACATGAGTGTTGTTTTTGTTGTGTTAATAAGATAACATGAGTGTTTTAATGCCTAATTATGTATAGTCGCACACATAACTTTATCTACATCCATGTATGTATGGGCGCGGGTTTATCGTCCCATAGAAAATTTGAATTTCGCGCGTTTTTATACTCCCATAATTTTCTTGACCGTCTACCTACCCAAATTCATTCAGGCAGGTTAGGTACTGCACTTACATTTACATACTCACATGAAATTCGACACGCGTATTGAGAATCTGTTATAGACCGAAATGTCGGAAAACTGTGCAATTCTGACAATAATAATTAAATAACCTTTTTTGCGTCGATAAATATATATAATTTAATGTATGATAGGAAACTTGAACTAACTTGCGATATTGTCACGTCTGCTTTTGTTGCATTTTTTACTCTTTGGTTTCAACGAAACATGGCCGCCGCAACATGGCGCTTCGGCATGAGTTTATATTGATACATTTTTTTAAAAGAAAGCGTGTTTAAACAAAAATGCAGTAAACCTACGTATGAAAAGTCACTCCTTGGCTTTTGTTAGATTTTCCTGAGCAGTTTGTACAGTACCTCACTACACATGACGGCATTATTTAGACGAAATATTTTTCATTGCGATACGTCAATCTACCACAGCCGTTTGGCACAGACTAAGCGCGTTTGTGCTGATCAGCTCTAAGTGTTGTTACACAAAATCAAGTTGAGGTGCCCTCTCTAGTTAACATAATTACTCAAAGATTATTATTGGTATTATTTTTAACCGTCGCCTCATCTCTCAAGAAGGACGGTTATCAAGTCGTCTGTATGTTTTTTTTTTATTTTTTTTTTAATGTTTGTTCCTCGATATCTCCGTCGCTTCTGGACCGATTTCGAAAAATTTTTTTTTGATTGAATGTATATGCATACAGATTGGTCCCATTTTTCTCAGAACCCAGTTCTGAAGATGGGATCCTGGAGAAATCGAGGGAACTCCTCGAATCTGAAAGGCATACATGTGCTGATTTTTGTGTTTTTAAAGGAACAGCATGCATTTGGGTACGGAAAAGTGACATTTGGTGCAGTGGAACTGCTGATGATGGCCAGAACGGAACTCTTCAAATCTGAACGGCACGCTTATAGTGACTTTGGTATTTTTATAAGAACAGCATGCACTTTCGTCCAGAACAGTGACATTTGGTGCAGTGGAATTGCTGATGATGGTCAGAACCGAACTCCTCAAATCTGAACGGCACGCTTATAGTGACTTTGGTATTTTAATAAGAACAGCATGCACTTTCGTCCAGAACAGTGACATTTGGTGCAGTGGAACTGCTGATGATGGCCAGAACCTAAACTCCTCAAATCTGAACGGCACGCTTATAGTGACTTTGCCATTTTTAGGGTTCCGTAGTCAACTAGGAACCCTTATAGTTTCGCCATGTCTGTCTGTCCGTCCGTCCGTTCGCGGATAATCTCAGTAACCGTTAGCACTAGAAAGCTGAAATTTGGTACCAATTAGGGCTTGTGATATACGTGTTACACGCGGAACCGTAGCTACGTAGCCTTAGCACCGGCGGTGCTAAGATCCCGTACTACACGGTCACGTCAAAGATACGTATCCGTTTCTGGATTCGGCTACGTACCCGCGAATCTCGGCTTCGGCTCCGCTCCGCTCGGTTGTTGAAAGAGAGCTTGTGTCGAACGGACCCTTCGCATTATGTGTTATACTCGTGGTCTTTGCATTGATTTGATTCCAGATGTTTTTTTAAGTAATTATATATTGGTATTATTCTGTTCTCTGATAATCAGACATTATAGAATAGAATAGAATAGAATAGAATAGAATCGTTTATTGCATGTCACAAACCAGATATAAAGGTGTTACATATAATGTGTGGTTAGTTTTGTGTGACGTCCTGTAAGGACATAGCAAATCTAATACTTACATCTAACTTAAATATAATGTTTAACAATATATTTATATCTTAACAATAGTAGGAACTCTGATACATTACTTAATCATATGTCTCGTTAAAGTAATCTTTAATACTGTAGTAACATTTATTAATTAGGAATATTTTTAACTTATTTTTAAAGGACTTGAGGTTTTTAAGCTTTTTATAGAATTCGGAAGGTGATTATAAATTTTTATGCACATAAAATGAGGACTAGATGTAACAAGCTTTAATGATGAGAAAGGCAATTCTAGTTTGTTTAGGTTGCGATTGTTTCTTCTATTATTAATGAGTGGTGAATAAAGATCGAAATGTTTTCTGACAAATTTGCTGGTTTCAAAGATGTACATCGAGGCAAGAGTGAGTATCTGGTGTTTAATGAAATATGGTTTGCAGGAGTCGAGTTGGTCTATATTTACTAGTATTCTGATGCATTTCTTTTGTAGAAGGAAAATATTTTCAATTTCACAACTATTTCCCCACAATACGAGACCGTAGGATAACCTAGAGTATGCATATGCGTAGTATGCAGTAAGGGCAGTTTCGAAGTCCGTGGCTCGTTTCAGATGGTGAAGTGCATAAATAAAAGAAGACAACTTTTTCGATAGTTTCTGAATGTGAGATTTCCAGGTCATATTACTGTCTAAGTCTAATCCTAATAAAGTAGCTGTATTTACATGTTCTATCTGTATGTTCTGATAATTTATATTTAATGGCAAAGCAGTTTTTTGACTAGGTTTGAATTGAATTGCTTTTGTTTTGTTTAAATTAAGTTGAAGATTATGTGCATGTAACCAATTTGTAATTGAATTTAATACTGACTCTAATTTAGTTGTGCAATCATGACTATCACTACACGGTATTATAACTGAGACGTCGTCGGCAAACAGCGTACAATGATCGTCTATTATGTCAGGAAGGTCATTTATATATATAAGAAATAACAAACACCCTAAGACACTTCCCTGGGGTATAGAGCCTGTTACAGGTACTCTATCAGATCTGACATATTCGATTTTCCCTGTCTCGAAGTTTACATTTTGTACGTCTACATATTGAAAGCGATTTGAAAAATATGTCTTAAACCATTGCAGGGCTATTCCTCTGACTCCTGTATTGTAAAGTTTGTCTAACAAAATTTGGTGGCAGACACGATCGTATGCTTTACTCATATCTAGTAAGAGGCCGACTGCATAGTTTTTACTATTTATGATATTTATAACTTGTTTAATGTACTTGTAGACTGCGAAAGTAGTAGAGCGGTTTTTTCTAAAACCGTTTTGATTTTCGTTTAAAATGTTAAATTTTTCATAGAAGGAATAAAGACGTGATATCATGGCAGTTTCATATATTTTTGCTGATGTAGGTAACAGAGCTATTGGTCGGTAGTTATTCAAGTCTGTACTGTCACCTTTTTTATGAGTTTGTACAAAAAAAACCAGAGGTGGGATTGGTGGGATTTTTGAATCTCACCGGTGCCTTTTGTTTGTATGCAGCCGATGACTATTTAGTACGAAATAAGCCACCCGATGAGAATCAAAAATCGCACCTCAGGTAGGTACTAGGTACCTACTCGTTCTTGGCGATGTCGATAAATATGAAAGTCCATCGAAATAAATATATCAATATCTCTAATTAATATTTACTCCCTAGTAAGAAATGCTACAGGTAGACCAATGAAACAATTTAAAAGTATTTTAAGTGAAATAATAATATACTTTGTTATTCATAAATATTATTACTGGCTGGACAACCGTCTTTCGTCGGTGAAAACACTAAGAAATAGTTGCACGTGCAGATATAACAAACAATAGTTTGCGGGCCATTGATAATGATTACCTTCAAGTAGCTTTGGGATTTACCTGTTACGTACCATGTGTTCCTATTGTTTGTGAAGTTAAGTGAAAGCAAAAATAACAAACTATTTGACTACTTCGGATACTACCAACTATAAGATGCTGACTGTACATGTTAGATTATTTAAAAAAAAATGATTAATTATAGTCTGTGTCATGTGAATAAAAATTAGAATTTTACCTATTTTTTTTATATGTTGATTATACGCGAATTCTTTTAATACACATCTTTTGCAATTTGTACTGGTCTGTTATTTTTGCCTCCAACATTATATTTGCATCTTATTATTTTTGATCACTCTTAAAACTTTATTTAAAATGCAAAAATATGGAAACTGAAATTAAAAACTCGCCCCCTTGCATTACATTCGGGGGTCTTAATGACACGCATAAAATCTACCTACACTAAACGTTACGGTCACGACTGGATCCGATCTACGTATAAATAAGATACGTATCTCCGTGTACACGTAGCTACGTATCTTAATTACACGTAGCCGAATCACACGGAGCAAACGGAGCGGATCTCCGTTGCCGAGTAACACGGCAACGGAGATTCGGCTACGGGTACACGAAACACGGTCACGACCAGGAGCTCTAGTACCAATATGTATATCAATCACGCCAACAAAGTGCAAAAATGAAAAATGGAAAAAAAATGTTTTATTAGGGTACCCCCCCCCCTCCTACATGTAAAGTGGGGGCTGATATTTTTTTTATTCCAACCCCAACGTGTGATATATTGTTGGATAGGTATTTAAAAATGAATAAGGGTTCACTCAGATCGTTTTTTGATAATATTAATATTTTCGGAAATAATCGCTCCTAAAGGAAAAACAAGTGCGTCCCCCCCCCCTCTAACTTTTGAACCATATGTTTAAAAAATATGAAAAAAATCTCAAAAGTAGAACTTTAAGACTTTCTAGGAAAATTATTTTGATTTTGATAGGTTTAGTAGTTTTTGAGAAAAATACGGAAAACTACGGAACCCTACACTGAGCGTGGCCCGACACGCTCTTGGCCGATTTTTTATAAGAACAGCATGCGCTTACGTCTACAACAGTGACATTTGGTACAGTGGAACTGCTGATGATGGTCAGAACCGAACTCCTCAAATCTGAACGGCACGTTTATAGTGACTTTGGTATTTTTATAAGAACAGCATGCACTTACGTCCAGAACAGTAACATTTGGTGCAGTGGAACTGCTGATGATAGTCAGAACCGAACTCCTCAAATCTGAACGGCACACTCATAGTGACTTTGGTATTTTTGGAAGAAAAGCTTGCATTTAAGTCCAAAACAGTGACATTTATTTAGTTATGTTTGTTGAGCATATTGAGTTTTCAATTCAAAGTTTGTCAAGCTTCGATTTCTTATAATGTAATCGGATTCATGAGGAATTGAGGAAACTCCTCAAACCTTAACGTTATACGTATATTCATTTGTGTTGCCATCTAATAATTGAAGCATTAAAAGCAGTTTTAAAAAATACTTACACATTTCTACATAATCCAACATTCGCAAGTAGCTTTCACCAGAACCCGAAAGGCGACGGTTTTTTTTTCTTAAAAATTATGTTGAGCCATTTTATTATGAGTCCTGTGGCACATTGTTGTTTATATAACCTCGTAAGGACGTCTTGTTAAACCAAATGTTAAAAGTCCAGTTTTAAGTAGGTATTATGAATAACAAATTATTTAGTTTCACTAATAAAATTGATTGCTCTATAAATTTATATAATCTGTCAAACAAGTCTGTCAGTAAATAAGAACAAAGAAAACTATAGGTATCCTTTTCTATAGCACCCTAAAGAAAAGGACGCGTGGTGACCTGGTGACGTCTTAGAAAAGTTACTTCGTTGGGTTAGTATCGACACAGATCGACTAGAGAGGTAGTTTATCGATACAATATGTTCGAGAACAGCATATTAATGCAAGTTAAAATAAATCATGTAAATAAAATTGTTATTTGTTATACACACTGTTTTTATTGAATTCTGTTAACTTTAAGGGAAGATCAAATGAATTTAATGTCTCTAAGAAACTTAACTCTTACGGTTATCGAGTTATTAAAAAAATAAAGATAATTACTGAACATGTGTGTGACTGCCTTTACCAAAGATAATTACTGAACACGTGTGTGACCAATTCCTAATGTTTTTTGTTTTGACATGTGCAGTCAATCACTTGACACTAACTTTAATGTTATTCGTAAGGGTCTCTCACACTAATAAATTCATTTAGGTACATAGAAGTATACATCAGGGTGACAAACGGCCTCCGCGCGCTTAGTATGTGTGCTCGCCGCTTACGTACTCGCTCTATCCGCGACACATGCAAGCGGATGTGAATGAACAAGATTTAGTCGCGGCCCCGCGCCCCGCACCCCTACCTACCTATACTAGTACCTATTCTACGCATCACATTTGCACTGACCTTGAGAGGCCCGAGCCCCCAATCAAAGAATGAGTTGGTTTATTAAAATTTAAAGCACTCGAAAGCAGGCGCGTAGTTAATTAGAAATGTGGGAAAAAACCGTCGTCGGTGTCGTTTTTCCTTTCGTGTATGATATCTATTTCAATGTATAAATATGGAAATGTATATTATTAAGTAAACAAATACATGTACTTAATATAAAAAATAAAAGGTAATGTAGCTAGGTATTTGACAAAACATTTTCTAGAGTAATATTGTCTTCGGTTACCGCGATAGTTACTCATGAAATAAAATTATGGAAACGGATTAATTAACGTTTCCATAGTTTTATTTCATTGTCTAGAGTAATTTTTACTCATGAAATTGAGAAAAACACCGAAATTAGTTATTTACTGAAACTTGACGTTCACATGTTCATTGTAATATGCCTACTTGAAAAATAAATATTTCATTTTCATTTCATTTCAACACATAATTACTATTATCTGTTATGGCCTTATGGCTGCCGGCCAGATGAGCCATTTTTTTTAAAGTTGTTCACCCCTGTTTTTTTGTAACATGGGTGTTTTTTACGCGATTCATACTTAGAATCTCAAGGTCTTTCGATCCTGCCTGATAGGAAGTAAAAAAAATGTCTTAAGATATCCATACATTTTTCATACCTTCCATTCCGTTACTGCCATACAAAACGTATGAAAAAAAAAACCGGCCAAGAGCGTGTCGGGCCACGCTCAGTTCCGTAGGGTTCCGTAGTTTTCCGTATTTTTCTCAAAAACTACTGAACCTATCAAGTTCAAAACAATTTTACTAGAAAGTCTTTATAAAGTTCTACTTTTGTAATTTTTTTCATAATTTTTAAACATATGGTTCAAAAGTTAGAGAGGGGAGGACGCACTTTTTTTTCCTTTAGGAGCGATTATTTCCGAAAATATTAACATTATCAGAAAACGATCTTAGTAAACCTTTATTCATTTTTAAATACCTATCCAACAATATATCACACGTTGAGGTTGGAATGAAAAAAAATATCAGCCCCTACTTTACATGTAGGGGGTACCCCTGTTTTATTTAGGGTACCCCCTAATAAAACATTTTTTTTCCAGTTTTAGGGTTCCGTAGTCAACTAGGAACCCTTATAGTTTCGCCATGTCTGTCTGTCCGTCCGTCCGTCCGTCCGCGGATAATCTCAGTAACCGTTAGGACTAGAAAGCTGAAATTTGGTACCAATATGTATTTCAATCACGCCGACAAAGTGCAAAAATAAAAAATGGAAAAAAATTTTTTATTAGGGTGCCCCCCCTGGGGCTGATATTTTTTTTCATTCCAACCCCAACGTGTGATATATTGTTGGATAGGTATTTAAAAATTAATAAGGGTTTACTAAGATGGTTTTTTTCATAATATTAGTATTTTCTGAAATAATCGCTCCTAAAAGAAAAAAAAGTGCGTCCCCCCCCTCTAACTTTTGAACCGTATGTTTAAAAAATATGAAAAAATTCACAAGAGTAGAACTTCATAAAGACTTTCTAGGAAAATTGTTTTGAACTTGATAGGTTCAGTAGTTTTTGAGAAAAATACGGAAAACTACGGAACCCTACACTGAGCGTGGCCCGACACGCTCTTGGCCGGTTTTTTTTTATTTTTGCACTTTGTTGGCGTGATTGATATACATATTAGTACCAAATTTCAGCTTTCTAGTGCTTACGGTTACTGAGATTATCCGCGGACGGACGGACGGACGGACGGACGGACGGACGGACGGACAGACAGACATTGCGAAACTATAAAGGTTCCTAGTCGACTACGGAACCCTAAAAATGGTAACGGAATGGGAAAAAACTTGGGAGACTTTTTTTTCCTATTAGGAGTGAAAGAGCTCACGATTCTGAGTGGAAACCACATAAAAATTTCCAAATTCAAAAAAAGTCGGGTGGACGTACAACTTTGACAAAAATAAAAATGTCCCAGATAACAGTTCTAATCAACATTCAACAATTAAAATGATTTATTAATAATGAAGAACTAACACGATAAGGTAGGCAAGCACGAATTCAAATTTGTGATTTTTGTGTTTATTGCCATCGCGCAGTCGGGGGCGGTGCCGCTCGGTCGCATCAGAAGTCCGAAACTAGAGAAATATAGAGAGCGCTCGATCGCGAGTAGCTACTTGCGCCGGCGGCGGACGCGGTTGTGTGCGTGCGCCTCTCTGCGGCCTCTCTGTGGGTTCCACCCCCGTCAGCGCGACGGCGATAAAGACCTAAAAATCTCAAATTTGAATTCGTGCTTCGGTATCGTATCCTCTTAAGGGTTAATTCGCCTTCTGAATTTGTTATGAAAGTGCGTGCATTAGTGACGAATCGCTTAGTGGACGCCAGGCTTCACATATTGCTTTCCGTTTTACCAACAACGCCATTCATTCATAAGTTTCATTAACGATACCATGTGGTTACGGAGTGCACACGAGTTGAATACGGCTACGTAACCAGTCTAAAATGTGCCGTCCAGACGCGTAAGAAGATCATGGTTCCGGAGAGCGCCCTTACACTGGTTTTTTGAGCGTATGACTAGCCCGCACTCAAGTGGCTATTCTAATTATATCACGTACGTTATGCACAGTCACTCCATCTAGTGACGAGAGGTAATAATACTTAGACGACTCAATAACGTTCAATGCGAGTTTGCTGATGTTGTATTCAGTCGTGTAATAAATTTTAGATTCGAATTTTGAAAAATATTGCATTGAATTCGTGTTTGCGTGGATTTGTGTATTCAATTAATGATATTCTTAATGCATGAGACTAAAATAATACCTTTGAGACCTTTAAATTTATTGAATAAATAGGTCATAATGGCTAATCGTGGCACGTAGCGCCATCTATGATTTTGGTTTGACATTAATTATACGATGTTCCGGATGAGACCCCATGGTCGGGAGTGTTGTTAGCCATGTTTCATGAAAATCGGTCTATTATGTCGGGAGTTTTTTTCAAAATTTTAATTATTTCACCGAGTTAAGTAACTCTGAAATGTAATGTAACAACTTATGTACACCTATGTTGGACAAATAAATGATTCTGTATTCTGTATTCTGTATTCCCTCGTGAGTTTATGACTGAGGATCGTGGTCTTAAGGTATACCACGGTTGTTAATATACTCTGTCAACCAAGTCTGTCAGTAAATAAGAACAAAGAAAACTATATGCATCCTTTTCTTTAGGGTGCTAGAGAAAAGGTTACCTATAGTTTTCTTTGTTCTTATTTACTGACAGACTTGTTTGACAGAGTATAGGTTGGCGTTGGTACCTATTTCACTAAATAGCGAAATATTCTTAAAAATAAATGTACGTATAAGTTGCGTGACTTTTTATACTTGTCTGACCATAATGATTGAGCAGCTGGCTCAGTGAGTCATCGCCGGTTATCCCTAATAAGGGATTATAGCCGACATTGATCTTTTCTCAGTGATACTAGTTATGAGGAGTCGGTTTTTTAACCTACTTATTTTTCCAAGCTTTTATTCAACTTGCCTTGTTAGTATGTTACTTTGGGTCAAAACGTAGAAGCTAAATTTGACCGACTTGCCGGTTTCCGATTGAGCTGAAATTTTTCACACATATGTAAATCACGTGACAATAGGTACAATATTATGGTATCATGGAGCTAATCTGATGAAGGAGCAGAAAGGTAGTCATAGGAACTCTGTTAAGATACGTCGTATCCCCATCGAGTAAGGGGTTTTTAGAGACGGCTCGGAGAGTAGTAGATGACTGTTGAAAGAAAGGTACAGTCGGCGATAAAAGCTTGTGCCAGCTTTCGGGCGTTAATTTTTGTGAGTTGAAGTCAACAAACACATTAAAAATGCCTCGTTTCGTGATACTATTTGCAACAACACAAAAATTATGAACACTCAAGGGCCTGAGACAGTATATCTAAAATCACAGAATCTGACACGCTCGGAAGCCATACAAATAGATGAACTTGTTTCTTCTATCTAAATCTAATTCTGTGGTAACCTTGTGTAGGGCGATGGCGGAAAGAAGCAACCTGTAACTACACACAATTTCGTTTGTTACTCCAAACCCTTTAATTACCAAGGTTGGCACTGAAACTCCGTTTGAGAACACAGGCGTAAGTTCTATGTATAAGTATAAATGCCGAAAGAGGCTAATACTTCTTAAACCTACCCTTTCGCCATACACATGTATTTTTCAATCAAATTACGAAGGTAGCTTATGCTCGTAACGAATTAATTTCAATCAGCCGTATTGCCCCATCTATCTGAGGGGATTAGGGTATTCTCCCCGATTTTGGAGTAATTCCCGTGTTTTGGGGTATTTTCTGTACGCGGCTTAGCTAAGTGCGCAAGGGGAGAAAGGTACAGAAGGACGGTGGGGTAAAAATGGTGAAATGCTTAATGAAATTGTCAGTGAATAATAAGTAGGACTTGTAGATATTTGGTTTTAAATGTGTATTTCTTTCAAATCCACTAGGACGTTTAATTACTTACGTGAGGGGTTTGTAAGGATTTTTGTAAGCCTCCGATAAAAATGGAGTTTCGCCAGCCGATGTAAAATCGAGGTCAAAAAATTTCTTTCTTTACGGAATGGGAGAGGACCGGGCTGCTAAGAGGGCGTATCTGGGAAGACCAACTGGTGGCCGCCCGGCGGGTCGGCCCAGATACCGCTGGGGAGACAGTGTGATGGCGGATCTGTGTCAGCTACAAGTCGATAATTGGCAGGAAGCTGCGTAGGATCGGGATAAGTGGCAGCTCTCGTTTTGGGGGCCAGGGTTCTCGTTGCATCGCAGAGCCATAATACTTAGTTAGTTTTTACATAGATAAATAAATAAACTACTTAAAGACGGTCGACCAAATCTTGACACTACAAAAAGGCGGCAAATTTGAAGAATGTAGTGCTCAGCAGCCAATTGTCTTTATGAAACGCGTGCGTTCCTAAAGTTTGACGTTGGCGGAATAATCGACGAGCCATAGCCTAGCCATAGCATAACACTTAAAAGGTTTAATTCCCATAGAAAATTTTAATTTTGTGCCTTTTTTAGTGCCAAAAATTTGGTTGACCGTTTATAAACCTACTGAGCCTTTTCTACTATGAATCTAACAGGGAATTAATCGTCGGTTCTGTCGCTGCATACGTAACCCTATTACCGGACTTCCGGTGGGGTTTTGGATTCGGACTTAGAACGGACGCCGGAAGTAATAACCAATAATCGGGTTAAAAGAGGAAATGACGAAAAAGGGATTGAGATGGAATGAGCTTTTTCGAGTTTGTCGAGGTTTTTTTAAAGGTTACAGTACGAGTATGAGGTGGCAAACAAGCATACGGCCTGTCTGTTTTAAAGCAATCATCGTAGCTTATCTACGCCTGCAATTCCAGATCATTTTTTTACCTGGCCTTGAGGTATTTAAGCCTTCGCCACACAGAAACGTTTTGAGAGCAATGAGAGCTGCCCGCTCTTTACCCGTTAACGTCACAAAGCGCGCGTTAGGCCGATATTAGACTATTATAGAAATATGATCATGGACAACATGCCGTCCTTTTTCTTCACGTCGAATAAAAAGGAGGCATACATACATATGATCAAAGATATATCATAATGTAATATGAAACTAAGACACTCAAGAAGCAACGTCGCTGTGATGTGTTGTCTGTGACTGCTCGTGCGCGATTGTAAACACTAATCAATTTATAAACATTGTTTGATGTGAAGAACTGAATTTACAGCTACCTAGCCGCCCTTATATTGCATTAAATCCTTCTCCAAAAACTCATAAAAATATCGAGCTCATTAAGCATAACACCATCCAGAAATAAGCTCGCTTAAGCTCGATGAAAGCTGCAAAAGCTTTCAGCTGCAATAATGGGAAAGTGAGGAATCCATTGCACTAACATTAACTTTAGGGTTATAAAACTTATGCAAACGAAATGAAACAAAGTAGGAATACAGATTATTAAGGACAGTGGTTTCGTTTTAGTGATTAAGGCGAAGGGTAAGGTAAGGCTAAGGCGACACCATATAGCGAACTATCGATATTTTTTTATGTCTTCAAAATTACATACCTATTTTTTCAGCAATATCGCTGTCGCTAATAAAATACCTTTAGTATTTTATAAAACGCTTAATTTTAGGAAAAGCTAATTATATCACTATTGTATACAATACTTTTTCTATGTCATCAACTCTTCATCTCAATGGACGAAAAATATCATCATTCAAAATGAAATTAATGTTAATGGCGTCGTTCACCGTCGTATCAACATCGAATTATCTGGCAACCAATTGTTTGTAATAACCGTTTCTGATTGGTCGATAACGCGATAAATAAAAAAAATGCGTTTCAGATGCAGAAAAATTTGCCAGGTATCGCAAATTGTATAGAACGTATATGAAGGTCTATTTAAAAAAAAATTCAGTTAACTAAAATGGTTAAATATGAAATATAGTTTGACAACCGGTCTGGCTCAGTCGGTAGTGACCCTGCCTGCTGAGCCGCGGTCCTGATGGGTTCGAATCCCGGTAAGGGCATTTATTTGTGTGATGAGCACAGATATTTGTTCCTAAGTCATGGATGTTTTCTATGTATATAAGTATGTATTTATCTATTTAAGTATGTATATCGTCGCTTAGCACTCATAGTACAAGCTTTGCTTAGTTTGGGGCTAAGTTGGTCTGTGTAAGGTGTCCCAAATATTTATTTTATTATTATTACTATAGTTGACAACGTGTCAAAGACTATCCAAAACTGAAAAGTCAGCACGTATAGTTTAGTCTGTGGTGTCCTACTTGACAGATTAAAGTCGTCGAGTAGAAAAAATAACTTAAGTATCGTGCGTTGTATGTCTTTAACGTCGTCGTTGGCAAAATCCCTCGTGCCAAAAGAGGGGAAAGCCATTCATTAAAAAAAAAAGTGTTTTGTTAGTGACTGATGTAGAAATATTACGAAAAAAGTAGGTATCTAATTTTGAAGATATAAAAAAATTTCGCTGCCATCTCGTCGGTGGGTTCGGGAATGGCAGCAACAAAAACAAGTAAAATTAGTATCACCTCCCGTTTCATACTTTGTCAGGTGATAGTTTAGAAGCTATCGTGGAAAATAAATGTTTCGTAACGCGTTGTTTAAATCGCCCCCCTCCCGCCATTGTAACTCACCGTGTACAAGACCCCTACCTTCCCCCAAATTGCGTTACGTAATACTTAAATGTTTACCTGTGGGTCAATTGTTGCTTGAAAGTTCTCGTTATTCTTAGATATATTAATGAAACCACTGTATCATCTAGTCTGTAGCTCCCTTAAAGACATTGCCAAGTGAAACTGCGCTCCAGAACGAATTCATTTCTGTCTGAAGACCCCTTAATGAGGGCAGTTCCCGCCCCTTTGTTCCGTCAACGAGGACGCACTTTAAACGTTTCTACAACTTCTTGAAGCACATTAAAATATAATATTTATAGTGATTTTGCGAATGCGATAGTGTACGGTCTGGGAGCGGAGCGATCGGCGGGGCGTGCAGCGGAGCGGGCGAGCGTGCGTCCACCCTATGCAGCGTCGACTCAGGACATTTATATGAGCTTCAATTGTTTATCATGCACGCCGCACGCTCCGCCCCGCTGCCACAGTATAATAAAGAGTACTATCGTACAGATTGGCCACTCCCGCTCCCCGCTGAAAGTGCCGTCCACCCCCGCTCGGTTACCTCACAGTTACCACCTGTCACTAGCGCTGGAAGTCACCAGCAACACGCTGAGATGAGGCCATTTCGTGGCACTTCATTCCTTTCTGTCTTGTTGTTATTATGTGTATTTTGTCTTGCCTGCGTGCGTAGCCGAATGGCATTTCTCCGACGCCAAACGAAAACGAAACGCGTCGTCCAGTTAGCCGGGCTCTGTCGCGCCAATACGCACGAGCGATAGAGATAGATATCTACTAGCGTTTCGTTTCGTGAGCGTTTCGTGAGCGTTTGTGCCATTCGGCTACGCACCCTGTGTTCACGGATAAGTTTTTATTTTGTTCTATTCTGTCAAAAATGCGAACAGTCGATCTGTCATATCTCTCTCATACAAGCATGGTACGCGTTCACCTACACGAGCTTAGAATGTGTGCTAGGAACGCGCCTCATTCATATATTTGATCGCCAGTGTCCGAAATGTGCCGCTGCATACCTAATATCAGCGTGCACTCAAGCTTTACACTAAAATCATTGCATTCAATCTTTGCTTCTTTGCACAAAGAGTACGAAGATCGATGACTTCATAGACTGTGTCAAATGATGACATGTCAGCATTTTCTCCTGTGTCACGGGTTAAGCGGCAACCCACACTCAGGCGAGGCACGTCGTAAGACGCGGAACGGACTTCAGCGCCGCGCCGCCCGAGGCCCGAGTGTAATTAAAAAAAACGTCTCCTCGGTACATTTTGTATAGGAAGGACGTCAGAGACACCTCAAGCGACGCGCCCCAAGCCGCGCGTCGCTCGAGACGCGCGCCGCGTCGCCTGTGTGGATAGTCCCTAAGAATTTCGCTTCCGCGCTGTTTACTTTCTCCATACAATGTCATTTTCCGTGACGTTTGACGCTACTGACAGTACTAAGATAATCTAAAACATAATCTCATGGTAGGGGCTCTTATCTCCATTCCATCTAGATGTACACTCGATTGAGCTACGATTGCTACGAACGTCAGCCCACTAGATCGGAACTAGTTAGGCTATTCAGTCTTTAGACGCATTAGTGATGGTGATATGACTATGTGTCCATTGGTTTGAATCCTATGTAAATTAGCATCATAGGAGCATTAGGAAATATAATTTATAGGTATTTTAAGAGCAGCACTTCGGTAGGTATTCGATTGAATTCTTGTGTTCTTAGATTCTTTACTGCAAATAGTATTAGTTTTCAACTTCAACAATTCTTAGATTCATTACTGCAACTAATATTATTTTGTCTTCAACTTCAACAATTCTAAGATTCATTACTGCAACTAGTATTATTTTGTCTTCAACTTCAACAATTCTTAGATTATTTACTTACTACAACTATTATTTTGTCTACATTTGAACAATTCTTAGATTATTTACAGCAATTAGTATTTATCTAAATATTAACTCACTGTATGTATCACTGTTAATTTATTTAGACTACTATTCATTATTTAGACTACCTTTCAGTCAAACAATTTTTTGATATATTAAAATATATACTAAACTCATTAACTCCAAGAAATCTATTAGAGTAGGTAAGTACCTTCTGTGCCATCAATGCAGTTGCAGGTGCATTCATTCACCATAATAACTACAATATCATGTTTTTTCACTATAACAGGGCGAGGGCAAACGCTTATTATTTCCACGACCATCGTCAATTCAATTCAATTCAATTTTTTCAATTCAAAATATTTTTATTCATGTAGGCCTAATTACAAGCTCTTATGAATAGTTCATTACATATATATTATGATCTTAATCTAACTTAATTATCAGAGCAATTTATTGTTGCAATTATTGTTCAATATAATATTGAGTCTTTAATATACAATTTCATGTAAAAATAATCGTTAAACAAGAAATATATGATTAGGTATATGTATATATATAAAAATAAGGTATAAAATATATTTCTAGGAAAAATCCAATGTCAAAAAAAATACAATATTAATTTCATCATCAATAATAAAAACATAAAAAATAATAAACCATTTCGAATAACAATTAATCCCACGTTGTTTTATCATTCATGTAGTCTTGTGTTGTATAATAAGCTTTGGAAATGAGTACACGCTTTACATAATTCTGAAATTTATTAATTGACAATTCAGTAATAATGTCAGAAAAATACTACCCCTGTATATCAGTCGTAAAATATTCAAACCACTCTTACAATTATCACCCAATTACAAAGCTCCCATAAATTAACACCAACCCTTTGACAAGTAAAAACTTAATCACCGTCCCTGTGATTGTCAAAAACAATTTTATCTGCCCCAGGGCTCAATCAGGGTCTAATTCTATTGCGAAGGGTCCGAGGGTCTCGTTAAGGTGGAATAAGGTATTTTGAGGGATTTTATGTTCAGCAGGCAGATGGTCAAAATGACGTTTTTGAAAAGCTTTTAAATGTATGTTTATAATGTGCAGGATGAAATTGCGCAAAAAAAAAATCATTCTTGAATACAAAAGGTTGCATCAGGTCATTCAATGAAACAGACGATTTTATTTTCCCGATTTCTTTGTTCGTGCCATTATGAATAGTTATTTGTTTTACAAGGGGGCAAAGTTGTTGTTTAACCACACTTGCCATTATTTGATACCCGAAAGATTCCTTTATTAAAAAAGTGAAATCTTGAGTGTTGCGAGGGTTTGAAGGCACGTAGGTTAAACAAACTTCGCCACCGAGTGAAACACAATTTACGAACAAAATACTGCTAACTCAAAGCGTACAATCTAATCAATATGTATGATTCAAAATAATATTTTTTAGGTAAATTCTACCAGCCAGCTCAAGGCATCAAGTTAAAAAATTGTATGAAATTACTTTGCACTCTTGTGGATCAATGCAATTTTGCTAACTGTTTTCGAATAGCAAAATTGATCTTTACCAGTTGGTGTGGTGAAAAGTTACTTACTTACAAACTTGGCTGGCGCGATAACCCAAACTGAGTTTTGGCCTCCAACACAAGAGCACGCCATTTCGCTCGGTCTTGAGCGGTATCGCGTCAGCTTTCGCCGACGCCGAGCTCACGGAGGTCTACCTCCACACTCCACAGGTCTACGATATTTTGGGTCACCAGCGGGACGGCGTCCATTCCGTCTCTCAAAGTAGACTCTTTTGACTGCCCGATCTTTACCCATTCTTTCAAGGAGACCAAGCCAGCGAAAACGATTTGATATATTTGCGGCGCGGCTTCCGTAGCTCAATTGGTTTAGAGCAATGCACGGATTGCAGAGGATGCGGGTTCAAGTCCTGCCGGAAGCGTAAATTTTTTCCGTTTTTTCCTTTAGTATAAAAATATTATATTTGGCTCTCTGAATCGCTGGACTATTGTAGAGGAACCTTGGTATAAAGGTAGTTTAAAGATCTAAGGACACAGGATTTGACATAATTATGTCTTGCCACGTTTTGAGACATTAAAAGATATGCATAATTGTTATATGAGATAATCAAAAGTTCAGTGCAGCAATTTGAAGTCAAACTTCGTATAAAATAAAAAACCTAATTCATGTTTTAACGAGTCCTTTCATAACATTGTTTCATATCTAAATTAATATTTAGGTGCGCAATAAAACCTCAACATTTATTTTCATTACTTTTTAAAGTTATGTCCTTAGCTTCGGCTTATTTTAGAACTGTTTACTACACTTTGCAGTGGTAATGGAATAAAGTCTGACTGAAATCATAAATTTTAATTTATTTCTTCGAAATGTCTAAATAAGTCGAATAATAGTAGATCTACTAAGCTTAAGAAGAAGGCAATGCACTTAATTAAACTAAATTATAATAAAACATTTAACAAATATATTTAATATCAAATCGTTTTAAAGTGTTCACGCTAGAAGACACAAAAAAATCCTATTCTTTAGATATATCTAGATAGATCTAGAGATGTATTTAGGGTTCTCAAAAGTCGGTTAGTAGGTATGTGGCTCCCCTAATGTTGATTATGGCGCCAATTCCCATCAGGCGGCTCGTCTGCTCGTTTTCTGTCTATGTCATAATAACCTAACCACAAAATTAAAATTTTGAAAAAACCCCCGACCGCGATCTAGTCGATTTTCATGAAACATGGCTAAGAACACTCCCGACTAATTCAGCTTTCAAACAAAAAAAAATCTAAATCGGTTCATCCGTTCGGGAGCTACGATGCCACAGACAGACACACACACACAAACAGACAGACAGACAGACTGACAGACAGACACGTCAATGCGTCAATCTTATAACACCCCGTCATTTTTGCGTCGGGGTTAAAAAAAAAAAAAAAGGAAGAGACAAGATTAATAGTCCGATTTTCTGATTGTTATCCCTTGAATACAGAACACAAAAAAATCGGCCAAGAGCGTGTCGGGCCACGCTCAGTATAGGGTTCCGTAGTTTTTCGTATTTTTCTCAAAAACTACTGAACCTATCAAGTTCAAAACAATTTTCCTAGAAAGTCTTTACAAAGTTCTACTTTGGTGATTTTTTTCATATTTTTTAAACATATGGTTCAAAAGCCTAATAAAAAAAAAAATCCCATTTTTTATTTTTGCACTTTGTTGGCGTGATTGATATACATATTGGTAACAAATTTCAGCTTTCTAGTGCTAACGGTTACTGAGATTATCCGCGGACGGACGGACGGACGGACGGACGGACGGACGGACGGACGGACGGACGGACGGACGGACGGACGGACGGACGGACAGACAGACATGGCGAAACTATAAGGGTTCCTAGTTGACTACGGAACCCTAAAAATCTCAAAATGCAATAATAAATAACAGTAGATCCATCCATCACACAACTTTCTGTGGCTGTCTTTATTTTGTATCTCGAGAGCTCGTCACTCATTACGTAAATTAGATTGCTATCAAAGAAATCATCAAGTCGTTGGACTTGTAAAGAATTGCAAAGTTTCTGATCATAATTTGTGATCTTGTTATTTCGCATGTAACGAGCATAATTTAATTGTTATATAATTTTAGTATTTCTCAGATACTATCAAAGACATCATTCATTGCGTAGGTATGTTACATTTATCAAATGACAAGTTAAACTTGTAAATCATTTCAAGGGTTGCTATCTTAATTATGTGAGGTTTTTTAATTTTATAATGACGATGTTACTGTGTTTTTTATCTATTTCTCAACAATTTTATTATTTACCTAAAATTTACCTACATTTTCTTGGAGATATAATAAGATTTCCAAACAAACTCATCCCTTGCACATGCAGGTCTTCTATGATTGTGGCTATGCAGTTGATAATATCACGTAACGCGGGGAATCCCTATTGATATTAATTAAGACGAAAATTTTGTATAGATTGAATGCCTAGCTAGGATACATGGACGTATTTGCCATTGAAATAAATGATTTTTCCTTGTGATAGAGTTAAAATTAAAAAACAGACTCAAAATTTTGACAAATTACTTGAGACTCTCCAAAATATGCCTGCTTTGTGACGCAATGAGAAAGTTTCTCATACAAAAGTGACTCAATAGTTGGTAGTCGCGCCCCTATTAATTTCTACTCTTTTTTGCTAGGCTGTTGCTGACATACGCGTCACAACGCAGACGGAACGAATTACAAAAACGAAGTATTGCAAAAATACAAGTGAATTGCAATGAAAATTAATAGCAATATCGATAGCAATACTAATTCATAATCAGTCAGCCGTCTTTCATTTCCTTTATTCCCAAAGCTGATAGAATTCGGCCAAGGTCAAGTCTGTAGGTCAATTTTATTCCGGCTGAGTGTACTAAATGTATAATCAGGGCTAATAGCGCCTTATGTACATTCCTTTTATGTTTCTTGACCCTCATACACTAATGTGATTAACCTTCTTAAGCCCCCGCCACACATAAAGCGTTGATAGCGTAGCGTTAGCGGAGCGCAATGATAGCGGTGCGCCGGACGAACGCTGGCGTTCCGCTCGCAATCTGCGCTCGTTCCCGCCGGCGTTCGCTGGGCGCAACGCCAGCGTTCGTCCGGCGCACCGCTATCATTGCGCTCCGCTAACGCTCCGCCTACGCTCTCAAAACGCGCATGTGTGGCCGAGCTTTTAGGGTTGACATTTCTGATTTATTATAGGGTTTAAGACAAACTATGCATGAAAGTGGATGATAGAAGGTGGAAATCTGCCATCTCTGTCTACCCCTCTTCCTTTTCTATTCTCTAGGAAAAAGGGTTAGTATGTATTTATTTATCAGGACCGGGATAAGTGGCGTACACGAAGGGAGGCCTATGCTCAGCAGTGGGCGATTAATGGCTGAAATGATGATGATGATGATGATGTATTTATGAAAGCAAAACCTACACATACTTTTTAGAGCGCCGGTAGCTTAGTGGTAAGAGCGGACGACTTTTAATATGGAGTTGTGGGTTCAAACTCTAGCTTACCAATGAGTTTTCGAAATAAATATGTATCAGCAGTGGCTGGTCCATACAAGCCGATTCCCACCGGCTTGCCTAAAATTAATTACTAGTAAAGTACCTAATGTTAAGGTAGGTTTCTTTTTGCTCAGTGTTGCCTAGTAGAAATTTTCACCAGCCGCCGCTGATATGTATCATGTCATGTCACATTTAGTCGCTTTTTGGTGAAAGAAAACAATGTCAGAAAACTGGACTGATCACAATAGCTCCAAATTTAATATTCCCCTCTTAGGTACAGCGGGGCAAATCTCGACTGGGGGGCAAATGTAACTGGTCCATTTTTTCCATGTTTTACAATGTTTGCATTATTAAATAGAGTGTCCACCGGATATATATGGTAGGCGTGAACAGTGGAATACATGTAGAACTCAACATCATAGTGTGTAATAATGGAAAAAAATGGAGAGCACTCAATACGAGATTTGCCCCGCTGTACCTTACTTCAAATTCTAGCCGCTCCCAAATAGGATTCTATTCCTTCAAGATAGCTAGAAATGATACATACATACAACATACATACAATCACGCCTGTATCCCATGAAGGGGTAGGCAGAGCACATGAAACCACTCAAGTTTCAGTGCCACTCTTGGCAAATAAGGGGTTGAAAGAAAACGAAACTAGAAATGATAAATAAATAAAATGCGAAGATATTTCAAGTTTCAAAGCATTTTCACTCCATTGCTCGGAAATGTAGCAGGAAAAGAAAATAGAGCCCGCATTCTCTTAATTTTTTGTACAATTTTTAGCAAAACACTTAACGTATGAATTTTTGCGACAAAATATCGGCCCGATTCCAACTTTGAGATACGCTATTTGCTCCAAATAAGATATGTACCGGATCTGTCATTGTTACTGATAGCTATTATCCGATCCTTATCGTATCTAATTTTTGATGTCATCTAGAGTTTGAACCAGTTATAATTATTACAGAGTAAATTCGTACCTTCCTTCCTGTGAATAATTTTGCATCACAAAATAAATGCTTCAAAGAAAATACTTTACTCATTTCCACTCCAACTATTTAATCAAATAAATAAACTTTAAACAGGGTTCTCTTAGCCACTGTCATATTATCTACGCAAAGTTTGAGATAGACGTGAAGTTTTGGACAAACGAAATTGGGAACAAAACAGAACTTTATAAACAACTATTTTAGGAGGACTTCTGTTGGTGCTTTTTGGTAGAACAGGAAACTAAAAGGTGTGTACAGTTTCCAATCCACATTTGGTTAGCGGTTAGCGTAGATAGAAAGCGGAGATACCTAATTTGAAGTTTTGAAGCCAAATAGCACTAGACCCTATTCATAGTGTTGTGTTCCTGCCGGTGAGTAAGGCTGCCAGAGCTCAACGAGGGTGCGGTGTGCTGATGGCGGGAGGACTTACGGAACTAACTTGTTCCGTCTATTGTCCTTTGAGTCGTCGGCAACCCGAACCCTCCTTAGAACTTACTCCTTTTTAGGGTTCCGTAGTCAACTAGGAACCCTTATAGTTTCGCCATGTCTGTCTGTCCGTCCGTCCGTCCGTCCGTCCGTCCGTCCGTCCGTCCGTCCGCGGATAATCTCAGTAACCGTTAGCACTAAAAAGCTGAAATTTGGTATCAATATGTATATCAATCACGCCAACAAAGTGCAAAAATAAAAAATGGAAAAAAATGTTTTATTAGGGTACCCCCCCCTACATGTAAAGTGGGGGCTGATATTTTTTTTCATTCCAACCCCAACATGTGGTATGTTGTTGGATAGGTATTTAAAAATGAATAAGGGTTTACTAAGATCGTTTTTTGATAATATTAATATTTTCGGAAATAATCGCTCCTAAAGGAAAAAAAAGTGCGTCCCCCCCCTCTAACTTTTGAACCATATGTTTAAAAAATATAAAAAAAATCACAAAAGTAGAACTTTATAAAGACTTTCTAGGAAAATTGTTTTGAACTTGATAGGTTCAGTAGTTTTTGAGAAAAATATGGAAAACTACGGAACCCTACACTGAGCGTGGCCCGACACGCTCTTGGCCGGTTTTTACTGTGTACTTAACACAGCAAAAGGGAATGTACAAGTTTCTAATGGGGTGGCAACGCGCATGTGACACTGTTTGAGTTGCAGGCGTCCATAGGTTACGGTGACCGATTTACATCAGGCGGGCCGTGTGCTTGTTTGCCACCGACGTAGAATTAAAAAAAAAGTTTTCTCTTCTAAAATTTCTTTTATCACTATTATCACTGACTGTAGTTTGCTGTTATATTATTAAGGTTGCTGATTGAGACTAACGGCCAGTTGCATCAACCACATTTGACAGACACATCATCGTCACACAGCAGACGTCTATGGAACTTCCCATACTATAAAATTTAACGAACGCTAACGGAGACACACGATTAGGTGCAAATTACCCTAATTTTAACAATCCCAGTTTCACATCACACGTAAAGTCACACAAAGGTTGAACGCTAATTGACATTATTTCATCACTATTCATTAGTTTTTTTTTTCATTATTTCTTCTTTGCTGAGACGTTAGTCTTCCGCGACCACAGCCAGTGCAACTTTTCCGAAATGTTGGGAAAAAAGTAATGTTAATTAGTCGCATTCGACCTGGGTGGGACTTTACTACAAAGCGCGAGAACTTAAAGTGATATAAATAATTAGTCGCATTCGACCTGGGTGGGACGTATTTTTCTCAAAAACTACTAAACCTATCAAGTTTACTACATATTTTTTAAAAAGCGCGAGAACTTAAAGTGATATAAATCCCAGTTTCAATTGCGATCTTCGTCACAGCAATAGAAGCGTTCATATTACCACAGTAACCGCATACATCTGAAAAAAATGGGGATGAACGATCGGGAAAGTTGCGAATGCGAATGTCCAAAGCAAACTATTACGCCGTGGCTTGCGTTGGCGACGGTCGCGCGATGGTCGCGCGACGGCGATGCGACGCATACGAAATCAAACCTTATCGATATGGAAGTATGAGACGCGACGGCGATGGTCGCGCGACCGTCGCCCACGCAAGACACGGCGTTAGGCATGTTTTCTTTGAGTGCCCACTGACAAAGTACCATGCGCACCATGGCATATATTTTGAAGAATCAATCAAGTGTGCTATTAATGGATAGCTACCAAATTAGTATTTATTAAACAAAAGAAGAATCCTGAATTTCTTAACATTCATGATGATCATTTTAATAAATGCCCTCGCTAGTAATAAGAAAATAAAAAGAAAATAAATTTATTCAGTAGGCCTAGCACATGATGGCCGCGGGAGTATGTCACCGCGAGATAGACTACCCGTCCTTATGTCATTAATACAGTTAGAGGAAGACGTGTCATCTATCTCGCGGCGACATAACTATCGCGGCCATCATGTGCTAGGCCTACAGGACGTTAACAAGATTCCTTATGTCTATGATACACATATATTATAGGTATTGATATAAACGTCATTGAAAAGGTCACCCCTCAGCAATTTGTCAAGTTACCTACCAGGTATCTTGACGCAGGTCTTCTGTGCAGACCTGTCCAAGCAATCGCGTCACTATACATATATTTAAACAAAAATTAAACTTAAACGAGATCTGGAAAGGGATTACAAATATTAAAACTAGATATTATGACCTACTATTTCTTTAAAGTTGAGCATTAATTTATTAAGTTAATGTCTGAGACTTATTAGAGTTTGCCTACTGGTTGCATGGAACCAAAATAATAACAATGGAATTAGCACTAGCAGGTGATCTATTGAACAGATTTATGAAAATTTAAGATGTAATTTTTGTATTTAATTTTAAAGACAACATTTAATCATAATCATAATATAGGTTATTGCACCATGTTAAAAAAATGTTACAAGACATTACCTATAAAGTATCTCATGGACCCTAGTAGGGTGTTGCAAACAATTTTCCAGACTTACGCTCAGTAGGATTTTCAAGTATTCGAACCCAAGACCTCCAGCTTCGTACTCAGCTAAGATTGTCGCTATATTCGCGTTGTCGCATTATTTTTCCACAAACACAGTAAAGTAAACAAACGCAAAGGGAATTCAGAGCCGTAAATAGTTGTGTAAGTATTGTCCCGGCGAACATTACGGATTCTCTTGTGTCATTATTTAGGTCCCGCGAAACGCCGGAGCTTGGTCAAGATGACAAAAATATCATCTATTTTTTACAGGTATTTAGCAAGTAGCTGGAGCACAGCGGTCGAACCCAGCCCAGTATAAAATTAGCCGTTATGTGATGGTACGAAATCGTCGGTTTCAACCCTCGATTATTATTGTGTAGGTATGAGTAGGAAAAACTTGTTTGCATCGTGTCGTGTCGATATCTTGTATTCCACTCCTCTTGATGACGTTAGCCTAGAGATGGCTTTACTTGGTTTAACCTTCTAAACTTAAGGGCATGATCACTTCTCCAAATTCCCTTCACTTTTGAGTATAACATATGCACTTTTCATCATCACGACTCTCCCTAGTCATATGTAATAAAATAATCTCACATTCCCTGCGAGGTTCCGCAAATAAATCTTTTATCCTAACTCCTCTTCTTCCTTGGTACCACATTACTACGTGACCACTTGCTTCTGCAGCAGGTGTGATTTGTCTCTCGGTCACCACCTCCTGTTATCCTTCACCGTTTAATAATGTTTGCCTGAGGTGACTTTCTTAACACTGCCAGACTATCTAAGTATCTAGTTAGTGGGCCAGGAGTTTTTCGCTTTCCACTTTTTCCAAATTTTGGGAATTGTTACACACGTGGTTTATCAGCAAAATATGGTTCCGTACCAAAAAAGAACTAAATAATGATATTAATCCGCTTCCGCTACCCCTTATCCCTCAGTCCATCGCCACGCCTCTCCAAGAGCGCCTTAGTCAAATGGCCGGTGCATCTCACATTCCCAGCGAGCGCAAAGAACTCCTTTGTTAACTGTATTGGAGGACTCGGACGCCACTGTATTTTTGATGCATTAGATAGAAAACACGGTTTTCTATATGTACAGTGTAGGTAGAAACATCAGGGTTCAACATTTCATTCGACAGATCTTTTGGAAGAATCTAAGTAAGACGCTACAGAATATCATAATATCTATTACTATCATATTGATATTTCAATTTTTCAGTATCAAAATAGCAAATCGGTAAGTGAAGTACCGTTAAACCATTATCTAGAATAATTGTGGTGACACCTTACACAAATCAACCTAGCCCCAAACTAAGCAAAGCTTGTACTTTGGGTGCTAGACGACGATATACTTATTTCTATAAATTCATACTTATATGCACAGAAAACATCAATGACTCAGGAACAAATCTATGTGTTCTTCACGCTATTCTGTACTCGAACCCAGGATCATGGGCTTAGCAGGAAGGATCACTACCGACTACGCCGGACTGTTCGTCAAAAAATTAAAATTATAGATACTTAGATATGATAGACACGCGTCAATTTTTCATCCGCTACTTTGGATAATATCACAAAAAGACTTTCTAAGAATGATTACCACCTTTTGAACATTTTTATTTATATATCCTCCTGGCCGATTTCGGCTACAGCGACTGTATATTCTGGTGCTGGCATTCTTTAATTTGAGTTATCATTGTTTTCCGCTCTCATGTGTGCTCTTAGATGTGCTCGTATTTTTCTGTTAAATACTAAAGCGCATTTTGGAAACATTTTAAGAACATCGATAACAGAAACTCATCATTCTACTCTTCTTGTTTAGTTTGTTTTGTGTCATTAAGTAAGTATTTATACAATTGCAAACTCCTTTTACAGCATATATCCCCGATCAGTACAAGCTTCACTACATTATCCAATGTTCATGTAAATCGAGACGAACGAGAAACATCATTCACCGCACCAAAGAGGACATTACGAATTTTCAATTCTGCCGTTTGGACTGAAAACAGGCTCCACGCAGCAATTAACGTTCAGTATAGAGATGGGCCGATATCCGGCATAAGTCGGCGATATTCGGTATCCGGCAACTTTTCCAATGTTCTTATTTATTCGTCTTAATTCCCTGTTTAAGGTGTCTAATAAATATTGTGTAAGTAAAAATTTGTAAGTATTGTAACAATGTAAAAGTCCACCAGATTTTTTTATTTCATCTTTATCGCATAAATAAAATACAGTACAAAAAGGCGGACTTAATGATTTAAGGCATTCTCTAACAGTCAACCTCGAGGTTAAGCAGAAATATTGTGAGCGGTGCTACAATTCCAACAGGAAAACTAAGAGTAGTGTCTTATTTATTTATTTTGATGTATGAATATTTTTAATGTAGTTTTCTGAATGCATTAGATGTTTTGATGATTTAAAGTTGTTGCGAGTTGCTTTTTTTATCATACTAGCTATGAAGCAATTCTTTTCAATTCAATCTTTAGCTGCTAATTGTCTCTTCTTAATCTTCAGTTGATGAATTCTATTAGATTGATACAGATGAAGCTAATAATTCTGCCTAAAATGCGATTGGTAGGACGTAGTACATTTATTGAATTCGACTAGATTGGTGGCGGGTTAAGAATTTCACCACCCATTTCGTCTCGTGGGTGTCGTAGAAGTTGAATTCGCTTTATGTGATCAATTGTGGCGCAGGCGAGAGTCTCTCAACACATTCATTCCTGAGAGTAGTAAATTTTTACTGCCCTCGTTTATTCATGGAAGATCATACCTACATTCGGCCGAATATTCATATTCTCGCCCAACTCTAGTCGAGTCTAATCGTTCTCTGCCAGTATTTTTCTGTTGTAATTTCTTGTTTCTCTAATACATCGTTAGTCCTAGTTTATTTCCTCTCTTCCGTAGACTGTTCTCATTACGGATTATTTCATTCGTTTAAAATTACTTTTGGGATTCTGTTTCACACTTTAACGTGTTTAATTGCATAATTTTAGCGTTGTGTAAGTAATGATTTTATTTAAGAGTGTTTGCTAACCTAACCACAAAAATAGAATATTGAAAAACCCTCGACATAGAGGATCGATTTTCATGAAACATAGCTAAGAACACTCCCGACTAATTCAGCTTTCAAACAAAAAAAAACTAAATCTAAATCGGTTCATCCGTTCCGGAGCTACGATGCCACAGACAGATACGCAAACAGACAGACAGACAGGCTGACAAACAGACGAACGTGAGACAAACAGACAGACATACAGACACGTCAAACTTATAACACCCCGTCGTTTTTGCGTTGGGGGTTAAAAAAAATGGAATCAGACTTTAACTGTTTTAACTTAATAATTTTGATTCTGCGTCTGAAGAAGTTTTAGTTATAGGGAAAACTGACGGACATACCTATTTGGGATATAAATGAATATAAAAAAAAATTTAAATAATAAAGTCTTTTAAATTTATTGTTGATAATTAAGTTTTTTTAGTAGGTGCAGTTGTTGATTTTTGCCCGCACCAGTGCGCAACTTGGTTCATTTCTGGTCAGGTCGAATCTTCAGAGGGCCGTGCACAGAAAAATGTCATGTACGTACTCTCTCCGGTCGTGTTTTAATTTATCGCCACTCGTTTCGAACTTCCTCTTTTCCGCATTTGTATCGTAATTTACCACATTGCATTTAATTGCAACGGAGCTCACATTTTCCATCTTGTCTTTAACTTCTTTTGTTAACCGACTACTCCTTACTTTATCCTGCCTGCAGCAAGCAAATAAACGTTTCAACTTGTTTAAAACGTCCTAAGCGCCATGAAAAGTCTATGCACTTAAGCTGTTGTGTGGAATATGTTAACTAAGTTGTAGAACTTTGAACGTTTTTCTGCGTTTAGTTAGCAGTTTTAACATGGTTCATGGCGCGTCAGAAGTTTAACCGCCTCGTGTAAAATAACTATTCATTTCAGAAACATTGTATAAACTAAGGAGGTTCATATATCTAACTTGGTTTTAGTTTTGCGTGAAGGGTTGCGGCACTATTCCTGCCAACCCAACTCTACCAGAAAGCCTTCTTCTTCCTCGGTTCCTCATGGCTGAGGGTCGCGACCACATGAGGTCTTTATTTTGCACACCAAAGCTCTCCATTGATCACGGTCTTCTGCAGTCCTAATAATAGACGCCTGTGTCAATCCCTGGCAGGCCTTCTTAACACTGTCCACCCAGCAGCCTGGCTTTCTAGCCAGCAGACCCTTTATGTTGCCGACGACTTCTGGGAGACACCCCGGCGACCCGAGGTGTTGTACACGGTATTCTGCCACCCCAGGCGCGTAGCCGAATGGCACAAACGCTGCGTATTGGCGTTGGGGCGACAGAGCCAGACTACCCTTTCGCGGCGTTTCGTTCTCGTTTCGCGTCGCAGAAATGAAATACCTTTCGGCTACGGTACCTGGGCATTCGAGAATAACGTGGGCGGCTGTTTCTTCTGTCTCCGTGCATGACAGAGGGGGCTGTCTGTGTCTGTTCCATAACTCTCTATCGTCCATCTCATCATTCGCTTGCTTTCGTTTTATATCATCTCTTACACAGTCCATCCACCATCTCGGTTTTCCTCTCCCGTTACTTCCAAAGACGATATTTGTTATAGGACTAATGGTAAGAATTGAAAATGATTGCGGATATTTTTAGAGCATAGTTAGGCCTGAGGGCCAACCGCGATTTCCGAAATTTTCTCTGTCGTTCTTTGTGTATTCTGTTTAAGTAGCCTTGGAAGTGAAAAGTGTGTGTGCTTTTTTAGCCACTATTTTTAATTTTTACCCACTTTTTTCTACTTGGTTTAAAGAGAAAATGTTGTTGGAGAAACCAGATAAATTTACATAAAATAACAAAAAGAACGAATTTTGTTCCATGTCATATAAGTATGTATCTTGAGGATAACTTACTAAAACTTTACTCTCCGTGCGAAGTCGAGGAAGATCCCTAACATACAATAAAAGTCATATTCCATGATATTTTATTCTACGTAAAAGAAGTCAATGTACCTAGAGGCTCTATGTATGTGTGAATTAATATACATATTTAATATAAGATTCCAAAAATGTCAAGTTGAGCTGTTAAGTAGAATATCAAATAAAATTCTCGAATGTGAACACAATATCGTATAAACCATACGTAATGACAATAAAATCCTGCGACAGGGACGGACTTGGCAATGAAAATGTTAAGAATTTATGAGTGCGCGGCGAATAAATGTGCGCGAGGGACGAACTTAGTTTTTGAAATATTTTCAAATTCTTTGCATGTGATAGTAATAATTGTATGAAAATCTTCTCTCTGCCTATAAGCTTTATTACTAAGTTTTCTTTAATCGATTCTATTCAACACAGTAAGGCATCTGTCAGTATTAGATGTATCGGAATATAAACTCGATTCATGTAAAAGGATTCTACTGAAATAGAAAAAATGTACTTGAACTGGTGTTTCATAAATCCACATATTAAATTGGTCAAAATAAAGATTTCCTGGAATAAAGTGAAAGATTTTTTTTTTTTCAGCTTAAACTGTGGACAGTAGAAATTAATAAAATACTATTACAATCATACATAAAACATACATACCTTCACAAGCCATTTTGGATTTACAATGGAACTTAGTAATTTGTGAAATAATGTGCGAATAAATGGAAGCTAAAAAAAATTCTCACGTCAAGTCCGTCCCTGTCCATAAAAGCGGCAAGAATCACAATCGAACGAAACCGATATATAAATTAAATAAAGACAAAACAAAGATGGCCGCTGGATTAATGTTCCCGGTTCGGTTCCCCGTTTAAATACAATATACGATTTCTTTATTTATTGGAACGAAGTTAATCCTGCTAGCAATGTGGATATCTTTAGACTTTTTTGTTTCGTGATGCTGATTTTTAGGGTTCCGTAGTCAACTAGGAACCCTTATAGTTTCGCCATGTCTGTCTGTCCGTCCGTCCGTCCGTCCGCGGATAATCTCAGTGACCGTTAGCACTAGAAAGCTGAAATTTCGTACCAATATGTATATCAATTACGCCGACAAAGTGGTAAAATAAAAAGTGAAAAAAAAAGTTTTGTTAGGGTACCCCCCCTACATGTAAAGTGGGGACTGATTTTTTTTTTTCATTTCAACCCCAACGTGTGATATAGTGTTGGATAGGTATTTAAAAATGAATAAGGGTTTTCTATAACCGATTTTTTATAATATTAATATTTTCGGAAATAATCGTTCCTAAAGGAAAAAAAAGTGTGTAGAGGGGGGGGGCCTCTAACTTTTGAAACCATAATTATGTTTAAAAAATATGAAAAAAATCACAAAAGTAGAACATTATAAAGACTTTCTAGGAAAATTGTTTCGAACTTGATAGGTTCAGTAGTTTTTGAGAAAAATAGGGAAAACTGCGGAACCCTACACTGAGCGTGGCCCGACACGCTCTTGGCCGGTTTTTTTTTGCTTTAGGTTGCCGGTGCGCGGTGTAGTGACGGGTTAAGAATTTCACCACCCTGTTTCTTCCCGTGGGCACAGTATAATAAAGAGTAGGTACTATCGTACAGTATGGCCACTCCCGCTCCCCGCTGAATGTGCCGCCCACCCCCTCTCGGTTACCTCACAGTTACCGCCTGTCAAATACGCCAACAGTCGACCTGTCATATCTCACTCTTACAAGCATGGTAAGTTCAGCTACACGAGCTTACGCCGTGTCTTGCGTGGGCGACGGTCGCGTCTCATACTTCCATATCGATAAGGTTTGATTTCGTATGCGTCGCATCGCCGTCGCGCGACCATCGCGCGACCGTCGCCCACGCAAGCCACAGCGTTAGACTGTGTGCTAGGAACCCTCTTTCATATATTTGATCGCCAGTGTCCGAGATGTGCCGTGGGTGTCGTAGAAGTCGACTGTGGGATATGGGTTACATTGTGACGTAGACGAGATACAGACAACCTGTCACTGTAATGTCAGAATTTCGTCTTCTTTCAACCCCTTGTGTGCCAAGAGTGGCACTGAAACCTGAATATATTCATTTGCTCTGCGTAGCGTGCTCTGTTTGTATGTAGGTACATAATATGTATGTACCTATGTAAATGAAAATGAAATGAAAATGAAATATTTATTTTTCAAGTAGGCATATTACAATGCGCATATGAACGTCAAATAAAGCTACTTGTACTTGTACTTATGTAAAAGTAGGTAAATTCGACTTATTAAGTCTTAATGTGCCTTTTTCATTGAACAACATTTTGATTTTAATTTGCAAAGGATTTTTCAATAAAAATCTACCTCAAGTTTCTTTGGATCATATAAATACTGGAATTTTAATCTGTATTTTATTTTATTTCTAGATAAACCGTAGTTCAAAAGCTTTAATTCAGACCTCTACTGCCGATGAAAAATGTACCTTTACACACAGATAATTAACCTAACAAAATAACTTAATAAAACCTTGTACAGACCAGAACAGAAATTAACACAAGAAACAAAGAACCTTTGTACCAAACATCGCATTATTCATAATTACCCTCATCTTTGTGAAAAACAATTTTCTAAAAAGTATACAAGCTTCCCCACCCTGGTTCGCCTGCGGCGTTTTAAACTGTTCGCGGGCTGTCTTCAACAATAACCACAATTACTTCCAAAGGGGTTTTGGTATAGCTTAAAGAGTGAAACAGAGGCAGGACTCGCTACAAAAACGCTCATAATGAAGAGCCCAATAGTTTGTAAAAGATCCAAAAATCATTAGCCTTATTGTGTGGTTCCTAAATGTCGGTACTTAAAAATAACCTTAGGGCTACTTCAAACCGAATACTTAACACAAAATGTATCTGGTAATGTTCGCGAACTTTAACTAACAACATCGGCCACTTGTAGGGCCCATTTAGACGGTACGAGAACTCGCATACGAGTTTTATTACATTGCGGTATTTGATGGTTGTGCAAAATTGTAACCTCAACAGCCCGCAATGTAACTGAAATCACATGCAAGTTCACACGCCATCTAAATCAGGCCGTAAGCACATCGGTGAATGGCGTTAATAACAGTCGTTTTTGAGGGGCTATCCGGGTTGTGGATGCTTGAATATGAACTCCAAAGTGTTACTATGACTTTAATTATAAAAAATACACAGAAATGTAAAGAGCCGAGTCATGGCCGCGGTGGCTAGTAAGTCCATCCCGAAGATGGCTGCTTCCCGCTGTCACCTCACCCCGCGGTCGCCCTGTTGGACTGTCGTTGAGGACGTACTACGACGGCTTGAGCGATGCTCACATTAGGCGTGCGTCGTGCATGTCAAAGTCCTCAATAAGTTTCCCGAGTCGACTGAAGGACGCATGCTCACCCGCTACGCTCCACTCTCCCTGAACACTTCGCTCCGTCTTTACGCTGTCTTTAAACATTGAAATAACAGACTGGCAACTTTGTTATAATCCGCGCACCTGTGTTTGACAGCTAGATATACTTGGAATAAACCGTTTGCGTTGCTTAGGCGACGACCTATTTGCGGGATGTCGAAACTTAATATCCTCGCAAGGTTATATGGTGAAAATATTACGGGAAATAATGGAGGTTGACAGTTTTCCTGGAGTTTTGAGGGTTACCTGATTGGCGGATATAACTTGTGTATATCCAATTATCCACTCTTGTAACTTTGTTGAATAGTCAAAATATCGTTGTGTGGAACATAACTGTGACAATAGGCTACTAGACTCATATCTAATTGGGCACAATAATAGATTTTCTGTGAATGAAGTCATTCAGTGAGAAAACAACACTTGCTGACACTTTAAGTACGAGGCATAAAGGTCATTATGTCAGTGATTGATTTGACATGGTGGCCAAATTAAAATAAAAAATACTCACATTTTTTTATTTTAATTTGGCCAATCATTAAATATACCTCTAGGTTTATTATGTATTTGACATAATAAACCTAGAGGTATATTTAATGATTTTGGGTATTAAATGTGCACGATGACTAAGTATTTTTAATTCAAAAATGTGAGTATTTTTTATTTTAATTTGGCCACCATGTCAAATCAATCACTGACATAATGACCTTTATGCCTCGTACTTAAAGTGTCAGCAAGTGTTGTTTTCTCACTGAATGACTTCATTCACAGAAAATCTATAGATGACATGGCTGATGTTGTTTTTGCCTGATTACGTAAAAGTATTCTTTAAAAATATTTCTTGTGGTTTATAAGTCATAATAAAATATAGTGATTTTTTTTCGGTTAATTGGACATTAAGTAATAATATAAGACAAACTTTAAAAAAGGGTCAAGTAGCCTTTGTCGCCCGACAGTGGTACTTCGCCGTTCTTTGCCTGTTCAACAGAAAATATTGACGCTGAGTATAAACAATGGTACCTACATATCAACCCAGAAATAGGCACGGAATTGTCATGTGTCAATGACATTGTGGTAAAATACCCAACAGAAGAGACTCAATGTAGGTCTATGAGCTTGGCGTTGGCAAAAGCTGGTGCGATTCCGCTCAAGTCCGAACAAAGTGACGACCGACCGGTCTGGCTCAGTCGGTAGTGACCCTGCCTGCTGAGCCGCGGTCCTGGGTTCGAATCCCGCGGTAAGGGCATTTATTTGTGTGATGAGCACAGATATTTTTTCCTGAGTCATGGGTGTTTTCTATGTATATACATACATACATACATACATACAATCACGCCTGTATCCCATAAAGGGGTAGGCAGAGCACATGAAACTACTAAAGTCTCAGTGCCACTCTTGGCAATTAAGGGCTTAAAAGAAAACGAAAATTGTGACATTGCAGTGACAGGTTGCCAGCCTCTCGCCTACGCCACAATTTAACCCATATCCCACAGTCGCCTTCTACGACACCCACGGGAAGAAAGGGGGTGGTGAAATTCTTAACCCGTCACCACACGGGAATACGTATATACGTATTCTATGTATATACGTATGTATTTCTCTATTTAGAGGTAAGTAGGTATGTATATCGTCGCTTAGCACTCATAGTACAAGCTTTGCTTTGTTTGGGGCTAAGTAGATCTGTGTAAGGTGTCCCCAATATTTATTTGTTTATTATTTATAAAGTCGCGTGTTCTTGTGTTGGAGACTGAAGCTGATTTTGGATGATTGCTCCATCAAGTATATTTGGTAATATCGAAAAAGCCCTAGTGACCTCTAAGAGCAAGACATTTTAAATCCGGTGTTCAACACCGGCTTATACAAATGAGTTTATCGGAACTTGTTTACAAAGTATTATGTGATGTTTACTCGTACCAGGGGCCGTAGCCAAATGGCATTTTTCGACTCGAAACGCCACCGAAACGCCGCAGAAATGTAGTCTGGCTCTGTTGCGCCAATACGCAAGAGCGATAGAGATAGATAGCTACGAAAGAGATATTATCGTGAACGTTTGTACATTCGGATACGTACACAGACGGTTTTTGATGAAGAAAAACAGCGCGCGGAGACTTGAATAATCCTATTGAGCCTATTTTACACTCTGGGTTGGAAACTTGGAAGGTCAAATGACAGTCGCTTTCGTTTTTACACTAATTACTGGGGCTGGTTGTCAAGCTGACTCTAGGCTTCTATAAATTGTCTCTTTTTGGTGTAAAATGAACGTTGTATAGTGAAAACGATGTATCCTCAAAATACCATTGAAATTATCTAAGTTTTCCTTTGACAGATAATTAAATTAAATTACATCGACTGTTTTTAACCCCCGACGCAAAAACGACGGGTTGTTATAAGTTTGACGTGTCTATCTGTGTGTGTGTCTGTCTGTATGTCTGTTTGTCTGTTTGTCTGTCTGTCTGTGTGTATGTCTGTGGTATCGTAGCTCCCGAACGGATGGACCGATTTGGATTTAGTTTTTTTTTATCTGAAAGCTGAGTAAGTCGGGAGTGTTCTTAGCCATGTTTCATGAAAATCGGACCACTATGTCGCGGTCGGGGGTTTTTCAAAATTTTAATTTTGTTAGGTTATTGGATAGGATCCTTAAACTACGTCCGAAGACTACAAATCGTAAGATATATCCGTACAACGCATGTCTAAGCAATGTATACGCAACGGAAACCCTTTACTACTCATGTGAAACCAAGTTAATTCGGCGCTGAACAAACTGGTGTCATGGCGGAACCAGTGCTAGTTTATTGAAAACAAATTCCCGCCTGCCTGCGGTCTCGTTTAAAAATCACACTGTACCAACATACTGCAAATAATGCACAGTACGGACAGTTGGACGTCAGATTTTTTAGGGTTCCGTAGTCAACTAGGAACCCTTATAGTTTCGCCATGTCTGTTTGTCCGTCCGTCCGTCCGTCCGCGGATAATCTCAGTGGCCGTTAGTACTAGAAAGCTGTAATTTGGTACCAATATGTATATCAATCACGCCGATAAAGTGGTATAATAAAAGGTGGAAAAAAATGTTTTATTAGAGTAACCCCCCCCCCCTACATGTAAAGTGGGGACTGATTTTTTTTTTCATTTCAACCCCAACGTGTGATATATTGTTGGATAGGTATTTAAAAATGAATAAGGGTTACTAAAATCGTGTTTTGATATTATTAATATTTTTGGAAATAATTTTGAACCATATGTTTAAAAACTATGAAAAAAATCACAAAAGTAGAACTTTATAAACACTTTCTAGGAAAATTGTTTTGAACTTGATATGTTCAGTAGTTTTCGAGAAAAATACGGAAAACTACGGAACCCTACACTGAGCGTGGCCCGACATGCTTTTGGCCGGTTTTTTTTTTTTATTAGGGACACCTTACACAGATCAACTTAGCCCCAAACTAAGCAAAGTTTGTACTATGGGTGCTAAGCGACGATATACATTCCTCCTATAAACCTATAAATAGATAAATACATACTTATATACATAGAAAACATCATCCATAACTCAGGAACAAATATCAGTGCTCATCACACAAATAAATGCCCTTACCGTGATTCGAACCCAGAACCGCGGCTTAGCAGGCAGGGTCACTACCGACTGAGCCAGACCGGTCGTTTTTAGGGTTCCGTATCTAAGTTATTTAGGAAAATATGCAAAAAATGACCCCCCCCCCCCCCTATCTCCGAAACTACTAAGCGTAAAATACAGAGCGTAAGATTACAACAAAACCTATTAGAAATGCTTATTTTTGAAATGTTTGTAATGCTTAAGTCGCACTTATATTAAAAGAAAAAAAACTCAAATTACGATTTTCACTCACTGCCGCTGCAAGGAGTTACCAAATCTCTTGAAATTGTGTGAGCGCGTTTGAATATTACATATATACTCACTCTTCTGTTTCGTTTTGTTAAAAATATTGATTATTCGCAAAAAATAGAAATTGTATAAACAATTTTGAAACGCTGTACAAAGTTGAACTTATCCCTTTAAGAAATCTCTTTACTGCTCCCAATGTACACTGTGCCGCAACTCAGCAATAAACGGAAAACAGACGATTTATTTACTATAGCGACCCGCACGAATTCCGCTGTCCACAAATAAAATAAAAGTGCTTTTAATTCGGCTTTTAATACGATACCTTTTGTCTGGGGACTACACGAAAGCTTTGTGAAGGCGTTAAAATGGAAAGGAGCCCCCCTTTCAACTTGGGAATTTTAGTTAAATATACAAGTGTTATTAACTAGATTTATCGAAAAAAAATTGTCCATTAAGAACAACTCAGTCAAAAGATATTTCAAAAAAATCTTTAAAATCGAGGTTCCGCTCTCGACTCTTTCCTCCTTCAAAACTTAATAAATCGGAACGAAATTTGAGAATCTGAATAACAATGAAATGATCTATGTCGGACCGTTTAGCTTTTTAGGTTAATTGTTATCTTGAGTATTACACCTTTTTTTGCGCCACAATGAAAAAGGCCGTTTTTGGAAATTTTTGATTGGCTCTAGAGTCTTTAAAAAGCAGAAAATCAAAAAAATCAAAACGGTCCGACACAGATAAAAATAATAACAATCTGTGTTGAAAAAATCATTGCTATATCTTCAAAAACCAGGGAGGAAATAGTCGAGAGCGTTTGTATGGAGAATTGACCCCTACCGTATCGTCTTAAGAGAAACACGCGGTTAGGTACTCCACAAACATATCGACGCTGAATTGTTTTTCGGCGTATAGGTTTGGGGATCCTGTTAACCTTACTCATGAGTTCGACATAGACAAAAATCAGACTAGGACAGGACTGGGACAAGAGGCGTACTAGAAGAGAGGCCTATGCTCAGCAGTGGCCAATGATGATGATTTTGATGATGAAAAGAAAATATTGATAATTATTATTTCCTGAGTAGGTAAGTGTCGCGCTAACTGAAGGAAGACAATTATTATATTACTAGCGACCCGCCCTGGCTTCGTACGGGTACTATACCTACATGTAAACCTTCCTCTAGAATCACTCTATCTATTTGAAAAAACCGCATCAAAATCCGTTGCGTAGTTTTAAAGATTTAAGCATACATAGGGACATAGGGACAGAGAAAACGACTTTGTTTTATACTAAGTATGTAGTGATGTTCATCCTCACTTTCGACGACACGTGGCAAACCAAGAACAAACGGGCCTCCCGCTCGTTTTTTGGGGGCAAATGTCATTTTTCCATGTTTTACAATGTTTACATTATTAAATAGAGTGTCCACCGGTTATATATGGTAGGCGTGTGCAGTGGATACAACTAAACATCATAGTGTAATAATGGAAAAAATGGATTAGTTACAATTGCCCCCCAGTCGAGATTTGCCCCTGCTGTACCTTATCTAAAAGTATATCTATGTTAACCCTGTCTGCACCAGTCGGTTAAAAACACCTAACCCGTTACATTCCTCAGTATAAATTTTATTTATTTTCACATATAATTAAATAACATACCTTACACGCTCTTGTGCGACAATTCACGTCACTTTGCCCATGCTAATATGTGCCTTATGGCAAGGTGTTAAGGTATATAATGTCAGGTTTGGAAGTGTGACGAGTTGGGAAGCCGTTAAGACTTCCACCTTTGCATTAAAGTCGGCACATCAAATGTTTAGTGTTAGTAAAAGATACGACACAGATTGGTGTGGACAGATGCGTCAGTTGCTTTAGAATGTGGGAAAATATACACATATGTATATTGATTATACTGCAGAGGTGGCTAGCGTAAGTAGAGTTTACGACTTATTTTTAGTTTCATACTAGTATATATATAAGTACTGCTGGTACACTGCTGTTATTTCAGCAGACTAAGTTATTGGTCAAAACTCAAAACCCATATAAAAACTATGACGTCTAGCGACTGTGCACTGAGCAATATGAATTAGGGTTGCCTACGTTTGGTTAAATACACGGACCTAGTTGATAGTTGGTCACCAAAAATTGGACCCCCGACTACGATGGCTATGGGCAGTCCCTGCTAGTCCTAATAAGTGTATAAATTATACGTCGTGATGATGTTAATGATCTTATTTTGATCTTGGATTAAATTAGATGCGGACTGCCAAGGAGTGGAATTCCTTGCCGGCTGCTATATTTCCGAGCTCATATAACCCGGCAACCTTCAAAGGTGAACAGGCATTTTGTGGGCGAGCTCACTCCATCGTAGGCCACGTCTTTGCCTTTGGCTAGTCTGTGACCAAGAGTAAGCCATTTATAATTTAAAAAACCGGCCAAGAGCGTGTCGGGCCACGCTCAGTGTAGGGTTCCGTAGTTTTCCGTATTTTTCTCAAAAACTACTGAACCTGTCAAGTTCAAAACAATTTTCCTAGAAAGTCTTTATAAAGTTCTACATTTTTGATTTTTTTTCATATTTTTTAAACGTATGGTTCAAAAGTTAGAGGGGAGGGACGCACTTTTTTTTCCTTTAGGAGCGATTATTTCCGAAAATATTAATATTATCAAAAAACGATCTTAGTAAACCCTTATTCATTTTTAAATACCTATCCAACAATATATCACATGTTGGGGTTGGAATGAAAAAAAATTACAGCCCCAACTTTGCATGTGGGGGGGGGTACCCTAATAAAACATTTTTTTCCATTTTTTATTTTTGCACTTTGTTAGCGTGATTGATATACATATTGGTACCAAATTACAGCTTTCTAGTGCTAACGGTTACTGAGATTATCCGCGGACGGACGGACGGACGGACGGACGGACAGACAGACATGGCGAAACTATAAGGGTTCCCAGTCGACTACGGAACCCTAAAAAGGGGTCACTATTAAGATGTATTTTTTGAATATCCTGTCACACGATTCGCGACTTCTCATTTCAATCTATGCGCTGACCTTGGAAATACTTGCTACAAAGTGAGGTAGCTGTTTCTATTACACTGTACTAAAAGTGTCTCCGGTAATTTGAACTTCATATTAGCACGAATCTCACAACTTCTATATACGGATGTAGCCTGTTTCATAAAATGGCGTCATTGTACAGTCTAGTTCATAAATATGTGTACATTTCTTCACCTAATTCGTAGCAATAAGGTGAAAAAATGGATATAGTTTCATACTAAAAGTAACTGCAATGATAATGTCATTGACGACCGGCTTTGACGACCGGTTTGGCCCAGTCGGTAGTGACTGCTAAGCCGCGGTCTTGGGTTCGAATCCTGGTAAGGTCATTTGTTTATGTGAAGAGCAGAGATGTTTGTTCCTGAGTCATGAATGTTTTCTTCTCTAAAAAAGCTAAATCTAAATCGGTTCCCGTTCCGTTCGAAAGCTTCGATACCGCAGACAGACAGACACAGACACACAGACACGTTAAACTTGTCAAACTTATAACACCCCTTAGCTAACCACACCAACACCTAACCACAAAATAAAAATTTTGAAAAACCCTAACCTAATCACAAAATTAAAATTTTGAAAAAACCCCCGACCCGACCGCGACATAAGTATGGCTTCAACACTCACGACTAATTAAGCTTTCAAACAAAAGAAACTAAATCCAAATCGGTTCATCCGTTCGGGAGCTACGATGCCACAGACAGACACACACATAAACAGACAGACAGACAAACAAACAGACAAACAGACGGACAGGTACGTCACCGAACGGATGAACCGATTTAGATTTCGTTTTTTTTTTGTCTGAGTGTTCTTAGCCATGTTTCATGAAAATCGGTATACTATGTCGCGTTCGGGGGTTTTCTCAAAATTTCAATTTTGTGGTTATGCGTCGGGGTTCAATCACTCTCTAGATAGGTATCATTTGCGTTTCGTCGTGGGTAAAAAACAGATACCCTGATCATACCAAAACTATAATTACACAATTACCGTCGATCGAATCTTTTAATTTATTTTCCACTCGTTCAGTAAATTTCGCGAGAGGCGAATTTCGAGCGCGTCGATACCAAAGATGGCGAGATTAGGGAATCGGAGTGTGGAGTGCTATTACACCGAAGGTTGAGAGCCGACGAAGTTTCTGAAAGAATAACCACAAAATTAAAATTTTGAAGAAACCACCGACCGCGACATAGTGGACCAATTTTCATTAAAGATGGCTAAGAACACTCCAGACTAACTCAGCTTTTAGAAAAAGAAACTAAATCTAAATCGGTTTCATCCGTTCGGGAGCTACGACGCCACAGACAGACACACACACAGACAGACAAACACACAGACAGACAAACAAACAAACAGCGTGGAGGGTTAAAAATAGCCTAGAAAGGTCTTGGATATTTAAACTTAAAAAAAATTATTACACATAATTATTTTTAACCCCCGACGCAAAAACGACGGGGTGTTATAAGTTTGACGTGTCTCTCTGTATGTGTGTCTGTCTGTCTGTCTGTTTGTCTGTCTGTCTGTGTGTGTGTCTGTCTGTGGCATCGTAGCTCCCGAACGGATGAACCGATTTAGATTTAGTTTTTTTTGTCTGAAAGCTGAGTTAGTCGGGAGTGTTCTTAGCCACGTTTCATGAAAATCGGACCACTATGTCGCGGTCGGGGGTTTTTTCAAAATTTTAATTTTGTGGTTAGGTTATTAAAATCGGGACTTAATCGCGTATGACTACATATTAAACTAGTGACATCCCTAGTGCGCAAACAGTTCAAGTTTATAATCAAAACCAAGTGCGGGTAGTTCGAAAAACTCGTGCGGCTGTCAGAAGGTGTTGAATTGTTGATGTCATTTCTAGCCAGTCTTCTCCGAGACCACGTTGAACGTTGGAGGTCAGTTTAATATGTAGTCATACGCGATTAATTCCCGATTTTTAAAATAATTATGTCTTGAGATATTTTTCTGTAAAAAATATAGAAAATATTATCATCCACAAATTGAAGTAAGCTACAGGGTACTAAACAACGGCAATAAATATATAAGTTTACTTAAAGACTTATTTCATTTCATTTTTCATTTGCTTTTTTTTTTCATTTAATTATTTTTAAGTTTCTGTCAAACTGGAAAGCAAATAAGTTTGTATTATTCCTGTAGTGGAAAATTTTGCAGAGTTTTTAAAACTAGTTTATTGTCTCTTTTATGTTTACACTCACCTTCACTTACCTGTTTCACAGACATGAATGAATTCTGTTCATACAATAATATATTAAGTGAATGAAATGTCGTAAATGAAATACGGTGTGACAGGTGCCCGAAGTATCAAAAGTATCGGGTTCCAACCCGACTTTTTTCGTCGACAGACTTATTTACAACCTCCGTATTCGCCAGTTTGCATATCTTCCAGTATTTTCGAAAAACTCGTATCTTGTTCTATAAATCGGAAGAGTGCAGTATCTACATTTATGATACGTTCTGAGTTACTGCCTTTTAACTGTGGACCAGTGAGATACGAGGTTTTTTCAAAGTATGAACAATATCAGAATTTTTGCCGATCGCTTGATTTTTCTGGAACTTAATGCTTATCTTGTTTACGTGGGGCTTGAATAACAAGTCGTGGAAGTGGTGTCCTGCCGTTTCGCCAAAAAACTTTTTGTCAAATTTCATTTCCCAATAATCATATCGCAATAGTTTCATTTCCCAAAGTATTGTTTGGCAAAGGTATGTTTCGCAATGAATTTGTTTGGTCAAATTATCATTTGGCACAATTTTACTTAGTCAAATTTTATTTAGACAAAACTTTATTTCGCAAACGTTTTTAATGGCAAAACTTATATCCCAAAAACATGTTTGGTCAAAATTTCACATCGCAAATTTCGAAAATATTTAGGCATTTGCATTTTCATTTCTACGGGATTAATTTAATTTACCGAAGATTTGTTTGCCAAATTTAACTTAAAATTGTCAAATGATAATTTCAGTTTTATTCCCAAGGATTCAGTTGGACAAGAAAAGTTTGCTCAACTTTATTTTTGTCAAATTAATTACTGGACAAAATTATTTTGTCAACTATTTTTTTGTCAAAAAATGTTTCTACAAATTACACCATGCAAAACCACGTTTGACAATAAATATTACAAGGCATAAATGTAATGTAATAATTTTATTAGTATTGTAACAGAAAACTCGTGTGCGACAGGGTCAGTTTAGGTGCGACGACGAGCGAAGCGAGGAGGAGCGTGTTAGGTTGACAGTGAGCAAACTTGAAATGGCTTTTTAAAGTAATTAAAAATTAATAGAACATAATGGTCTTGAAAACATAAGGTTTCTTTTTAATAAAATGTATCCGGACAAGTAAGTGAAAATGTCATCCTTGACATTTGCAGCAGGAGGAAAAAAAGTACGACATACACATTATTTCACACAAATCTTGGACACAAAGTATAAAATCAACAAACAAATTTCTAGTGCGCCATTTAATTACAATATATTGGGAAATGGAAATTTTGCCTAACAATACCTTTGACTAAATAATATTTGGTAAAATGATATTTGACCAAGTAAATATTTTGGGAAACAAATGCTTGCCAAAAAAAGTTTTGCTAAATGTCAATTTGCGATAAGTTGTTTTGCCAAACGTTTATTTGGGAAATGATAATTTGGGAATAATAGTTTGGGATGTGAAACTTTGGGAAACGTTTTTTGGCGAATCGTCAGTAAACCCGTGGAAGTATTTAGTACGAGGGCGGTACTGAAAGTATTAGAAATGTGGTGTTTTTTTACTACGCACTAATGCGAGAAGATGTTCATTATATGTCAGGTCGGCTTCGGAGGGCCATCTGTACTGAAACGTAGTACGATACACGTGCGAAAAGGAAATTCGTAACTCGTGTCGATTTAAAACACTCCCTTCACTTCCATTTTTTCGCACTTGTATCGTATTGTACTAATTTAATGTTGTTATTTCCATGTTATTAGGGAACTTGAAAAGGTTGACATTGACTAAAGTGGTCAATGTTGGTTTTGAATACTGTTGCCGTCACTTAATATTGAAACGACTGAGGTTTTCAAATAGTATTTTATGCAACTGGCGTTTAAGTGAGGTCAAAAAAGACGAGTGGCGTGAGTATGGTGGCCGAAAATTGTTTATAAAGACGCCACGAGTATTTTTTGACTCAGTTAAACACCGTTGCATACAATACTTTTTCTACGACCATGCACTTACTTTTTAATAGTTTTCTAGAACTTTCGTGAAATTCACACTATTTCCTGTATTTTGACTTGTCGGCCTCCCCTCTGTAATGTTCCTGCACTCACCCTGTCGCTCGCACTCCCCCGCGCCGCCCCCGGCGCCCCGCGCACCCACGCTATATCCCTTAAAGGCTTCCTCACAATGCTTTAAGAGCTAAATCGTATGCGTGGGTGCGCGGGGCGCCGGGCGGGGGCGGGCATCTTTTATGTAGGGTTTTAACGATCTATGGACGACACTGTAAATCACGAATAACAACACGGGAGTAGAAAAATATATAAACAGTTCAATGTCCTCTTACCGCCGACTACCGTAATAAAACTTATTCAATGGCACAAGCGTGGAGGCTTACAAAAATAAAGGTTCTTTTTTATGGCATAAAGTAATTAGCAAACTGACATCTGGTGAGGCTTTCAGTAGTAAAGTCTGTTTAATTATGGCCTTGAAAAGACCAAGTAAAGTGCGTTTGGAACAGCAAGTGATGTTAAACGTCAAACGCGGAAAAAGGAATATAAGAATTAATAATAATACGTGAACACGTATTATTAGGAATTCTTATATTCCTTTTTTAGGAATACTTCAAATTGCAAGTTTGAACCCAGAGATTGTGGTCTAAGATGCCTTCTTTACAGATAAATTACTGTTCTTATATTTAGATCAAAATCAGCTGTTAACCCTTTTTAGAGTTCCGTATACCAAAAAGGTACACAAGGAACCCGTATGGTGCGACTCTGTCCGTCTGTGTGTCTGTTTTGCAATTATGTATGGCCTTAAATTATGGAAAGATCTATTTCGACATTTTCGACCAAATAAAAATCGGCCGTTCAATAATAGGCGATCACAACTACGCCATATGAGCCTTAGGACAACTGATCATTAATACACCGAACAATATTAGGGATTATAAAAATAGTTCAAGAAACTTTAAGGATTCCTATATACATCCATTATAGGTGCAGTTCAAATTTTACACCGAATAAAATAGTTATTTGTTATACAAGGGGGCAAAGTTGTATTTTAACGCCGAGTGTGGAATTGAAAAACGAGCAAGTGAAATGGTTCTATAGTTGAACCACGAGCGAAGCGAGTGGTTCGAGAATAGAATCCTGAACTTGCGAGTTTTTTAACACACGAGAAGTAAAATACATTTGCACCCGAGTGTAACACAAAACTTTTCCCCTCACTATAGCGAGGAAACTACAACGCAAAAAATGCGTTTATCACTGCTTCCAGTAGTTCCACAGGTGGCAAATCATCTTTATTACTAGATTCACCTACTTTTATCAATTTTAAAGCAGTTAATTTGACTTTATTCAAGGTCAAATTACTTTACCCACTAGTGGATAAAATGCGTTTTTGCTGGTATTAAAGGACAAAACACGTGTTTCCGAGCTAGTGAGGGGAAAAAAATATTTCTTTCATATATTTCGATTTGTTGAAATTACCCTTCATTCAATGTTTTCACTAAATCCCATTCGTCCTGTGATTCAATTTACCTCAGTCTACACTATTAATTTTCCCAACGATAATTGGTTCTAGTCTGTTCTAGCTTAGTAACCGACCTAGGGTTATGATGACCTTTGTAACCTAGGATAACAATAGGTAGTTAGACCTAAAACTTAATAATGAGTCTAGACTAAGCTTGTTGAAGCCAAGTTTTCGATGTTTGAATAAATTCTTGTTTTGATGGAAATGTTTTGTCGGGAGTTATAATAGGTTTCATATTGTCGAGTTATTTAGAAATTCAATAAAATATATTGTTGTTTTGATGATATTAATTTTACTTTTTGTTTTGTTTCAGGTATTGAAATATTCTCGATCATTCCTATGACAATTTTAGTCTACATATGGTAAGCTAATTTCATATGGAGATAAAAATAAAAATCATTTTAAGTTATCATCCTCCTTGCGTTATCCCGGCATTTGCCACGGCTCATGGGAGCCCGGGGTCCGCTTTGACAACTAATCCCAAGATTAGACCGTAGGCACTAGTTTTACGAAAGCGACTGCCATTCTGACCTTCCAACCCGAAGGGTAACTAGGCCTTATTGGAATTAGTCCGGTTTCCTCACGATGTTTTCCTTCACCGAAAAGCGACTGGCAAATATCAAATGAAATTTCGCACATAAGTTTCGAAAAAGTCATTGGTACGAGCCGGGGTTCGAACCTGCGACCTCCGGATCGTAAGTCGCACGCTCTTACCACTAGGCCACCATCGCTTTTAATCATTAATATACTTAATATCGGTAGTCATTTTGCCTGTGAAAGTCATGGTCCTGTGTTCAAATCCCGGTAATGGTATTTAATTGTGTGACGGGAACAAAATATATTTTGTTCCAAAGTAAAATCGTTGGTTTTATTTTTTTAACCTAGACGCAAAAACGACGAGGTGTTATAAGTTTGACGTGTCTGTCTGTCTGTCTGTTTGTCTGTCTGTCTGTGTGTGTGTCTGTCTGAGGCATCGTAGCTCCCGAACGGATGGACCGATTTAGATTTAGTTTTTTTTTGTCTGAAAGCTGAGTTAGTCGGGAGTGTTCTTAGCCATGTTTCATGAAAATCGGTCTACTATGTCACGGTCAGGGGTTTTTTCAAAATTTCAATTTTGTAGTTAGGTTATTTAAATACAAAAAATACAAAAAAAATACAAAAATTCTTTATTTCAGTAAATATGGGATACATAATGATATTAGGGATGGAGTCGCCCATTAAGCATAAAAATGCTTGTGTCGGGAGACACCGCTCTTCCTTAGGTAGGTACAGTGTTACAGAAATACTAACTAATACTATTCTAAATTATTACTACTATGTAATTCTACTTTTAGTACTAAACTAAACTAAGCCTATGTGTAAAGCTACAAATACAAATTAAATTAAATCAAATATTACCTATAGTAAGTAAGTTACTCGTAATTTGAATTTGAACTTCCTCGCGCCTGTGTGTGTGTGTGTGTGTGTGTGTGTGTGTGTGTGTGTGTGTGTGTGTGTGTGTGTGTGTGTGTGTGTGTGTGTGTGTGTGTGTGTGTGTGTGTGTGTGTGTGTGTGTGTGTGTGTGTGTGCGTGTGGGTGTGTGAGTGGGTGCGGGAGTATATGTGTAGAGATTTAACGTAGTAAGTTCTCTACCTCATCGTACGTTTTAGTTTGTAGCCAACATGTTAGGAGCTTTTTACATTCATAGTAAGATTTTCCGGTGAAGGAAAACATCGTGAGGAAACCGGACTAATTCCAATAAGGTCTAGTTTACCCTTCGGGTTGGAAGGTCAGATGGCAGTCGCTTTCGTAAAAACTAGTGCCTACGCCAAATCTTGGGATTAGTTGTCAAAGCGGACCCCAGGCTCCCATGAGCCGTGGCAAAAGCCGGGATAACGCAAGGAGGATGAGTAAGATTTTGGGTGTATATCCAGTAATTTATTAATTTTATTGTATAGGTGTGCTGATTTTATGTTATAGTGTGATCTTCCAAATGAGGTATGTGTTTTACATGGGTTCACTACGTTTACGATCAGTCTTTTCTTTTTTATGTTTGGGTTAAATGGTAGAGTCCTGTGTTTCCTTAAAATAGTCTGCATTATATACATTTTTCTAACAGATAAAAGTCCGCTTATTTGGTATAGTATGTCAGTAGGAAATATACCTATTAATATACCTATTAATATTTATATACCTATTACCTAAGTGTAAGTATGATTTATCTTATACTATTAAACGAGCAATTCTTGTATATTTATTTATTTATATATACCGACGATCTCGGAAAAATATGGTCCTTAATTTCGCCGCGCGCGCATCGATTCCGCTTAGCTCAGTCGCACGAGGTCGGTCTAATGTACGCAGATAGATCGTAGGTGTCAGGGTTTCGAATCCCGGCCAGAAATTAAGTTTTTGTTTTTGTCTTTTTTTTGTTTTTGTATTTATAAGAGTTTTTTTTTATCTAAAGACGTGATATATTAAAGTAGAACCGAGCGAAGCTCGGTCGCCCAGATATTCTGATATAAATGTAGATCGGCGTCTAGTACTAGTACCCATAATAGTTTTGGTTCCTTTGTAATTCGTCGACAGATCACTGTGTATTTTACCCTATAATAACATAAACATAACATACAATCACGCCTGTGTCCCATGAAGGGGTAGGCAGAGCATATGAAACTACTCAAGTTTCACTGCCACTCTTTGCAAGTAAGGGGTTGACAGAAAACAAAACTGTGACATTGCAGTGACAGGTTGCCAGCCTCTCGCCTACGCCACAATTTACCCCATATCCCACAGTCGCCTTCTACGACACCCACGGGAAGAAAGGGGGTGGTGAAATTCTTAACCCGTCACCACACGGGGACCCTACCCGGGGGGTTACCCTATAATACCCTAAATTAATACCTAAAAGTATCTGCTTCCCTTAATTATATGACATACTAGCTTTTACCCGCGGCTTCGCTCGCGTTAAATTCGAAAATTGCGGAATGCTTACAAACTTCCACCCCCCAATAAGCAAGGAAGTGGGGGGTAAGAAAGAGACAAAAAGTAGTCTATGCCATTTTCCATCTCCACTTAAAAACATCACGTCAATTCGTCGCTCCGTTTTGCCGTGAAAGACGGACAAACAAACAGACACACAAACTTTCCCATTTATAATATTAGTATGATACAGGTAAATAGCTTTATTTAAAGCTTTTAGAGGACTCATTATTATCTCATCCCACATAAACCCTGCTTCAAAAGAAACCTAATCTTCCAAGTAATAAATGAAGACATTATAAAACCTTTATTAAAATGCTTAGGGAAGCACATAACAGGATCAAAGGATACAATAGTTAGAAAGGGTAATTTGAGATTACCATTAAATAGATATATAAGTATGTATTAGAAATACACCCAGGCAGATAGATGTGTAACGTGACAAGAATGGATAAGATAAAAAATGAGTATATCAGAGGAAGCCTGTAAAGAGCACCGAATATATGCGAAATGTCATTATACACGTTAAACTTCCGTGAGACATAAGAGTTTTGAATGATTCACGGTTATTTTCATTAGACTTATATTGACCGGGATATAAACCGTGATTACCTTTTTGATTTTTGTCGAGCTCCCGATATTTCGACGCAGTTGCATGCATCATGATCACGGAAAACTGACGAAGGAGGGTAGATCGCGCGTTGTCTATGCAACTTTAACATCCACCCGCCTTCGTCAGTTTTCCGTGATCATGATGCATGCAACTGCGTCGAAATATCGGGAGCTCGACAAAAATCAAAAAGGTAATCACGGTCTATATCCCGGTCAATATAAGTTCCGTGAGACATATTCAAATAATTAATTGAAATACGGTTGTACTCACGTTATTATATCGCTATTGCTGTTATTGATGTCGCAGCAATAGCGATATAATAACGTGAGTACAACCGTATTTCAATTAATTAAATGTCATTATGATATTTTTCAGTCGCTTTTCGGTGAATGAAAATATCGTGAGGAAACCGGATTCATTCCAATAAGACCTAGTTACCGGGTTGGAAGGACAAATGTCAGTCGCTTTCATGTAACTAGTGCTTACGCCAAATCATGGGATAAGTCGTCAAAGCGGACCCCAGGCTCTCACGAGCCGTGGCAAATGCCGAGATAACGCAAGGGGGTGATGATGAACCTAAGATAATTACTTTTCATATACAGAGTGGGGCCTGTAACAAAGGCGAAGAATTGAACTGTAGGCTATTCTCCTTATACTGATCAACATTTGTTCAGTGACTTTTAAAAATTATGAAGTCTTATAAATATTAGCTTCAATGTACGCCATTATTGTTGTCATTGACGTTGTCTGACACACTTTAGACTTAACAGAATTCGCAATACATTACCTCTTAGAAAAAACTTTCAAGAGTGATAAAAATCAAAATACAAGTTATTTTTAAAAGTCGCCGAACAAATGTTGATCAGTATAAGGAGAATAGCCTAGAGTTCAATTCTTCGCTTTTGTTACAGGCCCCACTTTGTAGAAACACTCAACGACATGTTTAAAGTAACACAGTAACTCTTGCGGTTAATTTAACCTGTCACTGCTACCCTGACGTGTAACCGACTTTGAAATATGAACCCCCTTCCTCCCCTTAAGAAGCCCGTCAACCACCTTCCGCTGTGATATTGTGATATTGATACTTATTATACGTACAAGCGTTTACCCGCGGCTTCGCTCGAGTTACGGCCCGGCCACGACATTGGTCTAAGCGCGACAGCGGTGAGCGGCAGCCATACGTGCGAATGAAAAGTCCCATCGCTGTGTCTCGCTTCAATGTATGGCCGCCGCTCGCCGCTGTCGCGCTTAGACCAATGTCGTGGCTGAGCCGTTAAATTCAAAAATTGCGGAATGTTCCATACAAACTTCCACCCCCCAGTTCGGGAAGTGGGGGGTTAGAAAAGACAAAAAGAAGCCACTCTGTGTTTGTCACTCTCCATCCCTTCAACTGAGTTCAACTATCTCCGGTTAAAAAATCACGCCAAGTCGTCGCTCCGTTTTGCCGTGAAAGACGGACAAACAACCAGACACACACATTTCCCATTTTTAATAATAGTAGTACAATTATACTGAAAGGTTGATTACATTATGGAGAAAAGGTTGCAAAAGCTACACAGGTATAATTGCGAGGGAAATATTTTATTTACTGGAAAACATCAAAATAAATCAATTTTAAAATTTTCTGATTCAATATCGCCTTCTCCTCTCCACAACACAATACAACTGAACGCTATAATATGTACACAAATTCAAAACATAACCAAGTCGAGCAAGTCAGTTCACCACGAGACGCGCAACGAGATAAATCATGCGCGTATCTCTACACCCGATTACGTATCCAGCGAACCAAAACATTCAGTTTGCGACTTACTAACCTGCGTGGAACGAAACAAATACATCATGAAACAGAATCATTTACTCAGTCACACTGATGACACAAGGAGAATATTAGTAGAATAATTTTTAAGAAAAAAAAACCGGCGCCTTTGGGGTTCTGGTGAAAGCTACTTGCGAATGTTGGATTATGTAGAAATGTGTAGGTATTTTTTTTAAACTGCTTTTAATGCTTTAATTATTTGATGGCAACAAAAATCAATATACGTATACCGTTAAGGTTCGAGGAGTTTCCTCAATTATTCATGAATCCGATTATAAGAAATCGAAGCTTGACAAAATTTGACTTGAAAAGTCAATATGCTTAACAAATATAACTGAATAAATGTTACTGTTCTGAACTTAAATGCATACTGTTCTTATAAAAATACCAAAGTCACTATAAGTGTGCCGTTCAGATTTAAGGAGTTCGGTTTTGACCATCATCTGCAGTTCCACTGCACCAAATGTCACTGTTCTGGACGTAAGTGCATGCTGTTCTTATAAAAATACCAAAGTCACTATAAGCGTGCCGTTCAGATTTGAGGAGTTCCGTTCTGACCATCATCAGCAGTTCCACTGTACCAAATGTCACTGTTCCGTATGTAAATGCATGCTGTTCATTTAAAAACACAAAAATCGCCATATGTACGCCTTTCAGATTTGAGGAGTTCCCTCGATTTCTCCAGGATCCCATCATCAGAACTGGGTTCTGAGAAAAATGGGACCAATCTGTATGCATATACATTCAATCAAAAAATTTTTTTCAAAATCGTGGACCGACGGAGATATCGAGGAACAAACATTTAAAAAAAAATACAGACGAATAGAGAACCGGTTAAAAAGTAAGAGCGAATCGATTAGCCTGGTGTGGACATGTAACGCGGAGGATGAAAGTCATATGAAGAAGGTAGGTATCACGTATGAATGTGGAAGGAAGTAACGGGAGAGCAAAACCGAAGGAAAGGTGGATGGACTGTGTGAGAGATAATGATGTGAAACGAATGCAAGTGAATTTAGATGACATCCGACAGCCAAACAGATGACGCCGAAGTCACCGAACACAAATAATTGGGATAAGGGCAAGCGAATGTTTTTTTATACCACTACCAAAAGTGCATTCACAATTTCACGTATCTCTTTTGTACAATAACTTTTTATAGTGTTTAGTATTTTAATTAAAAAACTTTGCTAAAGTATAAAATGGCTATTTCGCGTTTTGTTCAGTTTCAATCTAAATAAAACTAAATTCTCTGTTCCAGTCAAAGGACAACAATTTTTACGTTTATAGAATTTCTATCTACGTTCTTTATTAGTTTATTTTATACGTAACTAAACACTTTGAAAGAGACATTATTCGTTTGATGTTTATTTACGTTTTTTAATATTAAGCTTTGGACTTTCTAATTTCAGCATAAAATTTCTAGGAAACTTTAAAAGAGTTTTAATAAATTACAAAACCGTCCTAGACGTAAGGGTTAGCAGAATTTCTCAGTCAAAGGAAGTCTGCGGTCTGGCCTACTCATGTAGGATACCTAAGACCCGCTAGACTAAGCTTAAAAACCGGCCAAGAGCGTGTCAGGCCACGCTCTGTGTAGGGTTCCGTAGTTTTCCGTATTTTTCTCAAAAACTACTGAACCTATCAAGTTCAAAACAATTTTCCTAGAAAGTCTTTATAAAGTTCTACTTTTGTGATTTTTTTCATATTTTTTAAACATGGTTCAAAAGTTAGAGGGGGGGACGCACTTTTTAACCGACTTCAAAAAAAGGAGGAGGTTCTCAATTCGAGTAAATGTTTTTTTTTTGTATGTATGTCATTCGATATCTCCGAGAATGAAGGACCGATTTTCAAATTTTTTTTTTCATTCGATCAGGTATAGCTCCGAGATGGTCCCATTGGCACCAAGTCGGGGTCTGATGATGGGATCTTGGAGAAATCGAGGGAACTCTTCAAATGTTATAGGCACATGTAATGTCTTTAGTGTATTTTTCAAAGGTACACCAGTATTTACGCCTGATGGTGAAATGAAATGAAATGAAATGAAATGAAATGAAATGAAATATTTATTTTTCAAGTAGGCATATTACAATGCGCATATGAACGTCAAATAAAGCTACGCCGGCTCTAACCCTACGCCTCAGCCTCGAGAAGATTTCAGTCCCCCCTCAGTTGGGAGGGGGGTATCCACTATGGGACCGGCAAGAAACTCGGCGGGCAACTTCTTTTCAAAACATTACATCTTATAATTAACATGCATTAAATAACAACATACAATTTAACATGCAAAAGTATTCATCAAAGAATATGAACAGACTAGGTACTCTATGGAAATCAATTTCAATAAATTATATTATTGCTTAATAATACGTCGTTCTTCTTCAGAGAAAACATATCAAATTGTCATAGAAGAAAAAGATAATATGAATCTCAATATCATTAAATATGTAATTTACCTACACAACATAAAATATAAAATATTTGATGTGCTTTCTTATCTGAACTGTGTCCTCTATACATAATACAATTATTTTAATTGCTATTCGTTTTTTGTAGTTTCTGGTTCGGGCCATGCATGTTTGTCTGTCAAATAGTCCTCGACTCTGTAATAAGCCTTTGAAATAGGTATCCTAGAAGCAAAATAAGAAAATAATTTGTTCTTTTTAGACTAGGAACCCTTATAGTTTTGCCATGTCTGTCTGTCCGTCTGTCCGTCCGTCCGTCCGTCCGTCCGTCCGTCCGTCCGCGGATAATCTCAGTAACCGTTAGCACTAGAAAGCTGAAATTTGGTACCAATATGTATATCAATCACGCCAACAAAGTGCAAAAATAAAAAATGGAAAAAAATATATTTGGGGCTGATATATTTTTTTCATTCCAACCCCAACGTGTGATATATTGTTGGATAGGTATTGAAAAATGAATAAGGGTTTACTAAGATCGTTTTTTGATAATATTAATATTTTCGGATATAATCGCTCCTAAAGGAAAAAAAAGTGCGTCCCCCCCCCTCTAACTTTTGAACCATATGTTTAAAAAACATGAAAAAAATCACAAAAGTAGAACTTTATTAAGACTTTCTAGGAAAATTGTTTTGAACTTGATAGGTTCAGTAGTTTTTGAGAAAAATACGAAAAACTACGGAACCCTACACTGAGCGTGGCCCGACACGCTCTTGGCCGGTTTTTTACAAGCTTTTATTACTTGCCTTGTTAGTATGTTAGTTTGGGTCAAAATTTAGAAGCTAAAGTTGTCCCGCTTCCCGGTTTCCGCTTGAGTTGAAATTTTGCACACAAATGTAAATCACAATACAATATTATGGTATCATGGAGCTGATCTGATGATGGAGCAGAAAGGTGGTTATAGGAAATCTGTTACGAACTTCGTATCCCCATCCAGTAAGGGGTTTTAAAAAAAGTAGATGATTGTTGAAAGAAAGGTACAGTCGGCGATAAAAGCTTGTGTCAAAAATGAAATTTTTGCAAAAAAACTTATTTGAATATAAATGGGCTAGTCGAGGCGAAGACATGGTCTACGAAGGAGCTCGCTCAGAAACCGCCTGTTTTTTAAAATATCCATGTTTTTAAGGTTCCGTAGTCAACTAGGAACCCTTATAGTTTCGCCATGTCTGTCTGTCCGTCCGTCCGTCCGTCCGCGGATAATCTCAGTAACCGTTAGCACTAGAAAGCTGAAATTTGGTACCAATATGTATATTAATCACGCCAACAAAGTGCAAAAATAAAAAAAATGTTTTATTAGGGTACCCCCCCCCTACATGTAAAGTGGGGGCTGATTTTTTTTTCTCATTCCAACCCCAACGTGTGATATATTGTTGGATAGGTATTTTAAAATGAATAAGGGTTTACTAAGATCATTTTTTGATAATATTAATATTTTCGGAAATAATCGTTGCTAAAGGAAAAAAAACTTTTTAACAAAAAATAAAACCGCCTTCAAAAATAAGCGCGTTACAAAACACGGAGAAACTAAAAAGCAAAAAATAATAAAGCTTTGAATTCAGATTTCTTATCGGATTGCAATAATCTAAACATCCAAATTATAAACAAATCAATTATTTTTGTAGTCGGTACCAGACCTGTTCGTCGCCTTGCTATTTCCTGTTTGCACCACCCAACCATACGCAGGCTGGCCCCGACTCCAAAAATAATTGATTTGTTTATAATTTGGATGTTTAGATTATTGCAATCCGATAAGAAATCTGAATTCAAAGCTTTATTATTTTTTGCTTTTTAGTTCCTCCGTGTTTTGTAACGCGCTTATTTTTGAAGGCGGTTTTATTTTTTGTTAAAAAGTTTATTTATTTGTTGATTTTTAGTGGTTCCTATTGATATTATATGTATCAGTCCGAATATATGTACAGTAGTGATTTAGTGAATGAATTATCCTTTAACTCCCAACCATTGAGGAGTTGACCTTCCATCATCAGCTCAGCCACATAAAGTTATCACAAACAGTAGTTGTTAACAAAACTCGCTCTAGCGGGACTGTAGTCCAATTAGGAGTGCCACAAGGCTCAATTTTAGGTCCATTCCTGTTTTTGGTTTATATAAATGATTTGCCATGTATAGTGAAAAACTTTTGTGAAATAGTACTTTTTGCTGATGATACATCACTGCTTTTTAATGTTGACCGAAAATCTACGGATTACAATGTAATTAATAGCACGTTAGCTGATGTACTGCAGTGGTTTACTGTCAACAATTTACTTCTTAATTCTAAGAAAACCAAATGTATTCGATTTTCTCTGCCGAATGTTAAACCAATCGATACAAAAATACTTTTGAATGATGAATGCTTAGAGATGGTAGATACAACACTGTTTCTTGGTTTAACATTGGACAAAAATCTACAATGGAGTCCTCATATAAAGAAACTAGCAAGCAAATTAAGTTCAGCCGCATACGCCGTTAGGAGAATCAGGCAACTGACTAATGTTGAGACAGCTCGCCTAGTGTATCATAGTTATTTTCACAGTGTAATGTCATACGGTATTCTGGTTTGGGGCAAAGCAGCTGACATACAGACTATCTTTGTATTACAAAAGAGAGCCATTCGTTCTATTTACAACTTAGGAACACGTGAATCAGTAAGAGAACTCTTCAAAGAAATTAATATCTTAACTGTAGCTTCCCAATACATTTATGATAGTATAATTTATGTTGTTAAGAATTTAGACTGTTTCACTAAGAATTCTGATATCCATAATTATAACACTAGAAACAAAAATAAGCTTGCCATAAAGAAGTTTCGTGTCCGTAAAGTACAGAAGTCATTTGGTGGGCAATGCATTCATTTTTATAATAAGTTACCTGACACTGCTTTGAGATTACCCCTCCCAGCTCTTAAGAACTACTTAAAAAAATCCGCTTAAGTTCACACAGACTGTCACTAATTGGGTGCGGACGAGTACTTCGGAGTGCCTGGGACCTCGCCGTATAGCAAGGCGACGGTGACAGAGGGATTTTAGTGGGCAAACCATGGGTCTTATCAACCTAGGGAGTTCCACATAACCACATCTCGGACACTGGCGATCAAATATATGAAAGAGGCGCGTTCCTAGCACACATTCTAAGCTCGTGTAGGTGAACGCGTACCATGTTTGTATGAGTGAGATATGACAGGTCGACTGTTCGCGTTTTTGACATGCGGTAACTGTGAGGTAACTGAGAGGGGTAGGGCGGCACTTTCAGCGGAGAGCGGGAGTGGCCATACTGTACGTTAGTACTCTTTATTATACTGTGACATAACCATCCCAGGGCCGGGAGTTCCACATACCATACGGGGACATACCTGTTATGCATAATGCATTTCCCCTCTTAAAAAACAGGTCTTAAGACAAACTTTAGTTTTATTGAACTAACACCGCATACATATTTTATTTTTAAACTTAAAACTAGTATAAAACACTCATAACTGTACGTAGCCGTTTCTCACTCAACTTTCCTCGGAGCCCGGGAATAAATTCATACCCGGACTTTAAATCCGGGTGTTTCAGTTTTATCCGGTGACCCGGGCATATCCGCATTTATTGCTCTAGGAGTAGGGATACCAGATAAGACTAAATTTTCGGACAAAAGTAGGGTAGAACTAGGATACGTGCGCCTTGTGTAAACATGTCCCTACAGGCGTAGAATTTCGGAATATTAACAATAAATTAAAAAAAAAACCCAAAAGTAAAATTTCAATCTCAAAATTGGAAAAGAGGTGACTTAAAAAAAATTGTAGAATTGGCTGATATTTTTCTTTCTTATACGTCATTTGTTGTTTTTTAATATCCAGCAGCGCCATCTACAGTGTATGTTTGAATAAGGAATGCAATGTTCTAAATATAATTTTAAATATGACATGATGTTCATGACATTGTATTCTTGTTGTCACTCAATAAATCATCTTCGGAGCATTTACACGTATTTGATTAACAATAGGTTATGGGTATATTTTATTGATCAATACGGGGGGTTTAGTCAAGTATTAGATTGCAGTTTACAGTGTATTGTGTTATTTATTTATATTGTGAAGTGATCTGTGACTAATCTCCGGAGATGTCGTCACCAAACTATGTGGCGAATGTGCCCAAGTTACGTGGCCGAGAAAATTATTGTGAGTGGGTTTTCGCAGCAGAGAATTTTCTTATCCTAGAAGGCACGCAGAAGTTTGTTACGCGTAAGCCAGAAGCTACGGGTACAGAAGTTGCAGATGACGAAAAAGCCCGTGCGAAATTGATTTTGACTATCGACCCTTCCTTGTATGTCCATGTAAAAGGTGTCAAAACTACGTTTGAATTGTGGACAAAACTCAAAAGCTTATTTGACGACTCTGGTTTCGCCAGAAGAATTACGTTGTTACGAAATTTAATTTCCATAAGGCTCGAAAATTCAAATTCGATGACAGAATACGTAACAAAAATGGTAGAAAATGGTCAGAAATTAAGTGGCACAGGTTTTGCCATTAGTGATGAGTGGATCGGCTCGCTATTATTAGCAGGTTTGCCTGAGAAATATTCCCCGATGATTATGGCAATAGAGCATTCCGGCATTTCCATCACGACAGACGCCATCAAAACAAAGCTTTTAGACATGGAAGAGAAAAATTCAAATTTGACAGGGAATGGGAACGAGACTGAGAATGCATTCGCGAGTACGTCAAGTTACCAACATAACAAGAAAAACAAAACGAAATTTGTCTGTGGTAAACAGGATGGCGGCGAAATGACAACAAAAGTCAGAAATGTCAAAGTCAATTGTTTCAGATGCAAAGAATCGGGTCATTATAGAAATCAATGCCCGAATTACGAAAAGAATTCAGTTAAAAATAAAACTGGTATACGGAAACAGTCTCATGCATTCAGTGCTGTGTTTTTAAGTGCCGATTTTAAGAAAGACGAGTACTATATTGATAGTGGCGCTAGTACCCATTTAACACCAAACGAATGTTGGGTTATGAATGCATCGTACGAGCCGGCAACTAGTGAAATTATAGTTGCAAATAAGGCATGTTTGCCTGTGTTGTGTACCGGAAACGTACAGATTGCGACTGTGACTCCAGATAGTGAATTCGACATAACAGTTGAAGATGTTCTATGTGTACCGAGTTTAACTACAAACCTTTTATCGGTCAGCCAACTGATAAAGAAAGGGAACAGAGTGGACTTCACTAAAAAGGATTGTAAGATTTACAATAGAAGTGGACAGCATGTTGCTACGGCCGCTCTGACAAATGGCGTTTACAAATTGAATATGCCAGAAGATACGACCAACGTTGCTATGGCAGTGTCTGCCGAGACTTGGCACCGACGTCTCGCACATGTTAATGGCTCCTACATGGCGAAAATGAAGGATGCAGTGCAAGGCTACAGTATTGGCGGCAAGATAGACATCAGTAATTGCAAGTAAGAAGTTCAACGAGTTCCTGAAGCTAAATGGGATACTGCATCAAAGGACAAATCCTTATACTCCTGAACAAGATGGATTATGTGAACGGCAGAATCGTGCGGTCTGTGAGAAAGCTAGATGCTTATTATTTGATGCTGAGCTACCCACAGAGTTCTGGGCAGAAGCGTGTAATTGTGCAGTTTACTTAAGGAACCGGACAATAGCTTCAGGTTTGAACAACAAAACTCCTTTTGAAATGTGGACAGGGACACAGCCAGACCTGAGCCATCTAAGGATTTTCGGCAGTACTGTCATGGTCCACATTCCCAAAGAGAAAAGGTTGAAGTGGCAGAAGAAGTCTAAAGAAGCTATCCTAATGGGTTACCCAGAAGGGGTCAAAGGATATAGACTATTTGATCCAGAAAAGAGAACCTTTTTTACAGCAAGGGATGTTAAAATTATTGAAAATAAAGTGACGTATTGTCAAATTGAAGTTCAACCACAGATACAGAAAGCTGAGGTAGGATGTCAAAGTTCAGTGGGGGATGAGAGTCCAGATAATTCCAGAACTTTAACTGATACATCATATGATTCGATCAATCCTAGTGAGTATGAGGATCCAGATACCACAGCGGAAAGTGTTTCAGTTCCGGATAATGTTCCTGCTCCTGAGAGAACCGGGCCAGTCCTGAGAACAGCAGAACAAAGAAAAGCTCCTGAAAGGTATGGAATTTCAAATCTTTGTTCAGACGCTAGCCCGAGGGACGATGCCAGTGGTCTGTCACTATCTGAGGCTTTACGCGGACCAGAGAAAGAGCAATGGAGACAAGCTATGGCAGAAGAGTTGAATAGTTTTGAAGAAAACCAGGCCTGGGAGCTTGTCAGTATTCCAAAAGACTCTAGTGTGGTAAAGTGCAAGTGGGTGCTTAAAAAGAAGTATGATAGTGAGGGCAATGTGCGGTTCAGAGCCAGGTTAGTAGCCAAGGGCTATACTCAGAAGTATGGAGTGGACTATGAGGAAACATTCGCGCCAGTGGTAAGGCATACAACTTTAAGACTTTTATTTGCTCTCTCTGTGCAGTTGAACTTAGATATTTGTCATTTAGATGTGACCACTGCTTTCCTGAACGGCTACCTTGAGGAGGATATTTATATGGAGAAACCAGAAGGTTTTCCTTCGCCTGTAGGTAAAGGGCAGGTACTTAAGTTGAAGCGAGCCATATATGGGCTCAAACAATCCTCAAGAGCGTGGTACAGGAGGGTAGATGATTGTTTAACCGAGCATGGTTATACTAGGTCTAAATTAGAACCTTGTTTATATGTGAAAAACGATAACGGTTTGACTGTAGTAGCTCTATATGTCGATGATTTCTTTGTTTTTTCAAACAACGCTGAAGAAACAAAATGCTTGAAACAGGTACTGTCTTCACAATTTAAATTAAAAGATCTTGGTCAAGTGAAACAGTGTTTAGGCATGAATGTTAGTGTTGATAAAGAAAACAATGTTATAACTTTAGATCAAGAAGATTATGTCGACAAGTTGTTGCATAAGTTCAATATGACAGACTGTAAGACTGTTCAGACTCCTATGGAGGAAAGGTTGAACTTAGATAAGGGTGAGTGCTGTGATACTGAATTACCTTACCAACAACTCATTGGTAGTCTCATGTACTTAGCAGTTTTGACGCGACCCGACATTTCTTTTAGTGTAGGTTATCTGAGCCAGTTTAATAAATGCCATGGTAAAGAACATTGGGCTCATGCTAAACGTGTTTTGCGTTATCTTAAGAAAACAAAACACTATTGCCTCAGGTATAGTAGTGATTCTGATTCAAAGCTTACCGGGTTTGTTGATGCAGACTGGGGCAGTAATGTTCTTGATAGGAGGTCCTATTCAGGATATTGTTTCACTTTGTCGGGAAGTGTAATCTCATGGTGTAGTAAGAAACAGACTAGCGTGTCCTTGAGCAGTTGTGAATCGGAATTCATTAGTATTTCTGAATGTATTAAAGAAGCTATGTACTTACGGTCATTATACCATGAAATTACAAATAAAATTTCATTGATTAGAATATACAATGATAATCAAGGTGCTCTGAAGTTATTGGCCAACCCAGTGTTTCACAATAGGTCGAAACACATTGACATTCGTTATCACTTTAGTAGAGATATAGTTGCTAAAGGTTTAGTAGAAACAAAATACTTATCGACAGCTGAGATGCCAGCCGATTTGCTGACTAAGGGTCTAGGGTTTGTCAAGCACTTTAGATTCCTTGAGAAGTTAGGACTTGTGCCTAAGTAGTAGTAGTAGGTATGTTTAGTTGGTTTTAAACCTGTTTCGCTTAATGCTGATGATGCTGATGGCTATGCTTAGATATAGTGGGGGTGTTGTTTTTTAATATCCAGCAGCGCCATCTACAGTGTATGTTTGAATAAGGAATGCAATGTTCTAAATATAATTTTAAATATGACATGATGTTCATGACATTGTATTCTTGTTGTCACTCAATAAATCATCTTCGGAGCATTTACACGTATTTGATTAACAATATCATTATCTAGCATTATGTCCTAAATAATTTGGTAATTCATACGTCATTCGTAAATCTACTTCTTTACATTTCAAATAGACTTTGTAAATCTACTTCTTTACATTTTCGTAACACTGTTCGCTTTGTATGGTCACGGCTAGTTAGGTGAGTATTAATATTAAATGTCTTTGCTTCATAATAAAAATGCAGGATAAATAAATCCTCGATTGGATTCCTCAAATTTCGCGATGGCCGAATCCAAGGGTTTAAAATCGGGGTGTCCCTTAAAATTGTGAGCATCTGGTCACCCCATCGCAGAGAAGCTCACATGTGACTGGAAAAGGGACGAAGGCTTTGTTTTAAAATATACTCTTGTACTTGACTTATATTCATATTCATATTCGTTTATTGATAATAATTCCTATTACATGTCATTCTTCATAATTTCTTATAATAATACTTATAATTGATTTATTAAGTTATAACTTAACATACCTTAAAAAGGCTAGCCAAGTGGCTAACGTTTGTAGACGTCAATAAAGTATGGATTATTCCATTGTAAGTCAACTGTTTGGACCTATGCAGGGTGCAATAAAAGGACCAGTCATACTTTGCATAGTGGCTTTTGAAGTCATAATGAACAACTTTTAGTATAAGACAAATAACCCGGCGACCTTCAAATCAAGAGTGAACAGGCATCCTTTGGGCGAGCTCATTCCATCGTAGGCCACGTCTTTGCCTTTGGCTAGTCTGTGGCCAAGAGTAAGCCCATTTGTAATAATAATAAAATAAAAAAATGTCTGCATCATAGAAATGAGCGGCGTCACGTCATTCGGAATTCGGAATGTAATCGTTTCTTTTTTCCTCCTTTACCTTCTGGCAAGAGATAGAGGATAAAACCTTTATTGTCGCTTAAATACTGTCAAGATTTTTTTAGTTTATAAAACATTTATTTCATTCAAATATTACAAAACACATTACACAGGCAATCTTAAATTAAAAAAAAAACAATACCACTAATCACATTTGTCATCCGCAACGCAGGCTTCGTCAGGTCACTTAAATTGGTAGATGAGCAGTTCCCGTCAACTTTGCACATAGCCACGTCATCAAATTTTAATTGATCCTATTTTGTTACCAACATTTAGTAATATAAGTCTACTTTCGTAAGATATATACAGGATAATTGTTATAATTAAGAAAATATAGATAGTAGAGAACCTTAATGACGAAATAAAACTTACTAAAATCAATTCATCAAAAAAATCTTGGTAACAAAATAGGAATAAAACAAATTTAACTTTTTCCTTAATTTTTGTACAAACTTTTCGAGAACTGCTGAGATAGTCTAGTAGGTACGCACTACGCAATTCAAATTGCTCCTATTGCTTCAATAAGGAAACTTAGTTTCAAAAGCACTAGACACGAAGCTCATAAACTAAATGAGTTCTTTATTAAGAACATTAGACGGAACGAGGGAGACTAAATTAAAACTATACTCAGTTTTATGAGCGCGAAAACACTTTCCTTTCGAAATGTGGGTCTCTTTAAGTCTTCAAACCTTAAGTGCTATAATTTCAGACTCATTATTTTTGAAAGTAGGTCATCTAAGTATAAGGATTATTATATAACTGCTATATAACCTAACCACAAAATTAAAATTTTGAAAAAACCCCCGACCGCGACATAGTGGACCGATTTTCATGAAACATGGCTATGAACACTCCCGACTAACTCAGATTTCAGACAAAAAAACTAAATCCAAATCGGTTCATCCGTTCGGGAGCTACGATGCCACAGACAGACACACACACAGACAGACAAACATACAGACAGACAGACAGACAGACAGACAGACGGACAGACAGACAGACAGACAGACACGTCAAACTTATAACACCCCTTCGTTTTTGCGTCGGGGGTTAAAAATGTAACAAAAGTGGACACTATTTAATGTCTGATAGAAAATAATTCTCATTACAGTAAAGGAAAGCAATTAATTGTTCTTAAAGATAGACGACAAGTGGTCTTATCGGTTACAAAATTTAAATTAAAAAAAAACCTCGACTTAGTAGACCAATTTTCATCAAAACATGGCTAAAAACACTCCTGACTTAAATAGCTTTTAAACAAATAAAATGTAATCTAAATCGGTTCATCTGTTTGAAAGGTACGATTACACAGACAGACACACACTCAAACTTATATATGTCGCAGGGAAATGGCCAAAACAGAGATTTGATCAAATCTCTAAGGGATATGATCAAATCACGCAAGATGCCAAATTGGCGAATCCATTTCATCATTTATCTAGAAAATTTCAGTCATTTGACTAAATCTCTGACTCTGTTTAGTGAAATCACAAAATCGGCCAATAGACACGCCACGTTTCGTCATTTCACTAGATTTGTTTAGGGATTTGATAAAATCCCTGAACCACGGCAGTAAGTTGACGAAACGAACACAAAAAGTCAATTTCTTTTAACATTTCGCTAAACGAATTTAGGGAAATGATAAAGTCTTAACTGAAATATGGTATACATATTATAATAAATATGGTGATTTGATCAAATTTCTGGACAGGTTTCGTCGCGAAGTGATAAAACAAGTTGACTTTATAAGCACGTTTCGTCAACTTACTGTTGTGGTTCAGGGATTTTATCAAATCGCTAAACAAATCTAGTGAAATGACAAAACGTGCCATGTCTATTGGCCGATTTTGTGATTTCACTAAACAGAGTCAGGGATTTAGTCAAATGACTGAAATTTTCTGGAGAAATGATGAAATGGATTCGCCATTTTGACATCCTGCGTGATTTGATCATATCCCTTAGAGATTTGATCAAATCTCTGTTTTGGCCATTTCCCTGCGACATATATAACACCCCGTCGTTTTTGCGTCGGAATAAACGTAAATCTTCCAGACAGCAACTTCATTTTGTTCAGATATTTGTAATCACCTTCTCTACTCCGATAAATGAGATCGCTATAGCAATCTTCTTTAATCTGATCGTGCGTGACATCAAAGTTACAATCTGCTTACGACACGCTCACAATAATCATATTACAAGTATCATTATTTACATATTTATCTACCTTTGCATTACATACTTATTTTCCCCCTGTGCGCATTGCTTAGACTAGGGGCGGGAAGATGTACCGGTTTGAGAATGGTACGTAGGAATTAAAAATACATTTATTAAAAGTCATATTTTAAGGATTAAAAGACAGGCCTACATCACTCACTCGGTCGCGGTTGTGTGTTAAGTACCTACACGCTAGCCGTTCATTCTAATGAACAAGTGGCCGACGGCCTGTGTAGTTGCGTGGCACGTACCTACTATTCATCTGAGTTTTACGTAGTTACTTATTAGTTAAATAAAGCGAAGGTATTTGTCGTTTTGGGGCAAGTGAAGGATCTGTTACATTAGTAACTTATAAATAATCTGTGGTAAATATAATAAAGAAGCTTTTGAATTAGTTTAATTATACGGCTATTAATTTTCATAATATTTTCTCTAAAATAAATGAAACTGAATAAAGTGGGATTTAAACAGGTAATTTTTGACAGGTCTGTAGCGACTTCAAGTGACTCAACGCTGAATTTAAAAAAAAAAAAAACATTTTAATTTCCAAATTTTCTAATTTCATTTACCTCGGTTGAGTATAATTCAAGATGCAAGTCCGATGCCTCTCTACTCATGTTAAGCGACACTTCTAACGTGTCATACCACTTACTCGAGATATTTATATTTACTGTCAAAAGACAAGCAAAAACCAAATGAGTATATAGAGAGAGATATAAATATTTAAAACAATCAAGAATAAATGATTTTAAACAAACGAATTTAAGCTTTGATTTTTTATATAGGCAAAAGTTCAATATAAAACTGTTGGTACTGCCGTTATACAATCTTTTTGTTGCTGTTTTGCTTGGTACAACCGGTACACGTACCAAAAAATGCTACATACCCCATCCCAGGGGATCTCTAATACAGCCGTATATGCGCCGTAAAGGCTTACCCGGGATCAAAAGTTCCCGGATTGTGGGAATAACACATACACCGGGATATTAAACCTTTTTCCGGGATATCTTTAGAGTTCTTAGAGGTATTACTGAAGGAACGTTTGGAGAATATTAAGATTTTTTTTGGCAGATTTTTATTTTTATGCTTTGGGGACTTTATTTCGGTGATACAAAGCTGTCTTAAAAATATATGTTTGAAAACAGTTTTCACTTTTACGGGATGCTTTTATTCATAAAAAACTTAGGAAAGTCAAGGAAATATACTATTTTTTTTAATACTTGATCAGCTTGCTCTCTTTTTTTAATGGTAGGCAAATTAATAAATCTCATAATGCTAAAATACTGCCGCTTTTGAACATCTGCAACACTATTGCCGGCTTTAAGATGGTACGCTTGCAGGTGTGAAATTGCACCGGTCTGGAAATGTGTGAGGCAGAATATTTCTGATGAAACGCACAATTGAGGAATGCCATTGTGCACTTCAGGAACCTTTTAGGTAACAAATATGGTGTTATCAATGAGATAAGAGAGACAATCCAGTAAACCGATGGTCTGATGGTAAGCGTTCATCGCCGCCTAGTAATATAAATACCAGAACTACCAAAAAGGAATGTAAGTCCGTAGTCTGCCTGTAAGATAGGATTGTATATCTTTGATGGTTAGGTTAGTTAAGGAAGGTCTTCTTCGTTAGGCTGGCTTTAGTGTCAGTGCGTTTTCACATTATCCGATCCGATATCGGATGTAGGACCGATATCCCATACATTGAAGCCGCCATCTTTGATTTTTGCCTTTGAAATCCTTCCGACATCCGATATCGGATCGGATAATGTGAAAACGCACTCACGCGGACAGTCCGCGCGAAGCGATCCGCGCGACCAATTTGTATGAAGATGATGTTGTGCGCGCGGACCCGTCCGCGCCACTCTAAGTGACCGGCCACACCAGAGCGTCGCGTGTCTCGGGGCGCGCAACGGGCGTCCGCGCATTTCACGCCAGCTATTGGTTTCTTAATAACAAATTAAAACGCCAATTATCCTCAGTACATTTTGTATAGGAAAGACGTAAGACGCGCCCCAGGTGGCGTGGCGGCGTAAATTTTGGGGTTCGCGCGCCGCGCCGCTTGGCGGCGCGCCTTACGTCGTTATTTTTTTATTATTTTATACACTTCCTATACAAAATGTACTGAGGAGACGTTTTGAATTACACTCAGGTGGCGTGGCGCGGACGCCCTTTGCGCGCCCCGAGACACGCGACGCATAAGTGGGAACGCTGCCTAAAACGCTCCCTGAAGTTAACACATATTAGTCCAGTGCGGATCGCTCCGCGTGACACTAAAACCACATCTCGGACACTGGCGATCAAACATGTGAAAGAGGCGCGTTCCTAGCACACATTCTAAGCTCGTGTAGGTAAACGCGTACCATGTTTGCATGAGTGAGATATGACAGGTCGACTGTTCGCGTTTTTGACAGGGGATAACTGTGAGGTAACCGAGAGGGCGGGCGGCACTCTCAGCGGGGAGCGGGAGTGGCCATACTGTACGATAGTGCTCTTTATTATACTGTGCTAAACCAGCCTCATTTCCTAATATCGATATGTTTACTATAAAAACTTCGCCCAATTCACCTTACTTGATATTTATTTTGCAACCCTTTAACCTCAGTTACAGCGGGTTCTCGAACAGTAATCCACTTTGGGGTAACTCGATAACGGATCGGTAGGTTTACTTCAGCCGATAATGCTAAGATTTACATCTCATTGGGCGTACCATGGGTACGTGAGTTATGATCGAGAAAGAATGTCTCTCTTTTAGTGTTAAATTTCTCTTCATATTTTAATAACGCTAGTAAAATTTTGGCATATACAGATTGGCTCATACATATTACTTCTAATGACGACCGGTCTGGCCTAGCGCGTAGTGACCCTGCCTGCTGAGCCGCGGTCCCGGGTTCGAATCTCGGTAAGGACATTTATTTGTGTGATGAGCTCAGATATTTGTTTCTGAGTTATGGATGTTTTCTATGTATATAAGTATGTATTTATCTATATTGTATAACTGTATATTATATATATCGTTGTTTGTGTACCCACAACACAAGCCTTCTTGGACTTACTGTAGGACTCAGTCTGTGTAATAATGTCCTTTAAATATAAAAAAAAAAACATTGACAGTTAAAAACACAATAACACAAATTCCTCTATCAGCCGTAATTTCCATACTAACATCTTTCACTCTCATATCAGTTCACACATTCCATCCATCTTTTCTAAGGCCTTCCACTACCGTTTTCGCCATCCACCTTCATATATCCATACGTATTTATCTATATAAGTAAGTACATATATCAGTAGCACCCATAGTACAAGCTTTGCTTAATTTGGGGCTAGGTTGATCTAAGGTGTCCCTCAATATGCTGACAGATGACATTAGAATTTTAATATGATATAAAGAAATAGTAAAAAATACAAGTAGGAAATTTAAATGAAATGAAATATATTTAACGATTTAGACAATTAGTTATATGGTCCCACACTAGGTGAAGCCTGTCCCGTGAAAACCAAGCCATTTGAAAGCTATTTTATAATCCATTAGGGCGAAGCAACTTTTTGACCGACTGACATGTGCGCAGATTTGAAACTTCGATGTTACACCCATAAATAATGTACATATTTTGTGCAATTGAGTTTATGATGTATGGTAAACTTTCGAGGCCCTAACTGTCAAACCCAATAAACTGAAACTTTGTTCATTAGAAGTTCGATATCTTGGTTCAGAGACAATTCGTAACCCCAAACACACAAAACTGTCGGTCAATAAGTTGATTCGCTTTCACAGTTGCTTCCGGCCTATTCGAAATACCTCTATATCTTGTGTTATCCCGGCATTTCATTTCATAAGACCCTGGGGTCCGCTTTGACAACTAAGCTGAAGATTTGGCGTAGAATTTCCAACTCGAAGGGTAACTAGGCCTCAATGGGATTAGTCCGGTTTCCTCACGATGTTTCCCTTCACCGAAAAGCGACTGGCTAATATCAAATGACATTTCGCACATATATTTCTAATTTAACCATCTTCCAGGAGTCGTAGCGTAATGAAAATTGGCAGCTATATGTAGTTCCGATGACAATACAATAATATGGTACTGTTGAGCTGATCTGATGATGGAGTCGGAGGATATGAACTGGAACTACATGATGGAACATCGTATCATAGCCGTTTTTGGGTTTCTTAGAAAAGTCTTGTAATGAACTTTGACTACAATTAGGCCTTCAAGGTCTGCTGATGAAGCCGAAAGATATGAACTGGAACTACATGATGGAACATCGTATCATAGCTGTTTTTGGGTTTCTTAGAAAAGTCTTGTAATGAACTTTGACTACGATTAGGTTTCAAGGTCTGATGATGGAGCCGGAAGATATGAACTGGAACTACATGATGGAACATCGTATCATAGCTGTTTTTGGGCTTCTTAGGAAAGTCTTGTAATGAACTTTGACTACAATTAGGTTTCAAGGTCTGATGATGGAGCCGGAAGATATGAACTGGAACTACATGATGGAACATCGTATCATAGCTGTTTTTGGGCTTCTTAGAAAAGTCTTGTAATGAACTTTGACTACGATTAGGTTTCAAGGTCTTATGATGGAGCCGGAAGATATGAACTGGAACTACATGATGGAACATCGTATCATAGGTGTTTTTGGGCTTCTTAGAAAAGTCTTGTAATGAACTTTGACTACGATTAGGTTTCAAGGCCTGATGATGGTGCCGGAAGATAAGAACAGAAAAAGGGGGGGGGGGGGCTCGAGGGGGGAAGCATGAAAGGAAGATCAACGTAGTATTTAAAATAAGTTGGGTTAGCGTTTTCTTGTGACCTTTAAGATCAAAAAAAGGGGGGCTCGGGGGGCGAAGCCCCCCGCATGAAAGAAAGATCAACGTAGCATTTAGAATAAGTTGGGTTAGCGTTTTCTTGTGACCTTTAAGAGCAAACAAAGGGGGGCTCGGGGGCGAAGCCCCCCGCATAAAAGAAAGACACACGTTGTATTTAAAATAAGTTGGGTTAGGGTTTTCTTGTTACCCTTAAGAGCAACGAAAAGGGCGGCTCGGGGGGCGAAGCCCCCCGCATAAAAGAAAGATTAACGTAGTATTTAAAATAAGTTGGGTTAGCGTTTTCTTGTGACCTTTCAGAGCAAATAAAGGGGGGCTCGGGGGGCGAAGCCCCCGCATGAAAGAAAGATCAACGTAGTATTTAGAATAAGTTGGGTTAGCGTTTTCTTGTGACCTTTAAGAGCAAACAAAGGGGGGCTCGGGGGCGAAGCCCCCGCATGAAAGAAAGATCAACGTAGTATTTAAGATAAGTTGGGTTAGCGTTTTCTTGTGACCTTTAAGAGCAAACAAAGGGGGCTCGGGGGAGAAGCCCCCGCATAAAAGAAAGATAAACGTTGTATTTAAAATAAGTTGGGTTAGGGTTTTCTTGTTACCCTTAAAAGCAACGAAAAGGGGGCTCGGGGGCGAAGCCCCCGCATAAAAGAAAGATTAACGTAGTATTTAAAATAAGTTGGGTTAGCGTTTTCTTGTGACCTTTCAGAGCAAACAAAGGGGGCTCGGGGGCGAAGCCCCCGCATAAAAGAAAGATCAACGTTGTATTTAAAATAAGTTGGGTTAAGGTTTTCTTGTGATCCTTAAGAGTAAAGAAAAGGGGGCTCGGGGGCGAAGCCCCCGCATGAAAGAAAGATCAACGTAGTATTTAGAATAAGTTGGGTTAGCGTTTTCTTGTGACCTTTAAGAGCAAACAAAGGGGGGCTCGGGGGGCGAAGCCCCCCGCATAAAAGAAAGATCAACGTAGTATTTAAGATAAGTTGGGTTAGCGTTTTCTTGTGACCTTTAAGAGCAAACAAAGGGGGGCTCGGGGGGCGAAGCCCCCCGCATAAAAGAAAGACCAACGTAGTATTTAAGATAAGTTGGGTTAGCGTTTTCTTGTGACCTTTAAGAGCAAACAAAGGGGGGCTCGGGGGGCGAAGCCCCCCGCATAAAAGAAAGATAAACGTTGTATTTAAAATAAGTTGGTTTAGGGTTTTCTTGTGATCCTTAAGAGTAACGAAAAGGGGCTCGTGGGGCGAAGCCCCCCCCCGCATAAAAGAAAGATCAACGTAGTATTTAAAATAAGTTGGGTTAGCGTTTTCTTGTGACCTTTAAGAGAAAACAAAGGGGGGCTCGGGGGCGAAGCCCCCCGCATGAAAGAAAGATCAACGTTGTATTTAAAATAAGTTGGGTAATGGTTTTCCTGTGACCTTTAAGAGCAAACAAAAGTATTTAAGATAAGTTGGGTTAGCGTTTTCTTGTGACCTTTAAGAGCAAACAAACGGGGGCTCGGGGGGCGAAGCCCCCCGCATAAAAGAAAGATAAACGTTGTATTTAAAATAAGTTGGGTAAGGGTTTTCTTGTTACCCTTAAGAGCAACGAAAAGGGGGGCTCGGGGGGCGAAGCCCTCCGCATAAAAGAAAGATCAACGTTGTATTTAAAATAAGTTGGGTTAGCGTTTTCTTGTGACCTTTAAGAGCAAACAAAGGGGGGCTCGGGGGGCGAAGTCCCCCGCACGAAAGAAAGATCAACTTTGTATTTAAAATAAGTTGATTTAGGGTTTTCTTGTGACCTTTCAGAGCAAACAAAGGGGGGCTCGGGGGGCGAAGCCCCCGCATGAAAGAAAGATCAACGTAGTATTTAAAATAAGTTGGGTTAGCGTTTTCTTGTGACCTTTAAGAGCAAACAAAAGTATTTAAGATAAGTTGGGTTAGCGTTTTCTTGTGACCTTTAAGAGCAAACAAAGGGGGGCTCGGGGGGCGAAGCCCCCCGCATAAAAAAAAGATAAACGTTGTATTTAAAATAAGTTGGGTTAGGGTTTTCTTGTTACCCTTAAGAGTAACAAAAGGGGGGCTCGGGGGCGAAGCCCCCGCACGAAAGAAAGATCAACTTTGTATTTAAAATAAGTTGATTTAGGGTTTTCTTGTGACCTTTCAGAGTAAACAAAGGGGCTCGGGGGCGAAGCCCCCCGCATAAAAGAAAGATAAACATTGTATTTAAAATAAGTTGGTTTAGGGTTTTCTTGTGATCCTTAAGAGTAACGAAAAGGGGGGCTCGGGGGGCGAAGCCCCCCCCGCATACAAGAAAGATCAACGTAGTATTTAAAATAACCCGGTTGCGTTGGAAGGTATCCGTCTCTTTGTGCCTGAAAAATATGGGCGAGCGGGGCGCCGCCGCCGGCCGCTGTTCGTGGCGCCGACGGAGGGGCCGCGCACGCGCCGCGCCAGCAACGCGCCCGGCGCTCGGGCGCCGGCGCTGCTCAACCGACTCGTTTTAAGCCAGGATGCCGACGTGTTTGCCGATAGCTGGCACACGTTATTGTGTAAAATACGCGCACTTTGCAATGAATTTAGCTAAAATTTATTTTATGTATTGATTAATTTAATTATTCTGTTTTAGTATTATATTGTATTGTTAAATACCTCTTAATAACATTATAGGCGCTTTGGTACCACACTGTAAGCTTATGATTGTAATTGAATAAATAAATATAAATATAAATATAAATATAAATATAAATATAAATATAAATATAAATATAAATATAAATATAAATATAAAATAAGTTGGGTTAGCGTTTTCTTGTGACCTTTAAGAGCAAACAAAAGTATTTAAGATAAGTTGGGTTAGCGTTTTCTTGTGACCTTTAAGAGCAAACAAAGGGGGGCTCGGGGGGCGAAGCCCCCCGCATAAAAGAAAGATCAACGTTGTATTTAAAATAAGTTGGGTTAGCGTTTTCTTGTGACCTTTAAGAGCAAACAAGGGGGGCTCGGGGGCGAAGCCCCCGCACGAAAGAAAGATCAACTTTGTATTTAAAATAAGTTGATTTAGGGTTTTCTTGTGACCTTTCAGAGCAAACAAAGGGGGCTCGGGGGCGAAGCCCCCGCATAAAAGAAAGATAAACATTGTATTTAAAATAAGTTGGTTTAGGGTTTTCTTGTCATCCTTAAGAGTAACGAAAAGGGGGGCTCGGGGGGCGAAGCCCCCCCGCATAAAAGAAAGATCAATGTAGTATTTAAAATAAGTTGGGTTAGCGTTTTCTTGTGACCTTTAAGAGCAAACAAAAGTATTTAAGATAAGTTGGGTTAGCGTTTTCTTGTGACCTTTAGGAGCAAACAAAGGGGGGCTCGGGGGGCGAAGCCCCCCACACGAAAGAAAGATCAACTTTGTATTTAAAATAAGTTGATTTAGGGTTTTCTTGTGACCTTTCAGAGCAAACAAAGGGGGGCTCGGGGGGCGAAGCCCCCGCATGAAAGAAAGATCAACGTAGTATTTAGAATAAGTTGGGTTAGCGTTTTCTTGTGACCTTTAAGAGCAAACAAAGGGGGGCTCGGTGGGCGAAGCCCCCCGCATGAAAGAAAGATCAACGTAGTATTTAAGATAAGTTGGGTTAGCGTTTTCTTGTGACCTTTAAGAGCAAACAAAGGGGGGCTCGGGGGGCGAAGCCCCCCTCATGAAAGAAAGATCAACGTTGTATTTAAAATAAGTTGGGTAATGGTTTTCCTGTGACCCTTAAGAGCAAATAAAGGGGGGCTCGGCAAAAAAGAAATACTTAAATTTTGTTTGAATTAGTTGAAATGTGACAATATTTTCTAATCGAGTCAAACAAAATCCCACTAGCTGAGAGCTTCAAAACAATGTATGGCGAAAGTATGTCCCTCTAATGTCTTCAAAAAGTCCGCGATGGCACATGTCTATATTGTCTATCTTTTACGGATAACTTACTAGGTATAATAGTTATTTGTTATATATAATAGTTATTTTCTTGTGATCCTTAAGAGTAACGAAAAGGGGGGCTCGGGGGCGAAGCCCCCGCATACAAGAAAGATCAACGTAGTATTTAAAATAAGTTGGGTTAGCGTTTTCTTGTGACCTTTAAGAGCAAACAAAAGTATTTAAGATAAGTTGGGTTAGCGTTTTCTTGTGACCTTTAAGAGCAAACAAAGGGGGCTCGGGGGCGAAGCCCCCCGCATAAAAGAAAGATCAACGTTGTATTTAAAATAAGTTGGGTTAGCGTTTTCTTGTGACCTTTAAGAGCAAACAAAGGGGGGCTCGGGGGGCGAAGCCCCCCGCACGAAAGAAAGATCAACTTTGTATTTAAAATAAGTTGATTTAGGGTTTTCTTGTGACCTTTCAGAGCAAACAAAGGGGGGCTCGGGGGGCGAAGCCCCCGCATAAAAGAAAGATAAACATTGTATTTAAAATAAGTTGGTTTAGGGTTTTCTTGTCATCCTTAAGAGTAACGAAAAGGGGGCTCGGGGGGCGAAGCCCCCCGCATAAAAGAAAGATCAATGTAGTATTTAAAATAAGTTGGGTTAGCGTTTTCTTGTGACCTTTAAGAGCAAACAAAAGTATTTAAGATAAGTTGGATTAGCGTTTTCTTGTGACCTTTAAGAGCAAACAAAGGGGGGCTCGGGGGCGAAGCCCCGCATAAAAGAAAGATAAACGTTGTATTTAAAATAAGTTGGGTTAGGGTTTTCTTGTTACCCTTAAGAGTAACAAAAGGGGGGCTCGGGGGGCGAAGCCCCCCGCATAAAAAAAGATTAACGTAGTATTTAAAATAAGTTGGGTTAGCGTTTTCTTGTGACCTTTAAGAGCAAACAAAGGGGGGCTCGGGGGGCGAAGCCCCCGCATAAAAGAATGATCAACGTTGTATTTAAAATAAGTTGGGTTAGCGTTTTCTTGTGACCTTTAAGAGCAAACAAAGGGGGGCTCGGGGGCGAAGCCCCCACACGAAAGAAAGATCAACTTTGTATTTAAAATAAGTTGATTTAGGGTTTTCTTGTGACCTTTCAGAGCAAACAAAGGGGGGCTCGGGGGGCGAAGCCCCCCGCATGAAAGAAAGATCAACGTAGTATTTAGAATAAGTTGGGTTAGCGTTTTCTTGTGACCTTTAAGAGCAAACAAAGGGGGGCTCGGTGGGCGAAGCCCCCCGCATGAAAGAAAGATCAACGTAGTATTTAAGATAAGTTGGGTTAGCGTTTTCTTGTGACCTTTAAGAGCAAACAAAGGGGGGCTCGGGGGGCGAAGCCCCCTCATGAAAGAAAGATCAACGTTGTATTTAAAATAAGTTGGGTAATGGTTTTCCTGTGACCCTTAAGAGCAAATAAAGGGGGGCTCGGCAAAAAAGAAATACTTAAATTTTGTTTGAATTAGTTGAAATGTGACAATATTTTCTAATCGAGTCAAACAAAATCCCACTAGCTGAGAGCTTCAAAACAATGTATGGCGAAAGTATGTCCCTCTAATGTCTTCAAAAATTCCGCGATGGCACATGTCTATATTGTCTATCTTTTACGGATAACTTACTAGGTATAATAGTTATTTGTTATACAAGGGGGCAAAGTTGTATTTTAACGCCGAGTGTGGAATTGAAAAACGAGCAAGTGAAAGGATTTTATAGTTGAACCACGAGCGAAGCGAGTGGTTCGAGAATAGAATCCTGAACGTGCGAGTTTTTTAACTCACGAGAAGTAAAATACATTTGCACCCGAGTGTAACACAAAACTTTTCCCCTCACTATAGCAAGGAAACTACAACGCAAAAGATGCGTTTATAACTGCTTCCAGTAGTTCCACAGGTGGTAAATCATCTTTATTACTAGATTCACCTACTTTTATCAATTTTAAAGCAGTTAATTTGACTTTATTCAAGGTCAAATTACTTTACCCACTAGTGGATAAAATGCGTTTTTACCCGCTGCTATTAAAGGACAAAATACGTGTTTCCGAGCTAGTGAGGGGAAAACATTTTTATGATAATACCGTAATAAGAAGGTAGCCGCTAGTTATTATTAAGTAGCAATTAGCAATAAGTACACGTTAAGCCACAAATGGCATGTAGAATCCGCCTACTTGAAATAAATTTATGTATAAATGTTAAAAGTATTTCATTATTAATGACTAAAAAGTATAAAATAAATTAATAGTTTAAAAAACACTATAAAACACGCTTTTATAAATGCACGTAAAAGCCAAAAATAAATTATGGATCGTTCAAGTTGTCTCTATTTGTTAGCTGAAGTTTAAAAACTATGTGCTTTTAATTATAATATTTGATTGTAAAAGCGTGGGGCGCTGGAACAGGAAAGACTTTCTTGTAAACAAATACTAATCCGAACTTCCTGGCGAATGAAGTTGCATAAGAACATAACGTTTACATATGCCGCCTAAGGGTTACCAAAGAGAACCAAAGATATCTCGTCCACGAACAAGAACTCTGCATCCTGTCACTGTAGACACTTTCCCCTTTTGTACTTTGATTACCGGAAAAAATCGGCGTTCTAAGTGTCGGTGACTGTCGACTCTCCTCGCTACTAGCGCATATTTTGTCTGAGTTCGACAAACTGGTACCTACTTTGAACACTGACTTTTAATTGATTTGACTGTTTAATGTAGAACCTACTAGTCATGCTGCAACTCCAGTTAGCGCGTCAATATGTGTAACCTCCTTCCCGTAACATAGCATAATTTGATTTATCAGCAAGTTATACAAAAAGTCTTTCCTGTTCCAGCGCCCCACGCTTTTACAATCAAATATTATAATTAAAAGCACATAGTTTTTAAACTTCAGCTAACAAATAGAGACAACTTGAACGATCCATAATTTATTTTTGGCTTTTACGTGCATTTATAAAAGCGTGTTTTATAGTGTTTTTTAAACTATTAATTTATTACCTTTTTTCCCAACGTGCGGTGGGAAATAAACAATAACTAAAAGCGGGTAGATTATATTTATTTGTCTACCCCGAACATTTATATAAATTAATATCGGGTAGTCTTGTGTTGTTTACATCTCCGGTGACACTTTGCTGGGACGTCAGTCTTCCGCGACCACGGCCAGTGCAACCTGGCCGAAACGTTGGGAAAAAAGGTAAAAATAATGTTAATTAATCGCGTTCGACCTGTGTGTGACTTTAAATATGTGTACAAAGCGCGAGAACTTAAAGTGTTATATTTCGCACATAATTTCCGAAACAGTCAATTGGTACGAGCCGGGGTTCGAACTTACGACCTCCGGATTGAAAGTCGCACGCTCTTACCGCTAGGCCACCAGCCGCTTCCTATCCGAAATACCTATCGACATCCAATAGTAGTACTCCCAAAAGTAATCTGATAGTTTCGTCCCAGTGTACCGATGAAATTTGATACCCAGGAAATATTGGGCCAGATCGCACCCGGGATTGTATGCGGTGCGTAATAGCCACCTATACCGGTTTTATCCCAATCTTTTAACACCTTTATATACAACCAAAAATGATGCTAAAACTCAAGTAACAAGGTTGATATTACATTCTTTTTGTATGTTATATAGGAGTTTGCGAAAATTTCTGTATGTAAAGTGTGATGTTGGTTATGCTGAATATTTTTAGGTGAAAATTTGTTTCGTTTTGTTTTTATCCCCTGTGGGTTTTCTTTTGGTGTATCGATATTTGTATGTGTTCCCAATCTAGAGAAATATTTGAGTTTTCGTGTATTTTTTCCAACATACCTATATGATACTTGTCAAATGAGTGAATTATAGACACGAGTTTGCAACATCCTTGCCTCTTGGGTTACACACAATGTTTTTCATCAAATTTGAAAGGACAACACAGAAATATTATTATTATTATTTTATTATTTAGCTTTGTTCTCACACATCCCATATTTATTTTTTTATATTAGAGGTATTTTGTTTATTATATATTGATGTGTGATCCCTTGAGGGTAAAAGCCTCCTCCATCTTCTTCCATTTGATTTTGTTTTCCGCAATATGCTCCCAATTATTTCCTGCGGTTTCTGTGATGTCATCATTCCATCTTTTTCTTTGTTTCCCTCTGTTTCTTTTTCCAAGAGGACCTTTCCATTTGGTTGCCAGAACAGTCCACCTATTATCTTTGTACCTTGCCAAATGTCCGGCCCATCTCCATTTTTGCCTTAAGCTATACTGTAGCGCGTCTGTTACTTTTGTTTGCGATCTAATAATGGTGTTTCTGACTTTATTTATTCTTTTTAGGTTTAAACGGCTTCTCTCCATCCCATGTTGGCAAGATCTTGCCAACACAGAAATATATGACAACGATAATTATAAATATTATAAGACATTCTTACACAGATTGACTGAGTCCCACGGTAAGCTCAAGAAGGCTTGTATTGTGGGTACTCGGACAACGATATATTATATAAAAGGTATATAAATCCATCCATACTATCCATAATATCATAAATGGGAAAGTGTGTGTGTCTGTTAGCGATGAATTGACGTGATTTTTTAAATGGAGATAGTTGAAGGGATGGAGAGTGACAAAGGCTACTTTTTGTCTCTTTCTAACTCGAGCGAAGCCGCGGGCAAAATCTGGTACTTATATACATAGAAAACGTCCATGACTCAGGAACAAATATCTGTTCTCATCACACAAATAAAGGCCCTTACCGGGATTCGAACCCATGACCGCGGCTCAGCAGGCAGGGTACCTACCTACCGACTGTGCCAGACTGGTCGTCAACAACAATAGTCTTATATTTCTGGTCAAGCTTCAAATTACCTTAAAAATATAACCTCTAGTAAAATAGAATTCGTACCAACTCACTGAAATAACGAAAACAGAGCAAAAGTCTGTCAATTAAACATTTCTACGAAAACGTCGAAATAAAATGAAAATACGGTACAGTTCGCCCGAATTATTCCACTGAAATTGGTCCCTAGCGCCGTTTTCAATTAAGTTTGACGACTGTACTCTCAGCGAAAGAACGAAAGTATTATAGTTTCGTACAGCCAATCTATTAAATATATATGCGGACTAAGTGCCAAAACTATGTATCCACAACGTTTAAGTGTAAGTTATAAAGTCGTGTATACATGTTTCTGGCTCTTTGTCCGCATCTATGTTTGTGCCTTGACTGTGCCTTTATATTACGTTTTACCTTTGACTGGTGTTATGTGTTTTTTGCTTGGTCGGGCTATTTCAGATGTTGAGGGAATGAACAATGAACATGAAATACCTATAGTGTTATAAAGAAAATGAATTAGTGGCAATACTGTGAACAATTATCGTTTCTTTCAAATCATTGTGTAAGAAAACGGAATTCTCATGTAGTTATATTATAAAATGTAACACCCCTTGAGTTGCAGGCGTCCATAGGTTACGGTGACCGCTTCAGGCGGACCATATACCTGTTTGTCAGTGTCGTGGTATGAAAAAAAAAATCCCGTGTGTTGACGAGTTAAGAATTTCAGCACCCTATTTCTTCCCGTGGGTGTCGTAGAAGTCGACTGTGGGACATGGGCTAAATTGTAGGCGAGAGGCCTGCAATGTCACAACTTCGCTTTCTTTCAACCCCTTATTTGCCTAGATAGTGGGGACGTTTATCGACAAAAAGAGGCCAAACCTTTTTTTTCTTGACCAAAGCATGAAACTTGGCACAGTTGTTCCTTATATCAAAATAAGCCGATTAAGATCGGGAGCCTTCGGGAGCCTCCCCTGGGGCTCGGGAGGGGGGGGTCAAAGTACCGCTTCACCCGGCTTGCTTTGAAAAATTCTAACATACCCCGTTTAGTTCATAGGTCATGTTTGGTATCGTTTTCGAGTAAATCAATAACGTAGAATTCATTTTTTGATACTAAAATTATAATTTAATGGTAAATAAAATAAAAAAAATGAAAAGTTTGAAATTTTCATATATGATTTACAAATTTAAGTCATCATAAATGTCAAACTGTTTGCTTTTTCTACAAATAAAAAATATGATATGAAAGCCTATTTAATATAAATTATGAATAATATAACTTTTACCCATCTTTACTAACGTTAAGTTTCATAAAAAAAACCTTTAAGCCGCGCGGCGTCGGGACGCCGCGAGCGTAATTTTAAAATGCCTTTATTTTAAAAAACTCTATTAGAACCCGTTTAGCTATTAGGTCATGTTTAGTATCGTTTTCGAGTAAATAAATAACGTAGAATTTAGTTTTGGTACTAAAATGACCATTTAATGTTAAATGAAATTAAAAAAAAATTAATTTTCTGTGAGTTGCAAATTCAAGTCACCATAAATGTCAAACGGTTTGCTTTTTCTATAAATATAAAAATATAATATTAAAACCTATTCACAAAGGAGAGTACGCGTTCACCTACGCGAGCTTAGACTGTGTGCGGGGAACGCGCCTCTTTCATATATTTGATCGCCAGTGTCAGAGGTGTGTTAATGCATAAATAGAAAAAGATTCATTATTATTGACTCCGGTGTGAACAACGGCAACACTCGGGTCGGACCACACGATCTAAAGACCGACTGTACCTGTTATTTATTCATTGTAGTGAATCCTGTAAGAAATTTATATAATAGTATTTTATACAATCGTGATATAATACAAAACTTTTCAGTCGAGTACCATGTGTTACGGTACGAGAGTGAAAAGCTTAATTATATCACTATTGTATACAATACTTTTTCTACGAGTCATCATCTTCATCATCATTGGACGGAAATATCACCATTCATGCAAGTTAAAATTAATGTCAATAGAGTCGTTCACCGTTGTATCAACATCGAATTACCTAGCAACCAATTGTTTGTAATAACCGTCTCTGATTGGCCGATAACGCGACAGATAAAAAAAATGTGTTTCAGATGCAGGAAAATTTGCCAGGTATCGCAAATTAGTATAGAAATTGTATGAAGTTCTATTTTTGAAATTATTATAGTTAACTAAAGTCAATTATAATGAGCTTATTATAATTGAGTCGGAACTGCCATAGAGTATCCAACACTGAAAAGTTAGCACTTATAGTTTAGTCTGTGGTGTCCTAATTGACAGATTACTCATACTCATACTCATACTATACATTCCCTTCACAGAGACATAGCTGGGTACATATGGAACTGCATAAAGAAGGCTCTACCCTCTTTATGCAGTTGCATCGGTTTTTGCAACCTGATTTACATTTACATCTTGTAACTTCTAAGCATATACTGGTCACTTCAGTGTTGCCTGACTGGGATGGAAGGAAGAAGGAGACGAATGGGTACCACACTACCCATTCGTCTCCTTCTTCCTTCCATCTTCAAGAAGACGGACTTGGCAAATTTTAGTGTGGCACCAACGCCTGACTCCAAACAAGAACGCCCTGAGTCCCATTTCTCAAAACTGAAAGTTACAAGTTACAAGCGGAAGTCTCTTTGCAACTTGTCATATTAGACATTGACAACCAGTTGAAAATTGTAACTTGTAGCTTCGAGAAATGGGCCCCTGGTACACTGTGCGCAGTATATGCTGATGCAAGGCAGCCTCTGAAGGAGGTATGTTCTCCAATTGTCGATCTTTTCTGGTACCTAAAGAGGTAGGTACTTCGACCACTCATTCACCGTTACGCAACGACTTGGTCTGAAACAATATGTGCATTATCATTTTAGAATCTACAACTATCAAATTACAACTTTTTGGTGGATCACGTAACCTTCAGTATTACCCACTTACGTTACGTATCATACAAAATTAGTACAAACTTTAGTAGAATCTGATTTTCCTATGATATTGCTACATCTTGTAATAGTTTGACACCTTGGGTGGCCTGGCTAAGCTTCAAAGCCAAAAGAAAACGTTTCTAGATTAGACATAGTATGGGATAGGTACGATTCAAACTATTACGAGATGGAGCAATATCATAGATAGGCTAATCATATTCTACTAAAGTTTGTAATTATTTTGTATGATAGGTAAGTGTGTAATAGTGAAGGTGATCCACCAAAATGTTGTAATTTGATAGTTGCAGAATCTGTTTAAATAAAATGACAATGCACATATTGTTTCAGATCAAGGGTCCTTACGCAGCAGTGAATGAGTGCCGGAAGAACCTCTTTACTAGAAAAGATCGACACTTGGAGAACATACCTCCTTCCGAGGCTGCCTTACTTTATCATATACTGCCATTTGTCTAAGACTGGGGCTAAAGACATGCCAACCACACCCTTGCTGCCGACGCATTAGGACACCACGGACTCCACTGCCAGTCTAGTGCTGGCCGAATTTTGTGACACGCTGCACTTAACGATTTAATCCGCAAGGCTCTCGGCACAGCGAACATACCGACAACCCTCGAACCTGTCGGCTTGTCAGCAGCAGACGGAAAGCGGCCTGATGGTTGCTCGCTTTTGCCCTGGTTTCTGGGACGACCCTTGGCGTGGGGCGTGACCTGTGTGGATACCTTGGCTCCGTCCAACGTCTAACGTTCGGCCCAGAAACCAGGGACTGCTGCTGCAAAACGCCCAGTTTAAACGCGCAAATATGCATTTTTAAAAAACAACTACATATTTGCGGCAATTGCATTTGAAACATTTGGACCATGGTCATTAGACACCAACCAGTTCGTGAAGGAAGTTTCCACCAAACTTGTCTGGGTGTTTGGTGACATACGCATAGGCTTTTACATCATATTTTTTATTTAAAGAAAAAGCAAACAGTTGACATTTTTGTTGACTTGAATTTGCAAATCATAGATGAATATTTTTTTTTATTTATTTACCATTAAATTATAATTGTAGTGCCAAAAATAAATTCTTTGTTATTAATTTACTCGAAAACTATATCAAACATGACCTAATAGCTAAACCGGGTCTAATAGAGTTTTTAAAATAGAGGTATTTTAAAATTACGCTCGCGGCGTCCCGACGCCGCGCGTCTTAAAGTAATTTTTTTGTGGAACTTAACGTTTGTGAAGGTGGATAAAAGTTATATTTTTTATAATCTATATTAAATAGGCTTTCATATCATATTTTTTATTTATAGAAAAAGCAAACAGTTTGTCATTTATGATGACTTGAATGGATGAAAATTTCGAATTTTTTATTTTTTTTAAATTTTACTTACCATTAAATTATAATTTTAGTACCAAAAATGAATTCTACGTTATTGATTTACTCGAAAACGATATCAAACATGACCTAATAGCTAAACGGGGTCTAATAGAGTTTCTAAAATAAAGGCATTTTAAAATTACGCTCGCGGCGTCCCGACGCCGCGCGTCTTAAAGTAATTTTTTTGTGGAACTTAACGTTAGTAAAGGTGAATAAAAGTTATATTTTTTATAATCTATATTAAATAGGCTATCATGTCATATTTTTTATTTATAGCAAAAGCAAACAGTTTGTCATTTATGATGACCTGAATTTGTAAATCATGGATGAAAATTTCAAATTTTTTATTTTTTTTTATTTTATTTACCATTAAATTATAATTTTAGTACTAAAAACAAATTCTACGTTATTGATTTACTCGAAAACGATACCAAACATGACCTATTAACTAAACGGGGTAAGTTAGAATTTTTCAAACCAAGCCGGGTGAAGCGGTACTTTGACCCCCCCTCCCGGGCCCCAGGGGGGAGGCTCCCGAAGGCTCCCGATCTTAATCGGCTTATTTTGATATAAGGAACAACTGTGCCAAGTTTCATGCTTTGGTCAAAAAATTTAAGGTTTTGCAATAAACTCCCCAGCTATAGAATACCACAGAAACTTGAGTAGTGTCATGTTTAGTATTCCAAAAATACACTCTTAAGCGTTTCGCTTCAACATTTCTTTTGCGAACCGCCAAGGAATGCCCTGCCTAAGTCTGTGTTTTCGGCATTAGTACAATCTAGGTGTCTTTAAAACAAGTGTAAATAAATAGGTCGCTCATAGGTAAGCGTGCTTCACCGTAGACCGCATCATCACTTACCATCAGGTGTGCTCGTGGTAAACGTGAAAAAAATCATACTTAAAATAAAAATAAAATGTGCTCTGCCTACCCCTTTATGGGGCACAGACGTGATTGTATGTATGTTAGTTTCTCTTGAACGTATCTTAATTTCTGAACTTTAATTTTAACAGGGTGACTTTTAAAATAATGTACCTACATGTTACTATCTAAAAAAATAATAGTGAAAACAGAATCGAAATCCTAGTTTTTCCATTTCCAAGCCAAACTAATCCAAAACAAGTACAGTCGGTTGGAAAAATCGTATAATTGCTTTTCACAAAGGTATTTATCCGAGAGGAAAATTAAATTGTTTGTACGCTAGGCATTTTGTGTTTTTTGTGAGTTCTAATAACAGCTGTCGGGGTTCTAAGCTGGAGGGATAAAAAATATTTCGAAAGGTTAAAGTTAAGGTACAGCCATGGGGTTTTGAGTTAGGCTTTTTTATGTGTTATGAAAATCACCATAAACTAAAACCAAGGTTTTTATTAAAAGAAGATTCGCTGAGATTTAATTTAATATTTCTAGAATTTAATAAATTTATACATATAAGGTGCGGTGTTGTCCTCTTTAAACTTTTTTAAGTAGAAATTTGTCAATTTTGACACACGATTCTGCTAGTCCGTTGGACGTAGGATGACGATGATGATAATAATATAGTGGAGCAAATTTTACAGTTAATTTGAACTATTATAGGAAAGTCTCTGACTATTATTAAATAGTAATTTTTTTTTATACACATTTACTTATGGATACTATTTAAATTAGCTAGATTGATAAAATATAAGGTTCCCCTTGTTTTGGCATAATTTTATAACGGAAAATTCTATTCACTCTTTAAACGATGATAAAATTAGAAAAAACGGATTAATATACCACGTCCTTTCATAGTATTTGAAACAATATCTCCAAAAAATACTTAATAGGTTCAGCAGTTTATTTATTGGGCATAATAACTCTCTCATGCCTAAGGCTCAATTTATTTTATTCTCATCTGCAAATCCTAACTACCTATTTCGAGTTTATTTTCGTGAAAAACTCATTATGACAGATGAACAGCCAAACTGAAGATGTTATCTTAAAAGTATTTTTTGCTTTTGAGATGCGGAACCCTAAAAAATAAGTTATTCAGCACACAAAAGCAAAGTTGTTGTGTTAATAAGCGATGCCCTCGAACTCGAACTACTATTAAATACCACATCAGCCAAACTTCCATTTATCTTACTGATTCCGATACTTTTCCTGGCCACAGATATTATGTCTGAATAGATCTCGCGTGTTTTGTATCCCCTTTACTATAAACAACGGCACGTTCGTGTAAAATACAATAGTTTTGTCCAAAAATAAGGAATTATCGTTCAATTCTCGAACCTAGTTAATATTGCATTTTTCACTCCGTCAACTGAGGTCTAAGTAAACACATTAAAAATTACTTATTTTCACTCTCTTCTAAGGGACTATCCACACACAGGCGACGCATGTCTTAAGACGCGGAACGGACGTCAGCGCCGCGCCGCCCGAGTGTAATTTAAAAAACGTCTCCTCAGTACATTTTGTATAGGAAGGACGAAAGACGCGCCTCAAGCGACGCGCCCCAAGTGACGTGCGTCGCCTGAGTGTGGGTTGCCACTAAGCAAGCATGAGGATCTCTCAACATGTAATAGTAAGAGTGAGTAGGAGGGTACCGATGCTATGCACGTGTATCAACTGTAAATACGTTCATATGTAGGGTTGTCATTTATGTTCAAAATAAGGTCTTCAGCTAGTCCCGAGTATAGTGCATGGCAGGCATGGCACCAGAGTGCACTAGATCTACTAGATACCGAATATTGAGCATTCGGCTATTATATAGGCACTCTCTTGTAACTTTTGTAGGTACTTGGTGCATGTGCTCAGCTCAATGCATGCATAAGAAATGGGCGAGAAGCAATGACGAGTTTTTTCGCGCTGTCGCTGAGCACTTGGGCGTCTCAGTTATCAGATGCGTGTTCTATTAAATTATATATCAACACTTGTACCATTAACATTCAAGCATCGTCGCTGCCCCATCATTAGTTCCATTCGTCATGTACTGACATGAACTTGGATATTGTCTTATTTCTCGATATTTTGCTATTCTAATGGCGTCCGGGGGTGTTTTTTGTTACTTATCCTACTTTTGCCGGATGTTGGGGTCTTTGATGTTTGGGAACTGCATACTAAATTACGTAGGGGGGTGGAGTCTTAGGAGTTTTGGACAATTTTACAAAAGTGGCATGATCTTTTCCATGAATATTGTGCCCAACGGTTGGCAATAGTGGGGTGATGATAAGTACAATATTTAGATTTTAGTCATTTGATATACATTTGACGTTAGAAACGACCCTTATGCAGTTTGCGGCATGAAATTATTTGTCAAGTTTCTTTGAAGCTCTTGGCCTGATTATCTATAGTAGTATAACCTAACCACAGAATTAAATTTTGAAAAAAACCCCCGACATAATGGACCGATTTTCATGAAACATGGCTACTCCCGACTAACTCAGCTTTCAAGCACCATAAGGGTTCCTTTTGTACCTTTTTGGTACGGAATCCTAAAAAAACTAAATCTGAATCCATTCAAAAAGGAGTGGAAGGGTCAGTTGGTAGTGGAAGACCTAGGCGAACTTTTCTTGATCAAATCGGGGAAATATTGCAAAGAGGCCAGGTCAGAAGTACTCGAAACCGACGAGCGTGTATGAGAAATGTTATGAAAGTGTGTGAAGCGAAAGTGGTTTGTCAGGATCGTAGTAAATGGAAATCCGTGATCTCTGCCTACCCCTCTGGGAAACAGGCGTGATTATATGTATGTATGTATGTATGTGAATCCATTCATCCGTTCGGGAGCTACGATACGATGTCGGGGGTTAATAAAAATAAAAAATGTCTTTCTAAATTTGTGTCTAATCTAATATTTTATCAGGGTTATGGGAATCTGATTACCTTATTTAATTGAAAGTTTAGCGAATCCGTCGCAGGAAAGATATTAGGGCGAGTAAGACTCTTAACTTGTTTGTAGTTATGGTAGAGTGGGGCAAATCTCGACTGGGGCCAAATGCAACTAGTTTATTTTTTCCATGTTTTACAATGTTTGCATTATTAAATAGAGTGTCCACCGGTTATATATGGTAGACGTGTTCAGAGGATACATGTAGAATTCAACATCATAGTGTAATAGTGGAAAAAATTGATCAGTTATAATTGTCCCCCAGTCGTAATATGCCCCGCTGTACCTAATGTAATTTAATAAGTTACCTAATCATAATTGATTGGATTATATGAAAGCACATTTCGGCGACTTGCGCGACTCATAAAACAATTTCGCTGAACATTCCTTTTGAACACGCACTTCGATTCGGAAATAAAACACGAAATTTACAGTCGAGTTCATAAATATGTGTACACTTTTTCACCCTAATTATATGCAATAAGATGAAAAAATGTACACATTAATGAACTCGACTGTACACGCAGATATCTTTAAAACAAAAATCGTACTTATTGTCATATAGTTTTACCACTTCTCTCAAAAAAAAACATATAAATGCGAACTTTATTACTCAGCTGCTAAGGTATAATTTTTGAATTTGGGTAAAGATAAGAAGTGACCTTGTGAAAATAATCATGGACATAAAATCGCTATTCAAAATATACCGTTCCGTCATATAATTTTAAGTACCACTTATAACCGAAAACTCACATATTAAAATGAACCTTTTCTTACAGTAGTTAAGGGTATTTTTTTGTATGTTTTTTGTGATAAGATATGACCTTGTGAAAGTAATGGACATGAAATCTTCAGAGGTATCAAGTATCGCATACAGACATCCAATTTAGTTCGGAGAAATGAAGATGTAATAAAAACCCTTTATGTTTCTGATAATGTGATTGGGAGAGAATAGAGCCAAGTTCAGTCGGGATTTCCAATTTATTTGTATTTATTGTATGGCATTTTTGCGTCTATTTTGATTGAAATTACATATTATATATCTCTTCTTTGCCCAATGGTTAATTGGTAGAGAATACCTTATTAAGTCCGCCATTTGTACTTGTTACTGTTAATTTGTGCAATGAAGTTTAAATAAATAATTATTTCCTGGTTTATATTACATACATATTATGTGATTGTTTTAAATAGCATTCATTACTTTACACGGAAATCTTTTGGTAGATTTTTTTTTAGTTAAGTTTTTTTTTCATACTTCTATATTTCCAGAGTAATCCTGCGCCTAGGCATATAATTAAAATAATTTATTTTGTTCCCCTTTTAAAAGCAGAGTGGAAGTCAGATGTAAAAACTAACCAAGTACGGAAATTACGCATCAAAACTTAACTAAAAATTAACTTGTCCGCGATTCATACAAATGTTTTTATTATGACGACTGGTATGGCCTATTCAGTAGAACCCGCAAAGCTGGATGGTCTCAGGTCCCGGGTTCGAACTCGTTCGAACATCGTTCGTTCAGGTTCGGGCATTTCTTTGTGTGATGAACATATAATTATTTGTTCTTGAATAATTCTGTTCTGTGTTTAATAAACTTGGCTCATACGTTGCATACACTTCACCGCCCATAAAAACTGAATACATTATTGATTATAGTTGTTGCAACAAGGCCCTTTTGTTTTAATGCTTTTTTATATCGATATTTGTGTGAAATAAATGTTCCGGTCAACTTTACAAGCGAGTATTTATGGAGATGTAAGCTTATACTTTTTTTATTACTGCCAGCTATGGAACAAAGATGTTTCAAGTATGTTTATAAAAGGAGAGTATACTTGTCTTTTATCCGTATAAAAACTTCAGTTTAACCTGTTTTATTTGTAAAATACATACATACATTTTCGCTTGTCTTCTTGTATTAAATTATACTTAATGGAAAGTAGTTTTAATTTTAGTCTTTCTAGCGTTAGACACTGAGCAGTGAGTAGATGCTGAAATAGTACATTACGATATAAGTGCAGAAAAGAGGATGTTACGAAGACCTTTTTAGTAGAGATAACCCTCTGAAGTTTTGACAAGAAATAAATCAAATGAACCACTTTGTGCACTAGTGAGGGCAAAAAGCTCCATCTGTACTTGTTTTCTTTTTTTTTACTTTACGATATCGGCAACCGATAGGTACTCTAATTACATTTAAATTTAGAACATCCGATGGAATTCATCGATCAGTCATTTGCTTCGTTTCAAATATCGACCCAAGCTTCATCTATAGGAATTTTTATCACATTTTGTGGATATGGCTCCTCCTATATTTTATTAATACATTTTTTATGTACAATATTTTTTTCCTAATGAATTCTCTTTTGTTTTCAGGTACTTATTATTCAATACATTACGTGCGCCCTTTGGTAAGACCATCTGCATGCCCATTCACAAAATCAATAGTACTTGATCCAGAAAAATTTTAGATAATATATCATATTTCAAAATAAAATATAAGTCTTATTACTACGTAATAAAGTTAAAAGTTTCTACATAAAATGCCCTAAAGTTAAACAATGACTAATCATACGAACCCTTGTCATAATTTTTATTTCTACAAAATGACGTAAGTGTAGTTATGTTTCTAAGAACTTGGACTGTTTTTTACATGAGCTATTTTTATGACGTGCAATAAATAGATTTTGGGGGTCCGTGTATTATGATCATTGTATGGCGATTAGTGAGTGGGGTCGCGGGTTTGAATCCGTAAATCGATATGGGTTGCGTAATTCCCAGTTTTTGGGGATTTTTGTTTAATTTTCTATTGTTCGGTTTATTGATTTTGATGGATCGTATGATGAGTTTGTAAGTATTCATTACGTGTATATTTTTACAAGCTTTTATTCAACTTTCTTTGTTAGTGTGTTAGTATGCATCAAAACGTAGAAGCTAAATTGGACCCATTTTCCGGTTTACGATTGAGCTGAAATTTTGCACACATATGTGCAATATTATGCAATATTATGGTATCATGGAGCTGATCTGATAATGGAGCAGAAAGGCGGTCATAGGAACTCTGTTATGAAACGTCGTATCCCCATCGAGTAATTTAGTGCCTTTTTTAGGGTTCCTTACCAAAAAGGTACAAAAGGAACCCATATGGTGGGACTTTGTCTGTCTGTCTGTGTATCTATCTGTCTGCCTGTCTGTCTGTCGCATTACTAATTAACTTACATGGTTTGCAAGAATAAAATAACTTCCTGGTCCAAACAGTTCCTGTTTTACGGTATCTTCTAACGACGCCTATTTATTATTTCCCAAACGATAATTAAATTCCCGAAAATTAATTCCCAGCACTAAAATTACGGTAATTCGATACGCTAATGACCACAACACTAGTTCCAAAGGGTAAGTAATACGAGATATAAGAACGTTACTTATAAAATATACGCTCACTTTGTATAAGCTTGTTCAGCATAACGTTCACTGGTTATAATGCTCAAAATCGATAATAGCAAATAATCTAATTTCGAAGTGGATAATGTTTATTCTCTACTAGCTTTTACCCGCGGCTTCGCCCGCGTAATAAAAGTATTCATTAAGATTTTCATTTGGATCCGTAGGGACCGTAGGTTTCTCTGTAGGTATATTTATCTGCGATTATTTCGATTGCACGTAATACTTTTGCTTGCAATGATTGTAGAAATATTACACATCGACCACAGCGTAGGTATATATACGGTATTACTATATACGCTGGGGAAACCTTTATAAACATCCCACATAGCCCGTATTTCGACACTATGATCGGTGGGTAAAAAGTTCTTTTTTCTATTATCCCTTACATTTTTTTACATTTTGCTTATACTTATCGCAAACGTAATCTTCAAGCAAGCAAACAACGATCGTCTTAGAGCACATTGATTGTAAGAGACCGCCGACCGATTATCCGTATCCCTCTAACGATACCCATATTATCCGTATCCGTATCGCTAACGCTAACGCTATCGCTATCCCTATCGCTATCCCTATCGCTATCGCTATCGCTATCCCTACCCCTACCCCTACCCCTATCCCTATCCCTATCCCTACCCCTATCCCTATCCCTTATCAAGATGTTTAATGATATAATACTTTAAGTTCTCGCGCTTTGTACACATATTTAAAGTCACATACAGGTCGAACGCGATTAATTAACATTATTTTTACCTTTTTTCCCAACGTTTCGGCCAGGTTGCACTGGCCGTGGTCGCGGAAGACTGACGTCCCAGCAAAATGTCACCAGAGATGTAAACAACACAAAACTACCCGATATTAATTTATATAAATGTTCGGGGTAAACAAATAAATATAATCTACCCGCTTTTAGTTAATGTTTATTTCCCACCATGTTTATTTTAAAGGTAAAAATAATGTTAATTAATCGCGTTCGACTTGTATGTGACTTTAAATATATGTTTAATGATTTCTTATCAAGTGCTAAAATATAAAGTTTCATGGTTTTATCTTTTAAAATTAAGAAATCCCATACAAACTTTCAACCTCTTTTTCAACCCCTTCATCCCTTTTTTTCGAAATAAAAAGTAGCCTATGTTCTGTCTCAGGGTCTAAAGATTGTCTGTTCCAAATTTCATCAAAATCGGCTGCGTGGTTTAAGCGGGAAAGCGTAACAGACAGACAGACAGAGTTACTTTCGCATTTATAATATTAGTATGGATAATATCAGTGTATATAAAGATTAACGTATATAACGTTAGGGAGACCTAATGTTTATAAGATATATTAATCAACTAGCTTTTACCCGCGGCTTCGCCCGCGTAATAAAAGTATTCATTAAGATTTTCATTTGGATCCGTAGGGACCGTAGGTTTCTCTGTAGGTATATTTATCTGCGATTATTTCGATTGCACATAATACTTTTGCTTGCAATGATTGTAGAAATATTACACATCGACCACAGCGTAGGTAATTCTATATACGCTGGGGAAACCTTTATAAACATCCCACATAGCCCGTATTTCGACACTATGATCGGTGGGTAAAAAGTACTTTTTTCTATTATCCCTTACAATTTTTTACATTTTGCTTATACTTATCGCAAACGTAATCTTCAAGCAAGCAAACAACGATCGTCTTAGAGCACATTGATTGTAAGAGACCGCCGACCGATTATCCGTATCCCTCTAACGATACCCATATTATCCGTATCCGTATCGCTATCGCTAACGCTATCGCTATCCCTATCGCTATCCCTATCGCTATCCCTATCGCTTTCCCTATCGCTATCCCTATCGCTATCCCTATCCCTATCCCTTATCAAGATGTTTAATGATATAACACTTTAAGTTCTCGCGCTTTGTACACATATTTAAAGTCACATACAGGTCGAACGCGATTAATTAACATTATTTTTACCTTTTTTCCCAACGTTTCGGCCAGGTTGCACTGGCCGTGGTCGCGGAAGACTGACGTCCCAGCAAAATGTCACCGGAGATGTAAACAACACAAAACTACCCGATATTAATTTATATAAATGTTCGGGGTAGACAAATAAATATAATCTACCCGCTTTTAGTTAATGTTTATTTCCCACCATGTTTATTTTAAAGGTAAAAATAATGTTAATTAATCGCGTTCGACCTGTATGTGACTTTAAATATATGTTTAATGATTTCTTATCAAGTGCTAAAATATAAAGTTTCATGGTTTTATCATTTAAAATTAAGAAATCCCATACAAACTTTCAACCTCTTTTTCAACCCCTTCATCCCTTTTTTTCGAAATAAAAAGTAGCCTATGTTCTGTCTCAGGGTCTAAAGATTGTCTGTTCCAAATTTCATCAAAATCGGTTGCGTGGTTTAAGCGGGAAAGCGTAACAGACAGACAGACAGAGTTACTTTCGCATTTATAATATTAGTATGGATTAGTATGGATTAGTATGGATGATTTCTTATCAAGTGCTAAAATATAAAGTTTCATGGTTTTATCATTTAAAATTAAGAAATCCCATACAAACTTTCAACCTCTTTTTCAACCCCTTCATCCCTTTTTTTCGAAATAAAAAGTAGCCTATGTTCTGTCTCAGGGTCTAAAGATTGTCTGTTCCAAATTTCATCAAAATCGGTTGCGTGGTTTAAGCGGGAAAGCGTAACAGACAGACAGACAGAGTTACTTTCGCATTTATAATATTAGTATGGAATGGATTATTCTAACATCAAAAGGTGTAATGTTCATAATATCTAAGATCTATGTTTATAACGTTTGGGATACCCAATATTAATAACATATATTTTTCAATTAATCTAACATCAAAAGGCGTAATGTTCATTCTGTGTGTAAGATTTTAAATGCATAATAACCTAACTTAACCCACTTTCTTAGCAACAGTTTTGTGTGCGGGTCGCAGTTCTAACCTAACCTAAACCTACTTTCTTAGCAACAGTTTTGTGTGGGGGTCGCAGTTCTAACCTAACCTAAACCTACTCTCTTAGCAACAGTTTTGTATGGGGGTTGCAGTTCTAACCTAACCTAAACCTACTTTCTTAGCAACAGTTTTGTGTGGAGGTCGCAGTTCTAACCTAACCTAAACCTACTTTCTTAGCAACAGTTTTGTGTGGGGTCGCAGTTCTAACCTAACCTAAACCTACTTTCTTAGCAACAGTTTTGTGTGGGGTCGCAGTTCTAACCTAACCTAAACCTACTTTCTTAGCAACAGTTTTGTGTGGGGTCGCAGTTCTAACCTAACCTAAACCTACTCTCTTAGCAACAGTTTTGTATGGGGGTCGCAGTTCTAACCTAACCTAAACCTACTTTCTTAGCAACAGTTTTGTGTGGGGTCGCAGTTCTAACCTAACCTAAACCTACTTTCTTAGCAACAGTTTTGTGTGGGGGTCGCAGTTCTAACCTACCCTAAACCTACTTTCTTAGCAACAGTTTTGTGTGGGGGTCGCAGTTCTAACCTAACCTAAACCTACTCTCTTAGCAACAGTTTTGTATGGGGGTCGCAGTTCTAACCTAACCTAAACCTACTTTCTTAGCAACAGTTTTATGTGGGGGTCGCAGTTCTAACCTAACCTAAACCTACTTTCTTAGCAACAGTTTTGTTTGGGGGTCGCAGTTCTAACCTAACCTAAACCTACTTTCTTAGTAACAGTTTTGTGTGGGGGTCGCAGTTCTAACCTAACCTAAACCTACTTTCTTAGCAACAGTTAAATGTTATATATGGAGAACGGTATGGTGTATAAACTGATATTAAGCGTTCCAAATTATGCGAAACAGTATTCCCATTGCACATGTGAGTCGAAAATGAAATCTCTAATACCAAGAGTTTTTGACGACTTAGAAGAAAATGAGATTTATTTAATGGGACAGAAGGTAAACGAGCGGACAGGTCGTCTGGTGCTAAGGGAACATCGCCGCCCATGGTCGAAACAGTAGAAGGGTTGGCGTAGCGTTGCCGGCAATTTTGACTAGGAAGTACCTATTTGGGACTATTTAATTTATTTATTTATTTATTTTATAATTAACTAGCTTTTTCCCGCGGCTTCGCTCGCGTTAAATCCAAATATTCGTAATGCTCAAAATTCCACCCACCATTTTAGGGAAGTGGGGTGTTAGAAAGAGACAAGAAGTAGCCTATGTCACTCTCTATCCCTTCAACTATCTCCACTTAAAAAGTCACGTCAATCCGTCGGTCCATTTTGTCATGAAAGACGGACAAACAAACAGACACACACACTTTCCCATTTATGTATGTATGTATGTATGTAAACACTTTATTGTACATAAGACAAGTTAAGACATAGAAATACAGTATAGTTATGGTGTACAAAGGCGAACTTATCCCTATAAGGGATCTCTTCCAGTCAACCTTTTATAATATTAGTATGGATAAATAAATATTACTGGACATTCTTACAAACTTTCTCCATATACGGAATGCCATTATCGTCCAGTAACGTAACGATTTGAGCTCGACTCTGGCGATCAATGAGAATATCACCGTAGTTATATTTCGATAATTTATAGATAATTATATTTAATTGGAACATCTAATTTTCGTTCTCTGTTTTGCGGGAATTTTCGATAGCGGAATATCCGTAAAATCGGCTAGTGAGTCACTAGTAATAGATAAAATAAATCTAATATTGTAGTGTTCATGTTTTCAGTTACCTAACTAAAAGTAAGGTAAAATTGATTTTTTTTTATAGCCTATAATGTGTCCCACTGCTGGGCATGTTTTCCGCCACTCGTCACGGCTCTGTGCATGCTCTCGCCAGCCGCCACAAAATGAGTCCAGGTCTTTCCGCCATCTCATCTTTGGTCTACCTCGGCCTCTGGTAATTTGTGGCGCCCATTCGGTCGCTACCTTGGCCCAACTAAACAGTCTAAACACTACAACTTAATTACTAAATACTTTATAAGTGCAAAAATGATCTGTCTCGGTCAACCTTGAACTCACGATTCTGAATCACTAGCCCATCGCTCTGCCAATTGAGCTACCTAGAATTAGGCGTAACATCTACTGCAAGAACGTTCATCATCATTATATCGGCCTTTAGCGCCCACTGTTGGGCATAGGCCTTCTAGTACGCCACTTGAGTTGATTTAGTGCCTGGAGTTCGGAGGCACTAAATTCTTTTACCTATCAATTTCTTAGCAACACACATTCTTAGAACAAACTGAACTAATTTTTGTTGGAGTGGCCAGACACGGCTTTGAAAAGACAAAAGTGGAAAGAGTGGGGGAAAGGGGCAGGCCTTTGCCCAGCAGTGGGACACGACAGACTCCAAATAATAATAACCTAACAGCTTTCAAACAAAAAAAAAAAACTAAATCGAAATCGGTTAATCCGTTCGGGAGCTACGATGCCACAGACAGAAACACACACAAACAGACAGACAGAAGACAGACCGACAGACCAAAACTTATAACACCCCGTCGTTTTTGCGTCGGGGGTTATGGTCCAAGAGCTGGCAGGATTTTGGAGTAGGTCCTTGAGGCAACCTGGAAAGGTGCTCAGATGCTTCTCTGATCATAGCCAACATCAGGTCTGCAAGTCTGGCAGCTGGGGAGCGGGGCTTTATCGAGCTATGAATTTTTGAAGATTTAATTTTTTGAGGCCCAAAAAAGGTGTTTGAGGCAACCTGGAATTATTAAAAAGTGAAAATAGAGTTCCTCAGAAGTCGCATAGTATTTATGCCAGATCATTTGGCCGGGTCCTTCACCGTGCCAGAACGGTACAAAGTGGTAAAAAAAAAAAAATTCCAAAAAAGGTTCTTGAGGCAGTCTGTCATTTTTACCAGTGAAAGATGAGGGTCTAAATAGCCATGGAAAAATAATGCCATGACATGAGGTGGGGTCCGTACCCTGCCATTCGATCTTGAAAGTCAATTTTTTAGTTTTTCGTAAATAACTCGTAAACGGTGGCCCGCAGCAAAAAAATATGTTAAACAGAAAATATCTACATAAAATTTCCTACAAGAAAGGTTATGTACGTTTTTTCGATAGGATCAATATATAAATGGATAATTTAGTAAGAAAGTTTTTTTTAATCGATTACATGCTCCGTTTTTCGTCAATACCTCGTAAACGGTGGCCCACAGCAAAAAATTATGTTAAACAGAAAATATCTACATAAAATTTTCTATAAGAAAGGTTATATAAGTTTTTTCGCTAGGGTCAATTTTTTAGTTGGAAAGTATTTTTAAATAGATATTTGGGCCGTTTTTTGTTGATAACTCAAAAACGGTGACTCACAGCCAAAAATAATGTTAGACAGAATTAATCTACAAAAAATTTCCTACAAGAAAGGTTCTATAAGATTTTTCGCTAGGATCAATATTTTAGTTGGAAAGTATTTTTAAATAGATTTCATGGGCAGTTTTTTGTTGATAACTCGAAATCGGTGGATCACAGCCAAAAATAATGTTATACAGAATTAATCTACATAATATTTCCCACAAGAAAGGTTCTATAACATTTTTCGCTAGAATCAATATTTTAGTTAGAAAGTATTTTTAAATAGATTACATGGGCCGTTCTTTGTTAATAACTCGAAATCGGTGGCTCACAGCCAAAACTAATGTTACACAGAATTTATCTACATAATATTTCCTACAAGAAAGGTTCTATAACATTTTTCGCTAGAATCAATATTTTAGTTGGAAAGTATATTTAAATAGATTTCATGGGCCGTTTTTTGTTAATAACTCGAAATCGGTGGCTCACAGCCAAAACTAATGTTACACAGAATTAATCTTCATAATATTTCCTACAAGAAAGGTTATGTACGTTTTTTCGATAGGATCAATATATAAATGGATAATTTAGTAAGAAAGTTTTTTTTAATCGATTACATGCTCCGTTTTTCGTCAATACCTCGTAAACGGTAGCCCACAGCAAAAAATTATGTTAAACAGAAAATATCTACATAAAATTTCCTATAAGAAAAGTTATATAAGTTTTTTCGCTAGGATCAATTTTTTAGTTGGAAAGTATTTTTAAATAGATATTTGGGCCGTTTTTTGTTGATAACTCAAAAACGGTGGCTCACAGCCGAAAATAATGTTAGACAGAATTAATCTACATAATATTTTCGACAAGAAAGGTACTATAATATTTTTCGCTAGGATCAATATTTTAGTTGGAAAGTATTTTTAAATAGATTTCATGGGCCGTTTTTTGTAAATACCTCGTAAACGGTGGCCCACAGCTAAATAAAATGTTCACGAGAAAAAATCTACATAAGATTTCCTACAAGAAAGGTTCTATACGTTTTTTCGCTAGAATCAATATTTTAGTTGGAAAGTATTTTTAAATAAATTACATGGGCCGCTTTTTGCTGATAACTCAAAAACGGTGGCTCACAGCCAAAAATAATGTTATACAGAATTAATCTACATAATATTTCCTACAAGAAAGGTTCTATAAGATTTTTCGCTAGGAGATATTATAGGTGGAAATTATTTTTAAATAGATTTCATGGGCCGTGTTTGTAAATACCTCGTAAACGGTGGCCCACAGCTAAATAAAATCTCCACGAGAAAAAATCTACACAAAATTTCCTATAAGAAAAGGTTACTGCAGTTATAGGTTACTACAGTTTAAATCCACATCCACATCACTTTTGTCTGAACTCATTTTGAAATTTGAAAAGCATAGGTATTTGATAAATCCGAGCAAATATAGGTATAATTTTTTAAATTTCCGCGCTTTAACTTTTTTGAAATCTTCTTCATCTTTTCCGTACATTTTTTAACTTCTGATTAGCAGAAACGCCTGCAATCGATGCCACTAGCTAGAATAAATTTAAAAGTGGAAAATGTCTGCCTTGGGTGAGACTTGAACTCACGGCCTCTGGATCAATATTCCAGCGCTCTGCCAACTGAGCCACCAAGACTTCAACCAAGCCAGCGAAATTTTCCACTACTAAGGTCAATGGGACCCGTAGCGACATCTACCGTAAGAGTGTTAAACTTCTTAAACGGCAACCGGAGTTCCAAGTCATATTGGAAATTCACCAGTTACGATGCGCTAACCATGCTAAATTTTAACTTCTGATTAGCAGAAACGTCTGCAATCGATGCCACTAGGCTTAGAATAAATTTAAAAGTGGAAAATGTATGCCTTGGGTGAGATTTGAACTCACGGCCTCTGGATCAATATTCCAGCGCTCTGCCAACTGAGCCACCAAGACTTCAACCAAGCCAGCGAAATTTTCCACTACTAAGGTCAATGGGACCCGTAGCGACATCTACCGTAAGAGTGTTAAACTTCTTAAACGGCAACCGGAGTTCAAAGTCATATTGGAAATCACCCAAGGCAGACATTTTCCACTTTTAAATTTTTTCCGTACATATTGTATAGGGTAACAAAAGAGGAAAGTAACAAAAATGTATGGAAATTCTGGGACACTTTTTGTCTCCCAGTGAGATTGAAAGTACTCGTGATTCTGAGTACAATTGACCTAAAATTTCCTAAAACAATCAAAATTTTTTTTGTCGTCAAAAAAAAAGAAATGCTCGCGTAAGGTCTGCAATGTACAGTCAACTACAAAGAGATGTGTCCATGTTAGTCTTACAAAAGTAAATTTTCATTTGCATTAATGAATTACCCTTGGTTCGTGACATTTCTAGTAGCCATCAAACCTTACATTATCATCGACTCGTTTAATATGCAGCAATGATGTATCCCACTACGTTTCCTCTTAATTTACACATACAAACCTTTTTTATTACCTATCTCTGTGTATTGACAAATAAAGGTAAACTCCTAATGTTAAAAAGAAATGTATCCAATATATTTAAATTCAGAACAGAATCCAAACAAATGATCTTCAAATTTGAATACAAAAATTTCTTCTTTACGTAGTTTGTTAAGAGACAACAGGAGCGAAAATCCTAAAATGGAAATGTCCCCCTTTCGAATAGGGAATATTTGTTAAATATACTCTTGTTATTTATTAACTAGGTTTATAAAAAACAATCGAGGTGCCACTCTCGACTATTTCGTCCTCTAAAACTTAATCAATCGGAACCAAATTTGAAAATCTGAATTTTTTTATACTACGTCGGTGGCAAACAAGCTTACGGTCCGCCTGATGTAAAGCGGTCACCGTAACCTATGGACGCTTGCAATTCAAACAGTGGCACATACGCGTTGCCAAAATGTCTGTTGACAGAAAGGTATGTATAATTTTTTTCTTACATGTCAACAAGAAGTTCTACTTTATTATCCAATATTATTTAAGAATTACAATAAAGGCAGGAATCAAAGGAAAAATACATAATGTAAAACCTCTTTTTATCGAAAAAATGGGGAAGATACGGAAGGTTATTTATCCACCATTTCAAATAAATCTTAAAATGTCAAACTATGATTACGTCGTACAGCACGGGAAGCATGGTCGCGCGATAGACGATAAAATAGCAGGCCGTCCCTATCGCACTATTTGTAGGTGCGATAGGGACGGCCTGATATTTTATCGTCTATCGTGCGACCATGCTTCCCGTGCTGGATATAACAAATAGGATTGTGATCATTTATTACCCCAAATAACATATTTAACAGCACAATCACGATTCTAAACGAGTTATCCCACTACAAAATTTGAAAACGTCTTCCGAAAAAACTGATTTTTTTTAAGTATAAAAAGACATATTTTAAAATATTATCTTATGATTAACTAGCTTAAGATATGTTCTTTTAGGAACATTATCAGTTTTTTTAATAATATATATAGTTTTGAATGAAAAATGTTACATTTTGCAAAAAACGCTCTTCTTTAGGAATAAGGCCTCTTAACTTAACCTTGGTTGATTCCGTTTCGCGCTACTTAGATAGAGGGATGCAGGTGGACGTGCTGTACTTTGATTTCAAAAAAGCCTTTGATCGCGTAGATACCGACTTACTCTTAAGCAAATTATGCAGCATTGGTTTCTCGCCAAAACTGCTTTGCCTTTTTGCTAGTTATCTACGTGACGTGATAGACGGAAATATGTGCAGCACGGATGCTTTGTGTCGAGTGCCTACCCCACCCGTTCCGGGGTCAGTCAGGGCTCTATTCTGGGTCCTCTGCTCTTTGGTGTTATGGTCAATGATCTGGCCTTGGTGCCTAAGCATGCGCAATGCCTACTCTATGCTGACGACCTGAAACTAATTTACAGGGTCTAGGAAGATTCTGACTTACAATCTTTACAAAGTGATATTGATCGGGTTTATGCGACTCAGCGACTCGGTATACATGGCGATCTGTTTCGCTGGATAAAATCCTATGTAGAAAATAGGACTCAGGCTGTTGTTTTGTCTGGATATACATCACAATACAAATCTATAACTTCTGGGGTACCATAGGGCTCTCACTTGGGCCCCTTACTATTTATGTTATATATAAACGATATCACAGAGTATATACAATATTCAAACATATTACTGTATGCTAATGATACTAAAATTTTTAGAGTAATCAAAAATGTTTCTGACTGTGACCTATTGCAACAGGATTTACTAAATTTTGAAAGGTATTGCTTGGACAATAATTTATTTTTAAATAATGATAAATGTAATATAGTTAGTTTCTCAAGAAAAAAGAACAATATTGAGTATCGTAATACACTTTGTGATAAAATTTTAAGTAGAGTATCTGAAATTAGAGACCTTGGTGTAACACTAGATGCAAAATTAACATTCATTCCTCATATAGAAAATACTTTAAAAAATCTTTTAAACAATTAGGTTTTATATTACGTGTCGGAAAACCCTTCAAAAATTCATCAACTTATAAAATATTATACAACAGCTATGTCCGTAGCCGACTTGATTGCTTGCACCGTTTGGAAGCCTTTTCATTCTATTCATATTAGTAGAATTGAAAAGCTCCAAAATAAATTTATAAAATCACTTGATTTCAGAACTGGTAATCACTATGTTAATTACACTAACTCTCTACAGCGTCATAAAATGCAGCCTCTCAGTAATCGGCGTGACTGTGCAGACTGTATTTCTTTATAAAATTTTAAATTCAAAATTAGAAATCCCTTGCTTACTTGAAAAGGTTTCTCTCAAGGTCCCTCGTGCCCGTATACGTAAATGTCGCAGAAAGGAATTATTCTCAATCCCTATTAGCAAAACATGTTATGCCCGTAATATATTTATTAGACGCGCTTGCAACTTTTTTAATAAATGTGATACACTAACAGACTTTGATATTTTTAACGGGAGTATAACATCTTTGAAGAGATTGTTCCAATGATTAGTATTAGGATTTGCCATTGTTACTTAAAACCACTAGATTCCATATACTTACTTACAATTAAGTATTACATTTTATAAAACCATGTGTAACTGTCATAGTTTTCTCCGTTGTTGATTTGTAATTTTTTTAATATTAATATACATATAGGTAATATCTAAATTAGCACATCTATAATTAATTAAGGAAACTGTAGGTCTTTAGCGTATACAGTATCATTGTAGACATTTTTGTATATGACCGTTTGTTTCTTAAAGATTAAATAAATAAATTTATGAATTGAGTCTTGTAAACAAACTTCTGAAACTTCAGTTCAATGTTGACAACTGTGCGGTTATTACTTTTTGTAAAGCGCGTAGTTCCCTGTGTAGGCAGTATCTCCTGGGGTGGAAACCCATCGCCCGTGTCACATCGATACGGGACTTGGGGGTTGTTTTAGGTTCCCACCTTAACTTTCATGAGCACATGACAATGCTTGCTGCAGACTGTTACCGCAGGCTTAGGTTTGTTGTCCGCAACGCCAAAGAATTTGACGATCCCAGGGACATAAAGCTTCTTTATACTGCCCTCGTGAGAAGTAAGCTTGAGACAGCCTCAGCCGTTTAGAATCCCCATGAAGCGCCCTACATCCTGCTGCTCGAAAAGGTCCAAAAAACATTTTTTCGTTTCTTTTATAAAAAAATGTACGGGTATTACCGATTCTTGTACCCAACAAAATTCCTTTTGGGGACGTTGGGTTTCTTCTCGTTAGAAGTTAGGCGTAATGTCGTGCTGATGTCTGATGCATGTGGTATTTTGAAGGGGAGTCAGATTGCCTTGTTTTAGTATCCCAGCTGGTACGTCTATTTGTTCCCCCTGTGACGAAATATGCTTTTCGTGAATGTAGGCACCCCCTACTGGTGGTGCCGGCCGCTCGAACCGTGTTTTGCCGCAAGTCACCGCTAGTTCGTGCACTGCAAATAGTGAATGAGTTTTTAGACGTGGCACCTAATGTTGATATTCTTGCGAGCAGATGGGCGTTTATACGTGACGAATGCATGAGGTTTTGTGTGGGATTGGATGCTAGGCCTTCATCTGTTATTTATTAGTTATGTTTTGGTATGTAATGTTTTGATTTTGCTGTTTATTTAATATTTAATTTTGTGTTACTTGTTGTAATGTTTATTTAAAATTCACGGTGCTTTAGTTTTGTATACTGTCATACTGTGTAATTTTCTTTGTGTAAATAAATAAATAAATCTATTTAAATATTATTGATCCTAGCGAAAAAACGTACAAAACTTTTATTGTAGCAAATTTTATGTTTGTTATTCCCGTTGAAGATTGATTTAGCTGTGGACCACCGTTTTCGAGTTATTTGCAAAAAACGGCTCGTGTAATCTATTTAAAATACTGTCCTACTAAAATATTGATCCTAACGAAAAATCTTACATAACGTTTCTTGTAGCAAATATTATATAGATTATTTCTGTTTAATATTATTTCTGGTAATAATTTCTGATCCTAGCGAAAAAACGTATACAACCTTTCTTATAGGAAATATTATGACGATTAATTCTGTATAACATTACTTTTTGCTGTGAGCCACCGTTTTTGAGTTATCAACAAAAAGCGGCCCATTTAAAAATACTTTCCAACTAAAATATTGATTCTAGCGAAAAAACGTATAGAACTTTTCTTGTAGGGAATCTTATGTAGATTTTTTCTCGTCACCATTTTATTTAGCTGTAGGCCACCGTTTACGAGGTATTTACAAAAAACGGCCCATGAAATCTATTTAAATATACTTTCCAACTAAAATATTGATCCTAGCGAAACATATTATAGAACCTTTCTTGTAGGAAATATTATGAAGATTAATTCTGTGTAACATTAGTTTTGGCTGTGAGCCACCGATTTCGAGTTATTAACAAAAAACGGCCCATGAAATCTATTTAAATATACTTTCCAACTAAAATATTGATTCTAGCGAAAAATGTTATAGAACCTTTCTTGTAGGAAATATTATGTAGATAAATTCTGTGTAACATTAGTTTTGGCTGTGAGCCACATTTCGAGTTATTAACAAAGAACGGCCCATGTAATCTATTTAAAAATACTTTCTAAAATATTGGTTCTAGCGAAAAATATTATAGAACCTTTCTTGTGGGAAATATTATGTAGATTAATTCTGTATAACATTATTTTTGGCTGTGATCCACCGATTTCGAGTTATCAACAAAAAACTGCCCATGAAATCTATTTAAAAATACTTTCCAACTAAAATATTGATCCTAGCGAAAAATCTTATAGAACCTTTCTTGTAGGAAATATTATGTAGATTAATTCTGTCTAACATTATTTTTGACTGTGAGCCACCGTTTTTGAGTTATCAACAAAAAACGGCCCAAATATCTATTTAAAAATACTTTCCAACTAAAAAATTGACCCTAGCGAAAAAACTTATATAACCTTTCTTATAGGAAATTTTATGTAGATATTTTCTGTTTAACATAATTTTTTGCTGTGGGCCACCGTTTACGAGGTATTGACGAAAAACGGAGCATGTAATCGATTAAAAAAAACTTTCTTACTTAATTATCCATTTATATATTGATCCTATCGAAAAAACGTACATAACCTTTCTTGTAGGAAATTTTATGTAGATATTTTCTGTTTAACATATTTTTTTGCTGCGGGCCACCGTTTACGAGTTATTTACGAAAAACTAAAAAATTGACTTTCAAGATCGAATGGCAGGGTACGGACCCCACCTCATGTCATGGCATTATTTTTCCATGGCTATTTAGACCCTCATCTTTCACTGGTAAAAATGACAGACTGCCTCAAGAACCTTTTTTGGAATTTTTTTTTTACCACTTTGTACCGTTCTGGCACGGTGAAGGACCCGGCCAAATGATCTGGCATAAATACTATGCGACTTCTGAGGAACTCTATTTTCACTTTTTAATAATTCCAGGTTGCCTCAAACACCTTTTTTGGGCCTCAAAAAATTAAATCTTCAAAAATTCATAGCTCGATAAAGCCCCGCTCCCCAGCTGCCAGACTTGCATACCTGATGTTGGCTATGATCAGAGAAGCATCTGAGCACCTTTCCAGGTTGCCTCAAGGACCTACTCCAAAATCCTGCCAGCTCTCCGTCTATTAATAATAATAGCGTCAACGTCATATAAAACAATCACAACGAGTATTTACATTTCACAGTTATTTCCCACCTCAATCACAGTATGTAAATAGCACTATCGTACAGTATGGCCACTCCCGCTCCCCGCTGAATGTGCCGCCCACCCCCTCTCGGTTACCTCACAGTTACCGCTTGTCAAAAACGCTAACAGTCGACCTGCCATATTGAGTGAGATACAACAAGCATGTTACGCGTTCACCTACACGAGCTTAGAATGTGTGCTAGGAACACACCTCTTTTATATATTTGATCGCTAGTGTCCGAGATGTGCCTCAAATGTATCATACGGACTATGACAAATTTTAAATTCTCCCATTCATCTTCATTCCAACTAGTCCTAAAATTTGATCAACACAGAAGCGACGCAAGTCGTAAGACGTGGAACGGACGGTCGCGCCGCGCCGCCCGAGTGTAATTTAAATAAGTTTTTTGCAAAAATATCATTTTTGGCACAAGCTTTTATCGCCGACTGTACCTTTCTTCTACTGCTTTCCGAGACGTTTCTAAGAAAGGGTACTCGATGGGGATACGATGTTTCATGACAGAGTTCCTATGACCACCTTTCTGCTCCATCATCAGATCAGCTCCATGATACCATAATATTGCATTGTCACGTGATTTACATTATGTGTGCAAAATTTCAGCACAATCGGAAACCGGGAAGTGGGTCAAATTTAGCTTCTACGTTTTGACGCACACTAACATACTAACAAGGCAAGTTGAATAAAAGCTTGTAAAAAACGTCGCCTCAGTACATTTTGTATAGGAAAGACGTAAGACGCGCCTCAAGCGGCGCAGCGCCACGCAACACGCGTCGCTTGAGGCGCGTCTTACTTATGTGCTGACGTATTCCTTTTGCTTAGATCCTTTTGCTTCTCCTAATTCTAAAACACAAAATAAAATTCGCTTCGGTGTAAGAGCAGTCTGGTCGACTTTAATATTCATGCTCAGCTTATCTCGGGAATGGAACATGCTGTATATCAGCTCCAGCCGCGCTAAGCCCTAGAGCGCCCCCTGTATATGCAACGCCTAAACTAGCATGAGACAGACGTGCAAAGTTTCTAGAAAGTTCTTGGAAGTTTCAAAGGAAATAAAGCAAACAGATTTCAATTTCTACAAAAAAAAATCTTCCGAAATGTTACTTGGATGATGAGTCTTTTTATATTCACAATATTTATTAGTACTTAGTACCTAGGTTCTGACTACGTCTTTGCTTGCTTTAGCGGCAACCCAACACTCAGGCGACGCACGTCGTAAGACGTGGAACGGACGCCAGCGCCGCGCCGCCCGAGTGTAATTTGATTATTGTCTAGGAACAATTTGTAGTCACATTTGCTCTCGACTCTCGACTTAGTATTTAAACTTTTAGAAAACAAGTGTTGACTATTTGGCCCGTATTATTTAACTGTGTATGTGTGAAAATTGTTAAATTTAATAGTATAGCCATGTAACCGATGTAGTTTATTCGTAGGTCCCGGGAAGCGCAAATTTTCGATTTTGGAACTTCGAGCGAAGCTCGGTCACCCAGATACTTAAAGCTCGGCCACACATGCGGGTTTTGAGACCGTAGGCGGAGCGTTAGCGGAGGTGTTGAGAAGCGGAGGCTGGGCGAACGGTGGCGTTGTGCCCAGGGGACGCCGGGAACTAACGAGCGCGGATTGCGAGCGGAACACGCGCGCATTCCGTTACGCTATCAAAACGCTTTATGTGTGGCGGAGGCTTTAGTCAGCAAAAGGCCATTGAAACATTTAGTAGGTTCTACGGATTTTCATAAGGCTTCCACCGTGTTCTAGTACCTTTTAAATACTGTTTACTCAATAAATAGAGGCGAAATTCGCCTCCAAAGGTTTCGCGGAAGGGTACTGGGCATGTTTCATTTCAGGCGTGTTTACACTATAAGTTATTATCTGAACCAACAAGGTGGAAGATAAATGGCTGTGTAAACGCGGCTTTAATATTTTAGTGGCGATGTTGTTTGGTGATGTTTTATTGGTAATTAAAATTGTATAAAATTTTCTTTAGAATTAAAATCTTCTGCTTAAATATAAGCTGCTCGTCTAGTACATAGGTAGGTATATATTCTAAGTTACACTGACATTTTAAAATAAAACAGAAACTACATAAAATGAACAATTAAATAATTATTAATAAAAGATAGAAATAAGCGCACGCACTAAGCGTTTCGCTTCAACATTTCTTTTGCGAACCTACAAGCAGTGGAGTGCCCTACCTGGGTCTGTGTTTCCGCATGATTACAATCAGGTCTCTTCAAAGCAAGAGTGAATAGGTATCTAATAGGTAAGCGTGCTCCACCGTAGACCGCATCATCACTTACCATCAGGTGTGATCGTGGTCAAACGTCTACCTATTCATACTAAAAAAAAGATATTGTAGAAATATTTACTTGATCAATTTTCTTTGTTTTACAGCGTTTATTTTACTTAACAAACAAACGAAGTTATTGTCACGAGCAGTTACTTTATTATGACATTAATGTTATACTGTTAAAATATAATATTATTCTCTCTTTTACTAAATATAATCATTATTTTATTTTAATCTAACGATACATTAATATAATTGGCTAATATTTATCTTGACATATTTTGACATCTTAAAACAACTCTAAACATAAGTCACTAAAATAAACTTTATTATATTTGTATAATAAACATCACAGACTCATTGTAAACAGATGACTCACAACTAGGGATGTGGCGACTATTGATTCAGCCGACTAGCCGACTACCGAATAATAGCTTACGCCGTGGCTTGCGTAGGCGACGGTCGCGCGATGGTCGCGCGACGGCGATGCGACGCATACGAAATCAAACCTTATCGATATGGAAGTAGACGATGCGATGAGACGCGACGGCGACGGTCGCGCGACCGTCACCCACGCAAGACACGGCGTTAGTTGGCCGAATCAGTAGTCGGTATACTTGGTATATTCCATCGAATAGCCGACTACAAACTACTTAGTCGGCTCTTGAGTGACCGATCAATCAGCCGACTGGTCGGCTAGTTAGTCGGTCAGAATTTCAATTAATTTTACCAGAAAAATAACAACATTTGCAGGTCTATGATAAAATGTCTATATAGATCTGCAATATCATAATTTCGTTTCCTATCAACCTCTTTATTGCTAAAGTTGCACTGAACTTGAGCAGTTTCATTTGCTCTGCCTACTCCTTTTCGGAATACTAGCGTAAGTTTATGTATGAATTAATAACATTTTTTTTAAGGCCTGATTTGGACTAGTGGGTAGACTGAATGCGGTTGTAGTGTAAGTAATTCTGGATATGAAACCGTAACGCCGTGGCTTGCGTGGGCGACGGCGATGCGACGCATACGAGATCAAACCTTATCGATATGGAAGTATGAGACGCGACGGCGACGGTTGCGCGACGGTCGCGCGACCGTCGCCCACGCAAGACACGGCGTAAGTGCTTTTTCACATTATACGATCCTATATCGGATGTATGAAGGTTTTCAAGGGAAAAAAATCAAAAATGGCGGTGTAAATATATGAGATATCGGTCCGATATCCGATATCGTATCGGATAATGTGAAAACGCACTAAGGCACCAACGCCAATGTTTTAAACATTGACAGAAAACGTCAAAAAATGGGATTAACTGTATTTTTGTCCTATTTCTTCACTTTGGAAGTAGTCTTATTTGCCCACTAGTCTCTTACTAACGCCTACAAATATGACCCGACAATCGGCTTTCCCGATTAGTCGGCGACTAGTCGGTCCATCCCTATACACTTACATGACTCAGTCGTTAAAATAAGCGTTTGTTGATTTCAAGTGTGACGGCCCGTTTGATGTGTGTCATTGTGTTTTAAAACTTCTACGAACGCGCATTATGAAAATGCCTCATTTTTAGTAATTATACGCCTTTTTTCGTGGAGCATGCAAAAATGATTCGATAAAAGTGCTTGGTCATTGACACAAATTGCTTATAACTTTATTCTATATATCCGCTTCAAATTCCAGAAACATTAAGAAATTTATTTCTTCAATTGAACGAAATATAATAGAACCATGAAAATCAGGAAGTAAGTAATTAATAAACGAAGGCGACCACGGGATCGAGTTTTGAATTTCTAACGCACGAATTTTCTGTTCTAAAGTCTGTGGAAGACGACGTAATGCTATTTTTGAAAAAGGACGGCTAGTAATTTTAAAACTAGTGGTAATGACCACTCGTTTTCGATTCTGTCGTCTAGAATTTAAATATTAGTGGATATATTATTGAACGAATTTCACGAAATGGAATGGAATGAAGGGTGAAATGTTATGACATGTAGGATTTTTAACCACAGTGACGCTGACGACACTGGTCTAAGCGTGACAGCGGTGAGCGACAGCCATACGTGCGAATGAAAAGTCCCATCGCTGTGTCTCGCTCCAATGTATGGCCGCCGCTCACCGCTGCCGCCACAGATATATGCTGCTGCGCTTAGACCAATTTCGTGGCTGAGCCGTCATAGTTCTGTGCCTATTTCGAGTTGATAAGTAACATTGATTTTCAGCGTCAATATTTTCTTTGTTGAACAGGGAATGAAAGGCGAAGTGTCACTGTCGGGCGATTGTCACTATCCATACTAATATTATAAATGGGAAAGTGTGTGTGTCTGTTTGTTTGTCCGTCTTTCACGCCAAAAAGGAGCGACGAATTGACGTGATTTTTAAAGCTGAGATAGTTTAAGGGATGGAGAGTGACATAGGCTACTTTTTGTCTCTTTCTAACACGAGGATTGCAATGAAAAAAAAAGTCACTCCCCACTTTACCCTAATAAAAATTTTTTTCCACCGCACTTTGTCGGCATGTACATATTGGTACCAAAAGCTTGTTGTGAAATAGGCCACAGCAAATTATAAACGGCGAAACTTTTTCCTTGTACTTTCAGTTCAAAGGATAAAATACAAGCCTTGAAATCTTTTTGATTTGCACTAACGATTGATTTTAATGTTTTTGGTCGGTTAATGATAATCTGAGATAGCCGCTAAAATCTGTGGACCACACATTAAACGGGCCACATGTAGTTTTGCGTGGTTTATGTCGCTAATAAAATCCTCTTTACTGTTTATATTATAAATATTATGATATGGTCACGTAAACTCATATGATTAGGGCAATAACCTCTGTTCAGATGGACGTTTGAAATATTATGCAAAGATGATTGTTTGCGGTATTGTAATAATGTTTTATTTGATTTCACAGCGATACTTGTCTAACGTGGAATTAAAGAGTAAGTAACATACAATGAAGGCGAACTTATCCTTTAATGGGATCTCTTCCAGTTAACCTTTGAGGAAATGATTGAGTAGAAGCGACGAAGAAACGATGAACAACAAATAAATACCTGGCACGCACATCAATTCAACTACATAAATTTTGTTATTAAGACGGTACAGGAGCGAAAATTCTGAAATGGTAAGGAACACGGGCCCCTTTCAATTTGGAAATTTTAGTTAAATATACTTAAACTAGTGTTATTAAGTACATTTATAGAAAAAAACGTCCATTCAGAACAACTCAGTTACAAGATATTGCGAAAAAATCTTTAAAATCGAGGTTCCGCTCTCTACTGTTTCTTCTTTCAAAACTTAACCAATCGTAACGAAATTTAAGAATCTGAATAACAATGAAATTACCTATATGGGACCGTTTGGTTTTTTTGGCTAATTGTTACCAATTTTGAATACCACACCTTTTTTGCGCCATAATCAATAAGGCCGTTTTTGGAAATTTTTGACTGGCTCTAGCGCTCTAGCGTCTTTGAAAATAAGAATATCAAAAAAATCAACGGTCCGACACAGATAAAAATAATAATAGTCTGTCTTGAAAAAATCAGTGCTTTATCTTCACAAACCAGGGAGGAAATAGTCGAGAGCGTTTTATGGAGAATGGACCCCTCCTGTATTTCTTAAGTAATAATTTGATGTAGTCTGGTGTAGTAGGTCTGGTGTACCTACCTGCGTACCTGAAAACTACATAGGTAAACTCTGTCAAACAAGTCTGTCAGTAAATAAGAACAAAGAAAACTATAGGTATCCTTTTCTCTAGCACCCTAAAGAAAAAGATGCATATAGTTTTCTTTGTTTCTTATTTACTGACTGACTGATTTAGTTATATACCTACTTCGTATGCACTCGGGGGCAGTGTTGATGGGTCACATTGTAAGGAATATTCGTGCAAGGTGACCCGTTATCATGGTGCCTGTGTACAATTTAGCAATTAAGTTAGATAAGCTAGTAGTAACTACATATAAGTCCGGGTGTTTTTTCATTCGCCAACAAACTGTTCCGCAGTTTGGCGAAGTTATTGTAAGATTTAAGTGTTTTGTTTTTACTTAGCAATAAATAAAAAATAAAAAAAAGTTTGACAGAGTTTAGCTTAAAGTACTGTTAAAGTTTATTTCTCGTGTACGTCGAGTAAGTTGACCTGCTCAACTTTGAACTCCGAACTATGCATCAACAACTAGGATTAATGAGATTAGCTTGCTTTTGTATACTTACAACGACTTAGCAGTAGTAATCTGGCTTTCGCTAAAAGTTCCGATGCTTTAGCAATTTTATTACTTCAACGTCATGTTTTTTAGAGTGCTTATAAAATTTAAAGTTTATAATAATTAGCAGTTTATTAGTTTCGTTACCGTAACAACAATACTGATAAATGTATTAACTAACTCCTGTATTCCCAAAAGAGGTAGGCAGAGCTATTAGCGCTTAAGACAACTAGATTTTGATACTGTAGTGTTGCTAGCCCATCGTCCACATCACAATGTAACCTATAACGCCGTGTCTTGCATGGGCGACGGTCGCGCGACGTCGCCGTCGCGTCTCATCGCATCATCTACTTCCATATCGATAAGGTTTGATTTCGTATGCGTCGCATCGCCGTCGCGCGACCGTCGCCCACGCAGGCCACGGCGTAATCCACATTCAACTCCTACAACACCCACGAGAGGTGGTGAACAATTAAAATTTAAACCCGTCACGGCTCGGGTAACCCTGTTTGAAATAAAAAACCTGCAAAAACTTATGATGATTTTTTGTTGAAATGTGAATTTTTATGTTTAGATTATAAGTATGCTCCACTCTCCCCATGTGACTTACAAACTTAGGTAATAAAGCAAAATGTTCACCAAAGTAGCACCTTAGTAACGATCTTCCCATACGATCCCTTATCATAATTAATGTTATCTAACAAGATATGATGGAACAAATACAGGGCACGACAAGACATTGATGGATAAGTCCTTAACCACCAGCCACAGACCACCTCACAACTAGACGTGTATTACAAGTGCGCGAACTGTCAAATCGTATGGGTTGTCATAGAAACACACTTGTAATACAAGGCTTGTACCTTTTGAGAAACGGGCCCCAGGCCGACATAAGTCACATAATTATTAAGAAAATGTGATGTAAGTAACTAAACATTTCCGGTTTTCGCAATTTTTACTTTATTTGTGCTGTGTATGGCGTTGGTTCGTGTCAAATTTCAAGATCCTGAGTTAACGGGAAATACCCTGTAGGTTTTGATTCTCTTGCGAGTGTCGAGCGGCATACGCTTTCAATTTCGTATACGCTTCATGCGGTGTCTGTGCAGTGCGTCTGTGCAAAGCTTTGCCTTCATAAAACTATCCTAAGGTTTAGATATAAGGTTAGTTTCAGCTTGGGTGAAGTAACTTATAAGTTTTGATGTTAGTAAAGTGGCTTAGTGACTTGGGTAGTTAGTGACCGCGACTTTACGCTTTAGTTAGGGCCGATGAGGGTGTGGTTTTGGATGAAATTGTGGTTATAAGTGAGAAAGTTGTTTTATTATTGGATTTTTACTCAAGTACATCTTGGCCGTGATCCACATACAGGCCACGCACGCCGTAAGACGCGGAACGGACGTCAGCGCTGTGCCGCCCATGTACTTTGAATATCGTCTCCTCAGAACATTTTGTATAGGAAGGACGTAAGACGCGCCCCAAGCGACGCGGCGCGCGACCCAAGCGACGCGTCTCTTGGGGCGCGTGAGGCGCGACTTACGTCCTTCCTATACAAAATGTAAGTACCTAAGTAAGTTCTTGCGAAAATTACGAAGGTCTGGCGACTCTGGGTTCCATATAGCAGGACATATTGTATAAATAAATAAAATAAAATAAATAAATATTGGGGACCGATCACAGATCAACTAGAAACTAAGCAAAGCATGTACTATAGTGCTAGCGACGATATACATACTTAAATAGATAAATACATACTTTATACATAGAAAACATCCATGACTCAGGAACAAATAACTGTGACACTTAATGCCCTTACCGGGATGGAAAGGACGACGCGGCTTAGCAGGCAGGGTCACTACCGACTGAGCCAGACCGGTCGTCAACAGTCAACCGATCCAGACTGAACTAGAATACTGTAAAAGTACACATACTACTACCGGAGAAAGTAAATGCCGTACGAAAAGGACCTTCAAATATAAGGAACCTTTACCAATGTAAAGCCACTTGTTTCATTGTAAAGGGACGAGCGATAAGTAACTATCGCAGGACATCTTATGTATACGGTCGTCAGCTGTCAACCGATCCGGACAGTGAATCAAAATATGAGGATCCCGCAGCTGTGGTCTCTAAATATTCAGGAGGGTTGTTCCTGACGATATTTCATGAAGGAGATGAGCCAGGATAACTTGGTCCCTAAGTTTCTGGAAATTTACAAAGTACCTATACTCTTACCCTAATTCAATTAGGTCACGGGTTCGAACCCCGGCTCGTACCAATGAGTTTTTCTGAAGTGCTTTTCGGTGAAGGAAAACATCGTAAGGAAACCGGACTAATTCCAATGAGGCCTAGTTACCTTTCGGGTTGGAAGGTCAGATGACAGTCGCTTTCGTAAAAACGCCTACGCCTTGGGATTAGTTGTCAAAGCTGACCCTGAGGCTCTCATGAGCCGTGGCGAATGCCGGGATATCGCAAGGATGATGACTCTGGAAGTCTGGAAAATCTGCGGCCTGGAATATTCCAGCTGCTATTTAATGGTTTTTGCATTCACAGATTTATATGATGCGGAGAATCTGGTCCATCTCATTGAGGGGAATCTGGGTCTTGTATCTTCACTCTGCCTTGAACGACAAGTCTACAGTTGGATCTATTCAACATGGCTTTTTTACGCAGCAAAAGTAGCATAGAACAAAATGCAGACGGCCTTTAAAGCGCCCGCGGGATGCATGTCATCGAATGCCTGGGACAATCCATCGAACCACTGTAAACGAACTGCAACTGTCTTGTATGGGGACTGCATGCCAAATGCAAAGTCGACAGTTTCCATTCAAGTTTGTATTGGTAAGGCGGTCGGCAGACGTTGGTGGTTTTAGACCGGTCGGCATGTCGTTGGTGACGTAAAAAAAACAACGTTTAGGCCTATTAGTAGTCCGTCAATCCACTCCCCCCTTATGGTTTTAAGTGTTTGTTCTTTCTCCTGGACTGTGAAAATTGGCTCAATAAGTAAATGATAAATGACAAATCTTACGATCAACGGTTTTGGAGGCAATGACTTTCCCAGCATTTGGAAATATCTAACAGAATGACAATGCAGTCCGAATTAATTATAGAAATGCGGTGTTTTGCGCAAATTCCGATGTGTGCATAAGTTAGAAGGGTCCGTTTCGGCCTTTTTGCGAGTTTGTTCAAAGGTTTGTTGGAAAAGGGTTGTTTGGGTTGGTATTCTGTGCACGCGGCTCAAAAATATGTCGCGATATTGTTATAAAAAACAATCGAGCAAGCTGGTGGCCTAGCGGTAAGAGCGTGCAACTTTCAATCCGGAAGTCGTGGGTTCGAACCCCGGCTCGTTCCAATGAGTTTTTCGGAAGTTATGTCCGATTTGTCATTGTCATTTGATATTGTGAACAAACCGGGCTAATTCCAGTAAAGGCCTAGTTACTCTTCAGGTTGAAAGGTCAGGCAGTCGCATTCGTAAAACTTAGTGCCTATGGCAAATCTTAGGATTAGTTGTCAATGACCCCAGGCTCCTATGAGACGTGGCAAATGGCGGGATAACGCTGAAAAAAATAAATACAGAAAGTAAAAAAAGGAAGAAGGTGGAAGGAAGTGGGTTAAGTTGTGGTGTAGGCGAGAGGCTGGCAATCTGTCACTGCAATGTCACAGTTTTCAACCCCTTATTTGCCAAGAGTGGCACTGAAACTTGAGTAGTGTCATGTGCTCTGCCTGCCACTTCATGGAATACAGGCGTGATTGTATGTATATATGTATGTAGTCTATGTACAGAAAGTAACCTGAAGTTATAAGAATGTTGTAAACGGTGCATTTCGCTGTGATATTTTTTCTCTCAATATTTTCTAGTCAGTATCAATCCACTAGCCACATGTTACCTCGAAACGGCATCGAAAAGTAGTTGCCACGTCCGATCTCGGTCCTGTCACCCCCTGGCAACGCTCCAGGTTTTACCCACCATGTTAAGATTTTATCGTAACTTTCTGGGATTAAATTTAGTACGGTACACGGATTATGAGTGTTATTAGTTGTGGGGATGCAATATTATCTGTAAAACGGTATACATTTTTAATGAGTTTTAACATGTAAAACTTTTGATCTATGGGCATTTGCAGAATTTGAGACCCCCCAATTAGCGTAAGTTGTTAACAAAAATTAACTCGCTGTCAGTTTTGTGACGACAATTAAGCATAAAATCTGTGTAAAAATTTACTTTTTTCACATTCTGAATGTAGATATCGCTTAAAGTTGATGTAATTAACACAAAAATAATATGTTTATAGAAATTTCATGCTTAATTATCGTCACAAAACTGACAGTGAGTTAATTTTTGTTAACAACTTACGCTAATTGGGGGGTCCCAAATTTTGAAAAATACTTTGTCAAATAAGATTAAAATCACCTATACCGTCTACTTCACGCTGCGATGCCTTTAAATTAAAACGTTGGCGTTGTTACAAATACGTAGTACCTACATGACGCTACAAGTGCGGAAAAGAGGCAATTCAAAACGAGTGGCGATAGGTTACGAATTTCCTCTTCACACGTGTATCGTACGACGTTTTTCAGTAGGTAAATATTACGCATGGCCCATTGTAGACGAGTGCTTATTGTAAGCCTATTTGAATAAAGAATATTTGACCTTTGAAGTTTCGACCTGCCAGGAAAAAGAATTAGTGCGGGAAAAAACACCATGTGTAAATTACTGAACCTTTTTTGAGCTATCTCAATAAGTAAGTATTGTGGTAAAGAATAACAGAAAAAAGTTGTCAGATTATAAAAAATATTCATAAGCCACAAAAAAAAACATATATGTTTACATATTAAACAGTATTATCTAGAATGGTAGTTCGGTAATTTAGCCCTTTAGGCTAACCGTCGTCCGACTTGGCGCGCCGCCCGTCGCATTTGGCAACCAAATCATTGTTTATATTAAACTGCCATGTTTACATTGTATGTATAGTCAGCGTCAGTAGAACTTTACCTCAGAACTTAACAGAGAAATCTAATTTACATACATTCATACATATAATCACGCCTGTATCCCATAAAGGGGTAACTGGTGATTGAAGAGCTAACGACTTCCTCGCACAACGTATCAGCATTGCGATACAGCGAGGAAATGTCGGCAGTACAAGGCCCTTTTTACAAGGTCCTTGGTACAAGGGCCTTTTTTAGAAATTAGCTAGCTTTTAAGTTTAGTCTGAGTTTCTTATATAATTATGTAAATAAAGAGATTTAAAAAAAATCTTGACTGTACACTGTACAGGCAATAACGTTCTGTATATATATTTTTGTCACAGTTTCGTTTTCTTTCAACCCCTTATTTGCCAAGAGTGGCACTGAAGCTTTAGTAGTTTCATGTGTTCTGCCTACCCCTTTATGGAATACAGGCGTGATTGTATGTATGTATGTATGTATATATATTTTTGGCTGTGTGTTCACAGCTGTGTTGTTGACTGTACCTACTGTTTGTTTTTGTTACTTGGTTTGGAAGTTTTGGTAATCTCCGAATGGGGTCAGGGTTTTATTCTATTTTTAACCCCCGACGCAAAAACGACGGGGTGCTTATAAGTTTGACGTATCTGTCTGTATGTGACATCGTAGCTCCCGAACGGGTGAACCGATTTCGATTTAGTTTTTTTCGTTTGAAAGCTGAATTAGTCGAGAGTTCTTAGCCATGTTTTATGAAAATCGGTCCACTATGTCGCGGTCGGGGGTTTTTTCAAAATTTTAATTTTGTGGTTAGGTTATACGTAAGTAGTTTGTATGTTTTACTAATAAAATTTGTTTTTCTTTTCAGGTATTTGCTGTGGTGTGCTTTTACTCCGTAAGATTAATCTCGAATAGTTAAGTTTTACAATTGGAGAGAGAAAAAAAAATTTTTCGAATTGTGATTTTCAAGTCGCTAATTCCCATGACTCCCATGTCGGCATCGTTATCATCATTGGCCTTTAAGTCTATAACACAGTATTTAAGTATATAACAGACTATTCGAAGTAAGGGACTGTCCACACTCAAGAGACTCATGTCCGCCGACACGGAACGGACGTCCGCGCCACGCCTGAATGTAATTTAAAAAAAACCGGCCAAGTGCGAGTCGGACTCGCCCACCGAGGGTTCCGTACAAACTTTCTTTCAAACTACCTAGTAAAAATAATCTCATATTTTCATATAACTCTAATGACTTGACTAGAAGACAAAAGTATTATACTTTTAGTGCCTATAATAGGCACTAATGAGTATTATAGTGTATAGCGCCATCTCCCGGTCAATTTGCTAACTAATTTGCGCGACCTGGTTTTTCAGGGATAATTCTTTATAATGTTAACCGATTTAAACAGTTTTTACTTTATTGGACAGAAGATGGTTTACGTAACATCTCGTATTAATTTGAAGTACGATATACATCCGCAAGGGTGGGTAAATTGAAAGTAAAAATCTGAAAAGTTTTTTGTGAATTAAAAAAAAGTATTCAAAATACAAACACGATTATATTTTTCCTGTAATATATAACATAAAACCAATGTTTACTAAAATTTTGATAATTTTTCGTTGGTAAACTTCGGAGATAAGGGGGGGGGGGGAACGGTATTTTTTTTACATTTTCCTTCAAAATTCTTTTTTTTTCCACAACAAAAAAATTATAAAAAATAGCCTATTTACGTTCAATTTGAGCTCTTTCCAACGATACCCCACTTGACCTAGTAACTTGAAATTTACAGTTTGCCCCCCTTTCATTTTGGCCATTTTCGACAGTTAAAATTAATATATTTAAAAAAATTATACTTTCTATTTGTAGAGGTTTACAATGTTCACAACTATTCCAAATTTCAAGTTGATAGCATTAGTAGTTCTCGAGATATTTAGGAATGTGACAGACGGACAGAGTCGCACCATAAGGGTTCCTGTTGTACCTTTTTGGTACGGAACCCTAAAAACGTCTCCTCAGTACATTTTGTATAGGAAGGACGCGCAAGGGACGTCGCTTGGCGCGCGCCGAGCCGCCTGGGGGCGCGTCTTACGTCCTTCCCCTTCCTATAGAAAAGTGTGGACGGTCCCTAAGCCAATACGGGAGCGGCAAACACGACCACAACTGGCAGGTGTAGTGTATATACAAGTGGCCACACCTCGGACACTGGCGTGGCGATCAAATATATGAAAGAGGCGCGTTCTTAGCACATAATCTAAGCTCGTGTAGGTGAACGCGACTATGCTTGTATGTAACTCGTGTCGATTTAAAACACTCCCTTTTGGTCATGTTTTAATTTATCGCCACTCGTTTCGAATTTCCTCTTTTCCGCACTTGTATCATAATGTACTATTTCCGTGACGTCTCAAAACTCTAAAATCTCATTCAGAATCAGAAATGTTTTTATTCGAAAAAACATAGGCAGTACAATAATTTGGTCTTATAAATAAACATGTTGGTAACACTATGTTGTATAAAGCGTGAAGCGCTGGTAGCCTAGCGCTAAGCGGCTTTCGTTCCGGAGGTCGCAGGTTCGAGCCCCGGCTCGCACCAATGAGTTTTTCGGAACTTATGTGCGAAATGTCATTTGATATTTGCCAGTCGCTTTTCGGTGAAGGAAAACATCGTGAGGAAACCGGACTAATTGCAATAAGGTCTAGTTACCCTTCGGGTTTGTAGGTCAGATAGTCGCTTTCGTAAAATCTATTGTCTACGCCAAATCTTGGGATTAGTTGTCAAAGCGGACCCATGAGCCGTGCCAAATGCCGGAATAATGCAAGGAGGATGATGATGTTGGTAACACTATGCTGTACAAACTCTTGATATAAATACGTTATGAAACTGTTGAGGATTTGTGTTAAATCCTATGTTATGTTAAATGTGCTGGAAGGCTTGCGGTATCCATCTTACATCCCATCTTAATAGGTTTCCTGCCGTTGCCGCTTGGAGCGCTGCCAACTCGAAGGAGGTCATTAGTGTTATGCGGTGCAGGTACTGAGCTGACAACTATGCTAGGATTACTAGGGTTCACCTAGACAAGTTCAAGTGACAATGACTAGAGCCTTTGCCACGTCTGTTTTATCTTTGTCAAACTGTAAATATTAATCAAGTATGATTTATGTAGGACTAGCTTTTGCCCGCGGCTTCGCTCGCGTTAGAAAGAGACAAAAAGTAGCCTATATCACTCTCCATCTCTTCAACTATCTCCACTTAAAAAAATCACGTCAATTCGTCGCTCCGTTTTGCCGTGATAGATGGACAAACAAACAGACACACACATACATACAATCACGCCTGTATCCCATAAAGGGGTAGGCAGAACACATGAAACTACTAAAGCTTCAGTGCCACTCTTGGCAAATAAGGGGTTGAAACGAAACTGTGACATTGCAGTGACAGGTTGCCAGCCTCTCGCCTACGCCACAATTTAACCCATATCCCATAGTCGCCTTCTACGACACCCACGGGAAGGAAGGGGGTGGTGAAATTCTTAACCCGTCACCACACAGGCCCACAACACACACTTTGCCCATTTATAATATTAGTATGGATTTATAATCTTCATCAAGAATGAATTAAGAATCGTACCTCAAGTTTTAGCGCCATCTATTAAATACTATCATAACTACACTGATGATGCCTACAAATTTAATATTTTCAAAATGTGTATTGACGCAATATCATGCTATTAAAATAAAGAAATATGTTATTTGTTCTTATAAAAAATAAAAACACGCAAAAATATTTGAGGAAAATATGATTTTGGCCACTTCCAGGCTGCGAAACAGCGCCATCTAGTTTTAAACCTAAAAGGCCTACATTTCATAGGTACGTTTTTTTCTATGGGTTTTGTCGTCCTTGGTATAACTATCCGTTCATTGATCGACCCGTCAGCTCATTGGCAGCAACACAAAAAAGTCCTTCCTGTCTGCCAACATCACGCAAACTATCCTGGGACCTAAAAATAGAACCTCCACATGCAGCTTTTTCACACTTTTTCTACGTAAAGCGTAATCAATCTTCACCTGGGTAACTAGCCAAAGTCACAGTCACTTACGCTAAGGACGTTATATACCGGAACGAGGTCATATAACCCGGAAATCTTCAAATCAACAGTGAACAGGCATCTTCTGGGCGAGCTCACTCCATCGTAGGCCACGTCTTTGCATTCGGCTAGTCTGTGGCCAAGAGTAAGCCCATTTATGTAGTAAAGTAACAAAAATGTATGGAAATTCTGGGACACTTTTAGTTCATCAGTGAGATTGAAACTACTCGTGTTCCTGAGTACAATTGACCTGAAATTCCCTAAAAAAATCAAAATAAAAAAAATTGCAAAAAAATGAGAAATGCTCAGTTATGATAAATGGCCCTAACAAGTGGATGTAGGTACGATTTTTAGTATGAAGAATGTCAATCCTTTATAAATCATCCTCATCCTCGCTTACGCCTATATCGTTATTGTATTAGGTCTCTCTATCGCTCTTCTATAGTTGCGCCACACCTCGGACACTGGCGATCAAATATATGAAAGAGGCGCGTTCCTAACACACAGTCTAAGCTCGTGTAGCTGAACGCGAACCATGCTTGTGTGAGTGAGATATGATGACAGGTCGACTGTTCTCGTTCATGACAGGCGGTAACTGAGAGGGGGTAGGAGGCACTTTTAGCGGGGAGCGGGAGTGGCCATACTGTACGATAGTACTCTTTTACTGTGGTGGCGCGACAGAGCCAGACTGCGTTTCGATTGCCTCGTAGCGTCAACGATTGTCAATTTGGCTAGGCCGGCTGGTCATCAATTCGGAACCACCAGAAAGGTTGGAAGTGCGTTGCTGACGTTTAACACTTTCGCTACCAAGAACCCGACTGTCGGGTACACCGCTCGTAGAAGCGTAGCCGATTACATGGGTTTCCCCGTATGTAGCGAAAATGTCGTAGCGCCGCGTAGAGCCCGGTTTCGAAAGTGTTAAGATCTTTTCTTGAACGTTTGAAAGTCTTTCGATTTCTCCTGTGTTGTGACGGGTTAAGAATTTCACCACCCCCTTTCTTCCCGTGGGTGTCGTAGAAGGCGACTATGGGATATGGGTTAAATTGTGGCGTAGGCCAGAGGCTGGCAACCTGTCACTGCAATGTCACAGTTTCGTTTTCTTTCAACCCCTTATTTTGCCAAGAGTGGCACTGAAGCTTTAGTAGTTTCATGTGTTCTGCCTACCCCTTTATGGGAAACAGGCGTGATTGTATGTTGAAAGTCTTTTCGGTCCCGAAATACCGCAGGTTCTACAGTTTAGCCTTACTGCGTTTTCATATTATCCGATCCGATATCGGATGTTGGACCGATATCCCATACATTACAGGTGCCATACAATACAATACAATAGAATACTCTTTATTGCACACCTCACATAGTTTACAAGTAATGCACAAGAAACAAAAACAATATAATGCCATATTGGATTTTTTCCATTGAAATTCTTCCGACATCCGATATCGGATCGGATAGTGTGAAAACGGACTTAATATATTTACCCCCTTATTCATAAACGTACACTAAAGTTATCAAGCCGATAAAGTTCGTTTGTCCCTTTCCGACGTATTGGTGTGATAGAAAGGGACAAACGAACTTTATCGGCTAAGCATTAAGTCAAGCGTTTAGTTTAATATAGTGCCAAAATCAATCTAAAAATATAAAAACGCATTGCTTTTACTCGCTACATTTTTCACCAACTAAAACTTTGCCATGCACAAACAAAACGAAAAAACATGAATAATTCAACAACATTTACATACATGGACTCGCGTGCAATGGAATAATAACTCAACCGTTTAATTGACAAGGACGTCTGTCTGTCTGTCTGTCTGTCTGTCTATGGTTTATTTTTGTCGGCTTTTTAATTAGGGCCATAGATTTTTGCCTACGCATTGAATTGCAAACGCCGTGTTGGATATGAGTAATTTATAATACTAACTCATTCTAAATATACAAAATTACACAATAATACAAAATACAATTAACAATAATTAATACTTAAAGGCCTCTCCCCTGGCTCTCCATCACTCCCTGTTCTCTGTTTCCTCCGGCCAGTTCTTCAGAAAGGCGTCAAGATCGTTTCGCCATCTTTGCCTGGGCCTGCCCGGCCCTCGCTTCTTCGTCGGCATCCACTTGGTGGCTATGTTAGCCCACCTATCCGGATGCATGCGATAGACGTGGCCGGCCCAGTCCCATTTAAGCCTGGCGGTTTTTTTGCCAACATCAGCAATGCGAGTTTTGGAGCGCAGCGTAGTGTTTCGGACTCGATCGGTCCTTATCGAGCCAGGGGAGAGGCCTTTGCCCAGCAGTGGGACACTCAAATAGGCTAACAAAAAAAAAATACTTAAAAGCTAAGAAACACAATATCCAAAAACTAAACCATATACATCTCCCTATTATTCAGTCGTCGAACAGCCCCCCACGAGTCATTCCCGGCGCAAAAGTACCCAGCACACTCGCAGCGTTCCCCCGTTGAACTGCGATGGATAATCTTTGCACCAGAAATGACCCGGAGCGTGGATCAAGTCCCTTTGCACGCAACCGACTACCGAGCTCCCTTACAGCTCAGCCACGACATTGGTCTAAGCGCGACAGCGGTGAGCGGCGGCCATACATTGGAGCGAGACACGGCGATGGGACTTTTCATTCGCACGTATGGCTGCCGCTCACCGCTGTCGCGCTTAGACCAATGTCGTGGCTGGGCCGTTAGGAAGGACCGCGCCTCTGAGCACCAACACCCAGTGGTCTCCACCGCGAGAGGCACAAACAAATACCCGCTCAAGCACGCATACTTCTCTCGCTTTGCGATGAGTAATGGGTAAGATTTGAAATCATACTTTAATCATTTAATATCACATATGAATATCCATACTAATATTATAAATGGGAGTGTGTGTCTGTTTGTTTGTCCGTCTTTCACGGCAAAACGGAGCGACGAATTGACGTGATTTTTAAGTGGATATAAGGGACAGAGAGTGACATAGGCTACTTGTCTCTCTCTAACGCGAGCGAAGCCGCGGGTAAAAGCTAGTTGTTGTATATGTTTAACCCCGACACAAAAACGACGGGGTGTTATAAGTTTGACGTGTCTGTCTATCTATCTGTCTGTTTGTCTGTCTATGGCATCGTAGCTCCCTAACGCACGAACCGATTTAGATTTAGTTCTTTTTAAAGCTGTGTTAGTCGGGAGTGTTCTTAGCCATGTTTCATGAAAATCGGTCCACTATGTCAAAAGCCTTTTCAAAATTTTAATTTTGTGGTTAGTCTAAAATAAATAATGATTATCCTGATCAACGTATTCGCCGTTCGAAATACTCTGAAAATCGACGAAATGCTATTTTTTTAAAATGACTATAATTTTCTAGTGGTAATGACCACTCGTTTTCGATTCTGTTAGTAGTTTAAATCGCTAGTAGTGGAGATATTATTGAACGAAGTCGAATGGTCGACAACTCGACATTCAAAAGTCGGCCCCCAGTGGCCCATTTCTCGAAGATACAAGTTACAGTTGACAAGTGTTAGTCAATGTCTAACATGACAAGTTGGAAAGAGACTTCTGTAACTTGTAACTTTTAGTTTTGAGAAATGGGTCTTAAATATTTTGTAAACAAACAAAAATACCTAGTGTGTTTATTAAACCCTGTCATGTATCATTCGTTTGATTTTCTTAAATTACTCGATCTAACCCTCTAACTTGCACATCCGTGTCGCTAATTCTCGGGAAAAACAAAAAACCGCTTCTAAAGGAAAAAACCGGAAAGACCGCTTTTCCGCAACAATATTTCCCTGCAAGCCGCGAACAAGCTTAAAACACACATTATTATAGCTTAAAGCTTAGATCGCTTGAACCGACTTCAAAATAAAAGAGCTCGAGTGGCGCTGTTCTTATTTTAGATCGGAGTAGGGCTGGGATAGTTGCTAATCTATCGATAAAAGTTATCGACTGATGCTAAGCAATGTTTTGCACAAAAGCTGTTTTAACCCCCGACGCAAAAACGACGGGGTGTTATAAGTTTGACGTGTCTGTCTGTCTGTCGGTCTGTCTGTTTGTCTGTCTGTCTGTGTGTGTGTGTCTGTCTGTGGCATCGTAGCTCCCGAACGGATGAAGCGATTTAGATTAATTTTTTTTGTCTGAAAGCTGAGTTAGTCGGGAGTGTTCTTAGCCATATTTCATTAAAATCGGTCTAAGTACTATGTCGCGGTCGGCGTTTTTTTTCAGAATTTTAATTTTGTGGTTATTTATTCTAGGAATAGGTGACAAGAAAATGAATAAGGTTTAGGACGCGTTATTCGTGGTTATTGCTTTCTACGAGTTACAGCTTTAAGCGTAGATCGCTTGAACCAACTTCAAAAGAAAAGTTCTCGGGAGGCGCTGTTCTTAATTTAGACCACAAACTCCTACTATTATAAAGCCGGTGCGGGTCGCTGGATTGTCGATAATTTAGATGCTACGCAGATATGTATGTCATGATTCTTGCTCCGTCATAGTCCTCTCCCTATTCTCTATTATAAATAAATAAATAAATATTATAGGACATTCTTACACATATAGCGTATGCGGATATCCCAAGATTTTTGTTAACTATTCCTAAATCCAAGGCTGCATATTATCAAATTAATCACACCTTCTTCTTCTTCCTCGTTCCCTCAATGCTGAGGATCGCGACCACAAGTAGCGTGTCTCCATTGAACGCGGTCATAAGCCATGTGGACTGCACGGTATAGGCTGCCGCCAGTCGACTTCTTCACACAGCCAGACCATCTCACACCTACAAAGAACATAATTGTTATAAAAGGTACATAATACAGTGGAAACTTAGTAATAAAAATAAACCTAAAACTATAACAAAGCACAAAACTAAAACTAATAGTTACCTAAAAATTTTAAAATTATATGAAAGTAAATTTAAAGTACCTACTAACTAGGCAAGGTCTCCGAGGTCTGAACCCGCCGGTAAGGTTTCCATAAGGCTAGCTGCGTTCCCCCTTTGGATCGCAATGCCAATTCGTTGGGTGAGGAACGAGCCAGCCCTACGGTCCCCGGTGACATCACAGATTTTTTTTATAAGTCCCTAATTAATTTGTGAGCGCTTGGGCACCACGGTCCTAGAGTTTCGACTGCAAATGCCGCAAATATATGATGGTCCGTGAGGGCTATATATTTGCGACATTTTGCCGCTTCAGCAGCAGTGGCTGCCCCGCCCGCTCTCATTGACGTCGAGCTGAGGTGAGACGGCGAAATCTAAACGGTCATTAGAAAATTATCAGTACTTACTAATCGAACTTTCCATCTGCCATCGATAATCCATTATTATTTATCGGTATTTCGCCTTTGTTATCTGCATTGTCTCGTAAATCTGCGAAATCACTGAAGATTTTCTAGTTTCATTATATGAACGACATTTACTAACTTATCGATATTTATCGATATGAGCATGCCCCATCCCTAATCTGCATCAAAGCTTGCGCATGACGCGGTATCGCTCAAGATTCTTTACTGACTGCCCCTTTGTCTACCTCCGTCGATAATTTAAATGCACTACACTGTACGCCGTACACTGGAGAGCATTTTATAGCAAATTGAACGGTTTAATATTTACTTAAGCTGTAATAGATTTTCACTTTATTTTGTTTTTAAAGGTCATACAAATTATATAAATTCTTTTTGGCTTTGTCACATGTGCGTTTCTGTCAGTTTTTAAAGGATTTTAGATTCGTATGGTGAAGCTCATGTCTATATGTATTCCCAAGAGGGGTAGATGGGCTATTTTTTTCAAAGTTGTCCACCCCACTTTTTTTTAGATTTGGAAATTTTTATGTCTTTTCCACTCAGAATCGCGAGCTCTTTCAATCCTAATAGGAGAAAAAAAGTGTCCCAAGGTTTTTTCCCATTCCGTTACCACTTTTTTATACATTTTGTATGGCGGTAACTGAATGGAAGGTTCAAAAAAATGTACGGAAATCTTGGGACATTTTTTTTCTCCTATCAGGATCGAAAGAGCTCTCGATTTTGAGTATGAAACGCGTAAAAAATACCCATGTTACAAAAAAAGTGGGGTGGACAACTTTGAAAAAAAAGATGGGCCACAAAACTCCTCAAGATTCAGTTCAATGCACTCTTAGCGATTATGGGCTTGGAAGAAAACAAAATTGTGATATTGCATTGTGAATTATATAACTTTTTGACCACTGTTATTGTGTGTGTTTTGTTTTTCTTATGTCAGTTACCTTCCGTGAATTGTTCTCACTTGATGGTCTCATCGGAAGATGAGCGCAAGATGTCGCCAGCAACACGCTGAGATGGGGGCCATTTCATGGCACTTCATTCCTTTCTGTTTTGTTTTAATGTTCATTTTGGCTTCTTGTCTGTGTTCACGAATACATGTTTATTCTATTCTATTATACAGCAGTGACAAGTTGCTAGCCTATCGCGCACACCACAATTTAACCCAGTCTTCTACAACACGAGAAAAGGAAAGAAAGAAAATAAATTTATTCAGGACGTTAACAAGATTCGTTATGTCTATGATACCCATTTTATTAATAGGTTTTTTTTAGTATGAATAGGTAGACGTTTAACCACGATCACACCTGATGATAAGTGATGATGTGGTATACGGTGGAGCACGCTTACCCATGAGATACCTACTCTTGCTTTAAAGATACCTGGATTGTACTCATGCGGAAACACAGACTCAGGCAGGGCATTCCACTCCTTGGCGGTTCGCAAAAGAAATGTTGAAGCGAAACGCTTAGTGCGTATTGATATTAACGTCACTGAAAAGGTCTCCCCTCAGCATTTTATCAAGTTACCTACCAGGTGTCTTTACGCTGGTCTTCCATGGAGAATTGTAAAAGGGGGTAGTGAAATTCGTAACCTACACGGGCTAGGAATTTCACATGAACATTATCATAATAAATAACATCTCATTTCAGTCATAATACCACCTGAATGTTTGACAGGCATATCAGTTGGAAGTGCATCAAAGGAAGTTATAATCAATACAAGCGGATCAGTTTGGCCTAGTTTTGAAATTATATCTGCGTTATACGAAACGTGTGGGGCGCAGAGTAGATTGCAGAGGGGATATTGAGAGAAAAATCTCTCGAAAAATATATTCTATTTAATGAGAGTTTTGAACCGGGATATAGACACTGTGAGTGCAGTGTGTTAGACCATCTAGTGTGAATGCGACCAACCAATACTAACCCAACCAATGTACAGCTGAAATTGAAGACGCGCGCGAAGGAGGGTAGATCGCGCGCTGCCTACGCAACTTTGACATCCACCCGTCTTCTTCAGTTTTCCATGATCATGATGCATGCAACTGAAACATGCAACGAAATATCGGGAGCTCGACAAAAATCAAAAAGGTAATCACGGTCTATATCCCGGCCAATATAATTCTATTTAAATAAGTGCAAAAAACGCGAGAATTTAAAGTGCTGTAACGCTTGGATCGCGAGTTCAAGTGGATGCTTTGACATCATCCTTCCTTCAACGTGTTCGAACGGAATTGTGAAGTACAGTTCCCATGTTTTAGTACATGTTTTAGTCAGTTAGGTAGGTACCTACGTTTAACTTTTTTCTGATACTGAAAGAACAAACCACCAGTGACTATTTGGCAGTGCAGCTTTGAAGTTTTTTTCAAGCGTTATTTGTCATTAAGTCTAAGTTTTTAAGCTCTCTGGCATGACGATAAAAGCTAAGCTATTTCAAATCATCCAAGTATTATGTCAGGCTCTTTCTAAAAAAATATCTTAGAATGAAAAGTCCTACAAAAAATAAAACAATGTTTTCTACGTCTAAAAGAAACATTTTTTTACTTCGTCAGGCGGTCCGTATGGTTGTTTCCCACCGACGTAGCAAAAAACCTACGCAAGCCACCTCAGTCACATAGCGCGAAATGCGTCTCAGCGTTTCCAAGCCAAATAGCTCCGCCGTTTTCTCTGTGTAAAGTTATTGTGGAAACTTAAACCGCAAATACCGGGTATCGGAATGGAGTTCCATTTTGCAGTATCCGTGATTGATCCTATGATTCCCGCTCGGCGAGCTCGAATGAGGTTTGTCTACTGTTGTCTATGGACTGTGAAGTCGCGGTTTGTAATAGCAGTTTTTAAAGTAAGTAAAGAAGTTTTGCGATTTTGAGTGGTATAAGGACAATACTAATGAGTGCAAAGTTGAATAAGTCTGTTGTAGGTAAGTAGAAATAGGTATAGTCAAACCAAGATATGTAGACAGCATGTGCTGAGCTAGTGTAATGTTAAACTATATGTAGAATAATGTAGATTATCAGGCAAGCATCATATCAGCCCTTTATCGTCCACTGCTGAGCATAGGCCTGTCTTCTAGTACGCCACTTCTCCCGGTCCTGGGCTAGTCTCATCCAGTTGTGACCCGCAGTTTTCCGGATGTCGTCGACCCAACGAGCCAACGGATGTCAGGCACTTCTTACAATTGTTAGCGGCCACCATTCCGTTAACACTCTACATGGCAATACAAAATTTTCACCGAACATTCTTATCGTGCGTTGTATGTCTAACGTCGTCATTGGCAAAATCCCTCCTGCCAAAAGAGGGGAAAGCCATATATAAAAAAAAAAACTTAGGTGTATATTTATTAAATTTAAACCAAAAGCGTTTTTTTTTATTGATTACAAGTACAACAAGGTAGTACAAGGTACAACTGGGCTCAGATCATCTGAAATGAGTACAAAAAAATTCAAAATTCAAAATATTTATTCAGCAAATAGGCCACAGGTTCACTTTTACACGTCACATACATTTTAACATAATTTTTATATTTGAATTTAAATTACACAATTGATACAATACTAATTTTGCCTAATGTATAACGCTACTACAATTTATTAGAGATGTATAAAGTCTCTTCAAGTCGAATTACAACTAAAACTACACATAGTACAACATGCGTAATACTAGTGTGCCCCAGTTTCCATAAATAACTAACTATAACTCGGTGTACGTTATTTTTATGTTCGGTTTATAGTCTCCCAGGTTTTTCTATTTAAACCACAGTCAATCAGTTTAGGTAGCATTTAAATAGGGTTTGCCGTGGGTTTGATTTTGGTTTACAGTTTAGTTAAACTATTTTTGTTTTAATCTTCGTAATCTTCACAACAATAAACAAACTTACTATACTAATTCTTAAGAAGTTTGTACATTTAGATCACGTTTCAAACAAAAAAGGAATGTTTCACTTCCTTTTTTTATTATTTTTCCCCTCACTAGCTCGGAAACACGTGTTTTGTCCTTTAATACCAGCGGGTAAAACGCATTTTATCCACTAGTGGGTAAAGTAATTTGACCTTGAATAAAGTCAAATTAACTGCTTTAAAATTGATAAGAGTAGGTGAATCTAGTAATAAAGATGATTTACCATCCTGTGGAACTACTGGAAGCAGTGATAAATGCATTTTTTGCGTTGTAGTTTCCTCACTATAGTGAGGGGAAAAGTTTTGTGTTACAATCGAGTGCAAATGTATTTTACTTCTTGTGTGTTAAAAAACTCGCAAGTTCAGGATTCTATAGTTGAACCACGAGCGAAGCGAGATCCTTTCACTTCCACACTCGGCGTTAAAATACAATTTTGCCCCCTTGTATAACAAATAACTATTATTATGAATGGGCTACTCTTGACCAAACTAGGCAAAGGCAAAGACGTGGCCTACGATAGAGTGAGCTCGCCCAGAAGATGCCTGTTCACTCTTGATTTGAAGGTTGCCGGGTTATATGAGCTCGGACATTTTGGGAAATCTGCCAGATCTGGCTCAGTAGCATTGTACTCTACCAGCATATCAATGTTTATCAATATCGAAGAGGGTGATCCTAAGTACGTTTTCACATTATCCGATCTGGTATCGGATGTAGATAAAAAAATGAAAATGAAAATAAAATATTCATTTTTCAAGTAGGCATATACAGCGCGTAAACTTAATAAGGGCGATAAATGAAACCAGGCATATAATTCAATATCATTAATTAAGAGGTGTTTTTGAGTTACTCTTAATTTTCACCCCATAATGAATTTTTGAAAAAAATCCCAACAGCAATGTACTGTAAACGTTGTTGCGATGACAATCAATGACAACTGTCAACGAGCGTTAAACGGTGGTTAAACGCGAGTGTGTTTGCATTACGTTGCGGGCCGAATTAATTTGTATGGATAAAAAAAATATTTCAATTTTAAGTAAAAGTTATCTAATTCCATTTTTTATGTCCTATACTTAAGAGGTTCGCCCGTATTAGGTTTACACCCTGTATATTACAATGCGCATATGAACGTCAAATAAAGCTACGCCGGCTCCAACCCTACGCCTCACCCTCGAGAAAATTTCAGTCCCCCCTCAGTTGGAGAGGGATATCCAATAGATTTAAGTGATTTTTGCCTTTGAAATCCTTCCGATATCCCATATCGGATAGGATAATGTGAAAACGCACTAAGGTACACACTTATTGAGATTTGCTCACTAACGAAATAGGTGCGGAGAGAAAAATCCAGTATATAAACATAGATGTTTGCAAACAAATTGCAGACTTCTAGTGTTAAGAGTAAGTAAGTAAGTAAATATTCTTTATTGCACCATTTTACATGTAAGAGTTATTACATAAATTATACTACATACTTATTTTGTTAAAATATTCGTAATCAAATTGTATTTCAAATATCCTTGTACCTGAAATTCGCAACAACGCTACTCAAAACTATGTTATTACTCGTAGCAATTATTAAGGGTACTCACCTCAACCTAAATAACTAAATTATAATGTAACTACAAAACAATGTTCAACTCCAAACTCTCATAAAATAGGTATCCCAAAGTTACATAGTTATGAAATAAAGCTCAAGGAAATAATACCTATTGTTATTATTGCGTATTGTATGTATACCTGTTGTTAATTCATAGAGGCAAAATAATGTTATGTTAAAGATGAATTTTGAGGGATGGATTAATATGGAAGTGAGTGCTGGGCGCTGGGCCGTCAAGAAGAAGGATGAGAGAAGTCTGCATGTGAATGAAATGAGAATGTTGCGATGGATGTGTGGTGTGACAAGACTGGATAGGATTCGGAATGACTATATAAGAGGAAGCCTGAGAGTAGCGCCAGTGACAGAGAAGGTGAGAGGAAGCAGATTAGCATGGTATGGGCATGTAATGCGGAGGGATGAAAGCAATGTTATAAAACGAGTGGTAAATATGAAGGTGGATGGCGACAACGGTAGTGGAAGGCCTAAGAAAAGATGGATGGAATGTGTGAACAATTATATGAGAGTGAAAGGTGACTGGTCTCAGGCCCTTGAGTGTTCATAATTTTTGTGTTGTTGCAATACTTGCAATGAAATATCACGTAACGAGGCATTTTTTATGTTTTTGTTGACTTCAAATTACAAATATTGACGCCCGAAAGCTGCAAGCTGCGAATAAAGACTCAACTCAGTGGATTGTACTGAGTTCATTTGACACGCTAAGTAGATACGTTCGCTTGATTTATGGTCTGGGTCTATGACTGAATATGCGAAATATGTGAATAATAATAAATGCGACAAGCAGACATAATATGCCTGCACTAAATGGGCTATTTTTTTTTCAAATTTGTTCACCCCACTTTTTTTTTGGATTTGGAAATTTTTATGTGGCTTTCACTCAGAATCGCGAGCTCTTTCAAATAGGAGAAAAAAAGTGTCCCAAGGTTTTTTCCCCATTCCGTTACCATTTCTTCATACATTTTGTATAGCGGTAACGGAATGGAAGGTTCGAAAATATTTTTGGAAATCTTGGGTCATTTTTTTTCTCCTATGAGGATCTGAGTATTAATCGCGTAAAAAATACCCATGTTACATAAAAGTGGGGCGGACAACTTTGAAAAAAATGGCCCAAATACGTAACAAAACACTGTCGAAGATGGACCAATAGCAACGTCATCAACGTCATGTCAAAATGTCATCACATCTCATAATGATTCTACTGAATTATTACAGCATACAGTCAGTTCGCGCGTCGTTTAGGACAGACCAGCCGTAGCAAGGAAGCCATCTGTCATACCTGTCATACGTGTCATGTATGAACTGTGGCGTCGTTCCGTTAAAACCATAGACTAAACTAAATAAAGGAAGACGTGTAACTCAGTACATCGTTTTATATGTTTGACTCGTAAAACAATAGATGGCATTACTATACTCTCGCGACAAATGGTATTGTTCAATTCACGAAATAATTTCATTTAAATGACCTAAGTCGTATTATTTCAAAATTTGGAACATGATCGTACAACATTATCACTATATAACACCGAAATTAACAAAAACAATTAAGTCATTTTTTACCAATCGGGTACTTGAATCAGATTCAATTCATGGGAAGTGTTTTGTACGTTTGATGACTAATAGCAAACATTATAATCCGGTAGATGGCGCGTATGCAAGATGCACAACACTGCATGCTAAACAAAGTTGGCATATTGAAGATAAGTTTTAAATTCAATTTATTTATTGTTCGAATGTGAGTAGTTAAAATCGCTGTCAATAGAAATTGCCAACAATGTAAACAAACCATTATACAAAATATCAATATTTTAGCACAATTTTATTATTTCAAAGGTTGGATTTAGCCAGTATCTGATGAGTTAGAATGAAAATTAAAGACATTTTGACAACGTACAAGGTTTGTTTACATTGTTCACAAATTCTATTGACGGCGACTTTATAAATGATGAATTGATGATACGGTTAGTATTTTGTAACATCACAATCTGCCAGAATTTGGCGTACAATACTCTTGACTCTCAATATGCACATTCATTATCATTAGTATTTGTTTTTTTTTGCACAAGTTTTAACGATTATTCTAAATTATCTTGGACGTACATCCCAGAATAGGCAAAATATGCTACGTAAAATATTACAACCCTAAGTGCGGATGTCAGGAAGGATTTCAAAGGCGAAAATCAAAAATGGCGGCTTAAATATATGGGATATCGGTCCTGCATCCGATATCGGATCGTATAATGTGAAAACGCACTAAGACGGAAGTATTACTTTCAGATTATTTTATTTTTATTACTATAAAAATGTTTTACCACAAACAGCTACATATATCAGCACGACAGAGTCAGATGGCACTATTATCAGAATAAGACAGAAGTTGTACGATTTGCGGCTAATTTATGATCAACATTCATCATTTCATCATCGATTTTTTTAAATATATGAATGTGGAATAAAACAATATATTTATAAGTCAATTTTATTAATTAAATTCTTTGAAAAGTTTCTTAATTATCATGCTAAGTGTTGAAATGCATTGAAATATTTATTTTCAGTACAGATGATTTTTTTTTACGCACTAGTGCGAGAAGTGGTTCATTACGAGTATATGTCAGGTCTAAACTTCGGAGGGCCATCTGTACTGAAAAACGTCGTACGATACACGTGCGAAAAGGAAATTCGTAACTCGTGTCGATTTTTACGCACTTGTATCGTAATGCACTATTTCCAAGTAGGCATATTACAATGATATGAACGTCAAATAAAGCTACGCCGGCTTTAACCCTACGCCTCAGCCACTTTTTTTCAAAATACACATGCAAAAGTATTCATAAAGAAAATATTAACAGACTGCTCTATGGAAATTAATTTCAATAAATTATACAAAGTACAAAGCTACTATGCTTAATAAGAGATGTTAGAGATACTGTATAGAGTCTCTAAGTGTCAAGGTATATCTAAAAAAATAAAAAAAATATACATGATGAAGAAAAAAAAAACGAACTGATACAAATAAAAAATAACTAAAATAACTTTAGAGTTTTAAAAGACTCTTGATGTCTCAACTAAAGAAAAAAATATATATAATGCCGCCGCGGGGCGGAGCGGCGGCGGGGGGCCGGCGGCCGAGGCTCAGGCTCGGCGATCAGCCACGACAGCGCCAGCTGCAGAAGGCTCGGCGGTCAGCCGCGACAGCGCCAGCTGCAGGAGGCTCGGCGGCCAGCCGCGACAGCGCCAGCTGCAGAAGGCTCGACGGCGACGGAGCCGGCGCGACGGCGCACGGGCGCGGGCTTGTGGGAGCGGGGCTAAGCCGGCTCGGGCGCGGCTCGAACAAGCGGGCGCAGGCGAGTCCATGCACACAGGGTACACGCTCGATGGATCTAGAACGTTATTCACAAAAGATGTACTCGTGTAATGCTTTACTTGTCAGTTCATACCTATTATTCAGGTCTTTTAGTTTCAATTCTAATTTGTGAAATTCATCAGAGCGATGGTTCAACTCCTGTGCTGTCAGGTCAAGTTGGTATTGACAGTTTAGAAGCTCATCGCTTAAGGCAGCTGTTACATTTTGATGTATTTTGAATTTGCTTAGCTTTAGATATTTTTTAATTTTATTTGACCCTTTCAACGTCACTCTGGGATCACTGCCGCCCTCTATGTGCACAGACTGTTTTAAATCTACAGGGTCTTTCATTGGGGAGCATGATGCACTGTCATGAACCACATCTAAATCAAATATATTATATTCAGCAAATATACTTAAATTGTTTTCAGCCGGAGCAGAGTTCCCGGAGCAATACTTGCAATACCATTTTGAATCCGACTCCTGCAGTTGCTGCTCGAGGTCCCGGATGCTTTGTAATGCCTGCTCATATATCTCTTGGCATTGCTGGAACCGATCAATGACTGCCTAGAGGTCATCCCGTTGTCCTTGCAGGTCTTCATACTTGACATCTTGGTTGGCTGATTGCTGATTTTTGAGGCTTGTGTTTGTTTCATTCTAGCCACCATCACATCCCGGTGTGTTGTAACCTTGGTAGTTTGTTCTGTAACATTATTCATCATGTGAGATATTGAAGCCTAAATGTATTGTTAAAATATATTAATTAGGGCTTATAACAGGATATAATGTGATTAAGATACAAGAATATGGAACCACAGCCTTGATTTTGTTAACAAGATTTCATATAACAAACTTTGTAATTCACTTTGTTGCAAGTTACACGGGATAGCAGTGAGTAAGGTTTTATTATTTCGAGTTGGTTTAACAAAGAAAATGTAAATATGGAAGTTAAAATACTATTATGCACTTCAAATGTTTACAAACAGAAAACACAAAAATAACCTATGACAGTTACTAGTTCTAGACAAATAATCTGAAAAACTACACTTAAATATTAAGTAAGCTATACTCATCTGTAAAAAACGCTAACTATAATTTTAAATCTTGAACGCTACTCCGTTGACGGTTGGCGTAGTTTTTTCGTCAATATTTGGCTTCTTAGGCTGCATGAAAACTTATGATAACACTTTCTCATTTTAATTAAAATACGATACATCACTGTAATTCCTTATATTTTACATTTTTAATATTTATAACACATTATTGAAATGATATACGCACGAAGCTTGAATTTGACGTTTAACCCGGTCGGTGTTGCCAGTCCAGGCGTTGGTATCTCCTGCGAATTGCAAAGTATGCGTTAGGGCCCGCACAGACGGGCGACTCAACTTTTTTGTCTGCGGAGATCGGTCTATGGGCTAGTATGAAAGTGCGCACACGTTGCAACGCAACCTTTTTGTCTGCGGGTTCGACGAGTGACGACAAGCCTGCGACGTAACTGTCTCATTCTCTATATGTTTCAATGCAAGTGCGCACACGGTGACAAAATAGCCTCCCCACAGACGAGTCTTAATTTTCATAATCTTAAAAAAACTTGTATGCAAATTGACAGTGACAGATCTGTCAGTGTCAGTTTGAACTGTCAATTTGCATACAAGTTTTTTTTAAGATTATGAAAATTAAGACTCGTCTGTGGGGAGGCATAGTCGCCGGTCGGTTGTCATTTTGACAGTTATCACTCAACCGCCTGGGCGAACGTATGTTATTATTCGAAAAAAAATATAATTTTAAATGCCGATTGTTGAAGTCGACATTGATACCTGTCGTTTAATTTCAATTCTTCAGAAGTAGAGGTAAGACCGACTTTATATGACAAGAATTTAAAAGAATAGTCCTACAATATTGAGGAAAACGATGCCGGGTTGTAAAATTCTAACGAGTTCATCAAAACTTTTAAACACTTATTCTGAAGTACCAAAAATGTTTTTTGGATAGGCTCTTAATTTCATGGAAAAAGAAAAAGTTGCGTCCGTAGTATCTTCATAGTAGTCTGTGGTTGCATCGCTGTCGTTCCCGTGTGCGCACCTTTGAAATTGTCGCAAGGAGTTACGACAGAGACAAAAAAGTCGTCGAGTGACTTTGTCGCCCGTCTGCGCGGGCCCTTATAACAAATAGTTTAATGTTTTGTGAAGATTAAAGAAATATTGTTTGTTGATAACAATGATAACTATGACGGGAACTATTCCTCTCACTTCTTGTCACAGACAAAATTATCACTGGATTTAGTTTTACGCGCCTTGGCTAGCTATCAATAGTGAAACAAAAACGAAAAGAGATATAAGGCTTACGGCGAAATTGTGGTCAAAAAAGCTGCACTTTATGCAAAAAGCAAGCCACTTTGTACCGTGATACTAGGGACCAATATAAATGATTTCTTCCGAGGAAACACAAAAAACCATAAGATCTAGCTAGATGAAGACGTTGCTTTGATGATGCATAAAACATGAGCAACGCTACTAAATTAGAAACACGTGTTAAGTTTAGTTTCGGACGATACGCCTATAAGCAACCTACATAATTTGGTCGAGTTAATTTGAAATGTCAAAAACAGTGCTAAGTAATTTGACATTTCAATACTAGGTAAGTATAACCAAAGATATATGGAATAAAATAAAATACTATATACGTATTTCTAACAACGATTCTATTAAATGGGCAGGGAATCAAATTCCTTGACTGTATAGCTGTAGGTGCCTAAATAAAGATTTTTAATACTTATGGGTACCGATAAATTTATATAAATACAGTAAAGGGCGATAAAACTTGCACATCGGTCTTTGGAATGAGACAACGTCACATAAGTGATTGGAGAGTAGAGTAGGTAGATAAGTACCTCCCTATGGGCCTATGGGTTTTATAAACACACAACAAGTAGGCGCGAACAATTCATACTTACTTTTGTATGATTCAACTTCACATCATACTTATTTTTCTAATATTCAACTAGAAAAATAAAAAAAGCGAAAAACAACAACATAATTCTTTTTAAACACATTAAAAAAAAAACCGGAGCTGGGTCTCGAACCTGAGATCTCAAAAATGCAAGTCAGATACTCTAACCCCTAAGCCAAAAAACGAGGTGCCGCCGGCTCAAAATATTGAATCATATTCAGATGTGGTTACTCGGCAATGTAATTAATTATTATCTCACTAGGTGGCACTTTTCAACATTGAAAACAGCGCCATCTGTAAATAACTCGAAAACTAAGAGGTACCAGCGACGATAACTCGCGTTAAGTAGGTCGCTACACGATGTACTGAGTTACCAATCTTTGTTTATTTAATTAATCTATGGTTAAAACAGAGTGTAGGGTGACTGTTGACGGCTGTGTTCCTAACGCTGTTTAGGCGGCTTTATTTACAATAGTTTTTTTTCTACTCGTCGACTTTAATCTGTCAATTAGAACACTTCAGACTAAACTATAAGTGCTGACTTTTCAGTGTTGTGACACTTAGTCAATTATAATATTTAATTACAGTTCACTTTAGTTAACTGTAATAATTTAAAAAATAGAACTTCAAACGAACAAGTTCTATACTAATTTGCGATACATTCTTCTAATTTGGATTTCATTTTTTTCTTAACTTTTTGCAACTTGTAACTTTTTGACATCTGTCAACGGATATAGTTAGATTGTGCCCGATAATGTCACCGTCGCTATCAAAAGAGCGTTTTGTACTGAGAAATAGTAAGTAGGTACTTGCTTTTTTTTCTTGTTACATGGGGTTTTTTTACACGATTATTACTCAAAATCCCGAGCTCTTTCGAACCTGATAGGAGAAAAAAAAGTCCCAAGATTTTCATACATTTTTTCGAACCTCCCATTCCGTTACCGCCATACAAAAAAATGAAAAAATGGTTACGGAATGGGAAAAAACCTTGGGACACTTTTTTTCTCCTATTAGAATAGAAAGAGCTCGCGATTCTGAGTGGAAACCACATAAAAATTTCCAAATAAAAAAAAAGTGGGGTGGACAACTTTGCAAAAAATGGCCCTAATACTCTGAAAGTAATCGTAATCCAGCAGAGTTTATAGTCTTCTTATGTGGACAGGAATCCGCTGTTAAACTTTTTAGGTTTCTTCATGTTACACCGTGTATAAGTCGAACCAAACATTCTACTCGTGCCAAAGCCTTATTAAGCCCGCTGACTAGGGTTTGCAAGATCCGTCGATTTTTCGGATCCGGATATTTCGGATCTTAAGATTTGCCGGATCCGGATATCCGGATATTTCGGATAAAACGGATCCGTGTTGAAAAGGTCAGTTTTTATAGGGGTTTCGTCAAATCAAAGCTGCTGTTACCGAAATAAAATAATTTAAACTCACAAAACGACATAAATATGGTCTATTTTTGCTTCATTAACTTTTTAGACGAACTTTTAACATACAATTGTGTCGTTTAACTTCAAACTCGCGTAAATCGATTCGGTTTTAAGGATAATTATACAAAAAAAGCAGAATGGATTTATCCGAGTTTGAAGTTAAGAGACCCAATTAATGTCACTCCCATTGTACAGTACAGCATATAACATTAAACAGTAGGCCAATATGTTTGTTTAACATACATAAGCTAATGTAGGGTAATGTAGTGTTGTTCACTAATACCTCCGTTTTACTGGGGCGTCTATCCATAACCACAGCCAATAAATACATCCATGCGAAATTTCAGGTGTAGGAAAAAAGATAATATAATATAATTTCATTGTGTTACACGTATTAGACGTGTGAAGGGTCAAAAAGATTTAGTAAAACTTCTGTGGACAATATTATAAATGTTAACGACTCTGGTACATTCGTATCCCGTTTTTCCTATTTGAGTGTCAAGAACTAAAAAAATGTTTCCCGTCATTAGAATGTCGTCTAAAAATTAGCACTAGATTTTCTTAACTTTTGTAATAAAATAAAAAAAAGATATTTTATTTACCAACACAGCACAAAATGGACATGTAAGGACTTAATGTCCACAGGAGAGATATAACCAATTACCCATACATTAAAATCTGTTTGACCCTAAAATATGTGACACATACCATGTACCATATCATGTACCATTTTCAATTGTTTTTCTGAACTTATGTGCAAAATGTCATTTGATATTTGCCTGTCGCTTTTCAGTGAAGCTCTAAGGCTGGCAACGCACCTCCAATCCTTCTGGTGTTTTGGGTGACCATAGGCAGGAGTGATCGCTTACCATCAGGCGACCTGTCTGCTAGTTTTCCTCCCATCTTATTAAATACAAAGAAAATGGATCTGGATTCAGCTTATAAAATAATTACGGATGTAATTATATTAATTACTTCCATGATCTCAGAATTCATCATTAAGCTTAAAAATATCCATGGCAATCATTTCTGCTTTATAGAAAATCAATAATTTATCGTTATTCCTGCGGGATGCATCCAGTTAGAAACGAAAGCAGTTTTAAAAACGATGGTTTACTGTTCATTTTATTTATTTTGTTAACATATAGTTTTATGAATTCATCGCATGGCGTAATGTACCAAACCTAACCTAGCTTGATATTCTGGAGTATTTGAATGAATTAAAAATTAACATTTTAGGCGACAAAATACAGGAAATAATTCATAAATGCCATCGTTTTCTTTCAACCCCTTATTTGCCAAGAGTGGCACTGACGCTTTAGTAGTTTCATGTGCTCTGCCTACCCCTTTATGGGATACAGGCGTGACTGTATGTATGTATGTAATTCATAAATTTGATTCGAAAATTCTTTCTGGCGTGGATAGATACCCATATTTAACGGATCCGTATTATCCGTTTTATCCGGATCCTACGAGACCTCGGATCCGGATCTCAAATTCAACGGATATCCGGATAATTCGGATATCCGGATATCCGGATCTCAAACCCTACCGCTGACAGATTTATGACAAAACAAGACTTATGGCCTTTGTAATAACGTGTCATTTGGCTAAACGCGAACGTATCTGTCTAGGAGATTTAGTATATCATCATTGCCAAATTGTATTTCAAAATGGTATTTCAAACTAATACAAGAGAAACAAATCAAAGCTATAATTTTGAGAAAACAAATCATTGTTGAAGTTGGTGGTTATAGTATCTATATCTATTCATACCAAAGACATATGTAACTCCGTATAGACGGATTAAGTCTAAGAAAAAAACGTTCCTCAAAGCCCTAGAGAAAAAGGTACGGTGGCCTAGATGGCGTTACACCTTTGGGGAACGCTCGGCTAGACGACGTTAATATTAATATTTGACATTTGAACACATATCAAGCTAACAATATGGGCCAACTAGCTTCTTCCCGCGGCTTCGCCCGCGTGCTAATCTAATCTTGTTTTCACATACAAACTTTGGACCCCCATTTCACCCCCTTAGGAGGTGAATTTTGGAAAATCCTTTCTTAGTGCTCCTTTACACCTTTCAAGGAACCTACGTGCCAAATTTGGAATCTCTAGGACCAGCGGTTTCGGCGATGCATTGATATGTCAGTCAGTCATTAAGTCAGTCAGTCAGTTTCTTCTATTATATATTTAGATTGTCAAAACTGAGGTTCAAAAGTTTTAAGCTTGTGTCGAGAGATGGCAGTCTACGCACTGTGATAAGTGTGATTACACATTTTATTTTGACAGTAACTCTCTATAATACTCGATCCTCTTTGATTCATACTAACAAGCGATTTCTCATACACAAAATGCGGCTCATTGCTGATAGATGACCACCCTAAGGCCGTTTTCACATTATCCGATCCGATATCGGATGTCGGAAGAATTCCCATAGAAAAAATCCAAGATGGCGCCTATAATGTATGGGATATCGGTCCGACATCCGATATCGGATCGGATAATGTGAAAACGCACTTAATCGTTTGTTTCTACATACAAAATTAATTTAAACATATATTGAACTAGTCTAAGTAACGTACGATGTCTATTTGTCTAATTACCATACCACGAGCTCTGACTATAAATTAAATTGCATTTATATGTAAAATGCAGATTTCGAGTGCCGTCGACATTCATTATGGGTGTTTGTGGAGCAATCAGCGATATTGTATGGTAATCAATGTATCAATTGTGTTCAATGACAGACATATATGTGAATAGACTCCGTATGGTAGCAAAAAGCGGCAACATTTGTTTTGAAACATCACACCATCACACAATACGACCGAGCTTCGCACGGAGTTCTTTATAATTGTAGTTTTTTATAATTGTATGATTTCTTAATTTAATTTAAAAATTAATTAGCGTTCTAAATTTTAAATTTGTATATATGAACTGTAACTGTTGACGTGTAATGTATCTGTGCATTTACGAAATAAATGAATATGAATATATTCAAAACTCAAAAATCGCGTTTCCCGGGACCTAAAATTAAGCTATATCAAATTTTCACTTCCAAAAATCCCTACATAAAAAAATTCAGCGACATCGTTAGAGCTTCCGAGCGATAAATAAATATACAATAATTGCTCGTTTAAAGATATTAAATTATATATTATAACATTATTTTACCAAAAGCTATGAAATGCTCACCGCACCCTTACGCGCGACCCCACACAGCCACCGCAGCGGAGACGCTTAAGTGGCCTTTCACACCCAGATACCCAAGCAGGCGGGTTCAGAGGTGTCTAACTCATCCATTCGTTCTATGAAATGATGCTTTCTAATTCATACTGTGAGTTGCATTCAATCAAAGAAACGGGAACAAGAAATAATTAAAATTGTTTAACTTTTAAGTTTAATTTTATTTTAATATTAAGTATTCCGTCACCAAATTCTATTGATATGGGTGTACAACTGTACGTGTTGCCTGAAATAACACTTTATTTATTTTAATTTTATTTAAATCAATGCCTTTTGAGACACACCCCTCACTAAAAAAAACGCCGAAGGAATATTTTTTTTTTTAAATTGGCCTTATAAGCCGAGCTTTCTTATTTTTTAACGGCCTTATTCATAAAAAGTTACAACCTATTTAAAACGTTGTTGATGTGCGGATGTCAAAAAACCTTATTCATAAACGCACATTAGCGCTAAACAGTTCATCATCTGTTGTGTAAATCCTCGAAATTTTAAAATGAGCCCGACCCCAGTTTAACGGGATTTTAGCGCTATAATACAAGATGGCCGACTCACATCAGCTGGCTTTTGACAGCAACTCATGAACTGATATGAACCCTCTGAGACGAGTGTTTGTTGCCTGTTCTTACATTTTCTCAGAAAAATGTATTATGTTTAATTAAATTGACAAGCTAAAATTATTATAAAGTGGCGCAAAACCAAAATAATATGTGTTGTGTGCAATGCGGTCTACTTATATACCTAAATTGAAGGAGGTAACAGACTTTTGATCGTGTCGAAGAAAAAGTGCATTATATAGGGAAATAGTTCAGAGGCGAGGTGGTAGAAATAGGTATGTAAACCCTTTAGTTTTCATTACTTACTTGCCGACGTCTCTTACCAGGCTTTCCATATGTACTTCAAATCGTACTAGATATAGGAAAGGACTCGCGCGTGAGAACGCACGGTTGTGCTAGACCACTTAAATTTAAGTTATTTCTACAACAACCAGGTTAAATATAAGATACCTTAGCTTAGTAAGGTGGTATCAAAAGCATAATAATATGGTCTCCACCTGGAGATGAATAACTATCCTATTGTATTTGCATTACAGTCACCCTCATGTTATTACCTGTAGATTTACTGCAGTGTTTGTTTGATAAGTATGCTGCAAAATTATAATGTTGAAATATATAATATCTCATGTTTTGCAGGCTACGTTATTTAAAAATAACAATTTACTTTTAATGTAGGGACAAATAAAATTATTTTATTATATATTTTTATCAGTTTATAATTTACTTTCAGGTAAAAATGTTGTCTGGCAGTAATGAAACTTTTAATGAAGCGATGTGACCTATGCTGGCATGTTACTGGAAAAGTTGTGTCTAATTTGGCCATCAAGTGAAGAAAAGTCATCACAGGTAAAATGTTTGTATTACTTACCTATTCATAATCATGATTTAAACATGTTGAAATATATAAGCACTAAATTAGATATGGGATACCAATTTTTTTCCATATCTCATCGCCAGAGGTTAGTTATTTTCCTACTAATTTATCATATTAGTATGAAAAGAAGTAGCCCGCCGACCATCACAAATAACATAACATAGGCAAGTACAATTGTATTTTTTATTGCCACTCAACTGTCCCTTATATTACTCCGGTAACTATTTTATTCTACAATATAATATGCAAAGGAACCTAGCACAAAAATGTATGGTTTAGGTATATTTTACACTCATGGATGTACCTATTTGTAAAATAATTTTATATTTTACCCGAGCTTCCTTTAGTATTAATTTTCATTAAGCCCGTCCCTGTCACATTTGACTTGCTGCCATGCATCGGGCAAGGACAAAATGGAATGGAATCTAAGTAAAAATAGAATTGCTATGTCCTATTAAATTTGCAATAATAGATAAATGATTACTGCCTCCTCACTTCACTAACCAACTGGAGTGAGTTCAAATGACATTTTTACATAAATTTTTCATATAAAAAATGTATGTAATGTAATGTACATTTCAACTGGGCAAATAAAACAAATCATAATGTTTATTTAGGAAAATTAAACTAGACTTTCCTCTTATTAAAAATATTTATTTACATTTGCTCAAAATCATGGTAGTTTATAGTTTTCATTTGTTACAGTTTGCTGCCTCCCTCTGCTGGCTCGGTCCCCAGCTGAAGATGGAATTGTCAGAATCTGAAAAAGACACATCAGACATAAATAAAATATTTTTAATGAACATATTTTTCTTTCATTTCTTGCTATTTATGTGATAGTCATAATTTTAATTATAGATTGTACTAGTAAGTAAATTTATTTAAGAAGAAACACAAGTTTTACATATTACACGTGCAATGTCCGGTGGACAAGTGCCCAAACTAGGCTAGGAGTGTTTACTCCACAGTACAGAAGACAATCTTATTAACTCTATAGCAAAATAACATAGATAACCTAAAAATTACATTTTAGTTTTGTTCATGAGTAAACTACATCAAGACACGTATGTACCTACTAGCTTTTGCTGCCCGCGGCTTCGCTTAGAAAGTGACAAAAAGTTACCTATGTCACTCTCCATCCCTTCACCTATCTCCACTTAAAAAATCACGTCTATTTGTCTCCGTTTTGCCGTGAAAGACGGACAAACAACACTTTCCCATTTATAATATTAGTAAGAACAAAATAACCACAAGCAGGTTTGATTTATTACTATTAGAGTAGGTATCGGTATCCTTCAACTCAAGTTCATACAAACATGACTGACAAGGGACACTACTCGCACCATTACAACAGTGTATATTAAGAAATAAATATACAAGTGTAAACTTACCTGGTTTGTCTTCAACGATCATAGATGCGGATTATATTATTATTATAGTGTCAATGTTGGAAAGTTAAGAAAGGCTCACAACGCGCGGATTGTATCAATTGTATGGTGGTCGCCGGTCGCCGAGGTTAAAATAAAATCGCCCGCCACACGATCTTTATTTATGAATGTGCCACAGACGCTATTCCTATTCAAATATTAATATGAATTCAGATCACAGGTTAAATAAAACAATAAAACCATCCATCTAGTTTCTAAATTTACGATTTCCCTTCTAGAGCGGCTGTCAAATGGCTGTCAAACTTTTTTTTAATGTAATGTTCAGCCACGCTTTTGTCTATGATTTGTCAATAATGCCAACATAATAAGCCTAAACAGTTCATCAAGTGCAAAATAGTTAAATTACCGTTAAAACGCGTTTATGAATACCACCTCATAACAACCGTGCAATAAGCCTAAACAGTTGTTTAACTAAAACGTAGATCATTAACGATTTAAGGATTTTTTATGAATAAGGCCGTAAGGCTTTTATGCTTATGATCGGAATTCGGAATATAAGTAAAAATTGCGTGGTCGATTCCAATATATGTCTGCGTTACAAATGTATCAATTGCGTCCAATAGTAGGGCCCCCTACGGTCCTACATCTTATTATCATAATTTATTGAGGGGAGCCAGTGTTGATTAAGGCGCGCGTATGTATTTAAGATGCCCTGAGAGCAACGAGAGCAACAATCAGTTTTATTTATCAAACGTTTATTAAATGTACTATCAGCCGAAAAAGTGCATGGAAAGCCTAAGGGTCAATTTTGCATATCAACGTCTGTAGCAAGAATGGACAAGTGTATAGATAGAAAACTAGATGGCGTTGAAAGTAAGAATGGAGTAGTGTATAGATAGAAAATTAGATGGCGTTGTTGACCAAAAAAGGTTAATGTAGGTGAATTTGCTAATAAGTAAAGAAATTCATTAAATTATTACGAGTTTTTATGTTCATTGTCGTTTAAAATACATTTTTTTATATTTTAATTTCAAACGAGTGTCACTTAGTCACGGTGGGTAAAACCACATTAGGGAGAGGTAGAAATCATTTATAAATTTTTGTTATGAGTTTTTCTAAATATGCCTTTGTCTTTAAATACTACTAAGTTAATCGTCCAGTGGCGGTGGCACCCTCATTAGTGCGTTTTCACATTGTCCAATCCGATATCGGATGTAGGACCGATATTCCATACCTTCCGACGTCCGATATCGGATCGGATAATGTAAACTGCAGAGAAATTAAACCCTAAAGATCATCGGTCGACGGCGAGCGGGTCACGTGATGTGTGCTCGCCCGAGCCGGTTCTCCCTCATTGTGCCTCCCCCCGCCCGCACCAACCAATTACTTTTCTAGCAACCGTCGTTTCTGAATACATATTTGCTCGTTTTTAATTTTATAATATTTTGTCGGCTTCCAGCCAAACATCATACAAAAAGACATCACACTTAGCGCCACTGCCAGGATTTGAACTCGGAACACCAAGCGCCCGACCCTTCGTATAACCAGTGCTCTGTTCCCCTAGGCTACCAGTTGAGTTGACAACCTTGTCGAAAATTTGCCTTGCATTACTTCAATGCAATCCGTAATCTATGTGGTCTCAGTGGTCTGTTCTCAAACTCTTCTAATGACTACAGGATAAGGTTGAAATTGGCATAATAATAATGTTAATGTTATTCTTCCGAAATTTTTTATACTACCGCGATTTTACTTCAGAAAAGTATCTCTTGATTTTTCGTGTTTTTATTACTTGCTGGTTAAGGTTGAGATTTAAAATAATTTACTTATTTATTGTCTTATTTACTACACTCTAGTTGAGGGTAATATCATTATTACTTTTCAAGTCATTACATTACTATTGGAAGTATGGAACAAACATTTAAAAAAAAACAAGTTTCCTTTATTAACGAGTATCCCTGTCTTAATGCTCCACCTGCCCCTCTAGCACAACTTGCCTTGTCGCGCGCGAGTCCATACTTGAAGTCGCGCTTTATGTATGGACTCGCGCGCGACAAGGCAAGTTGTGCTAAAGGGTCTGATCTCACATAGCTATTATTTCTAATGTGTGTAAACAAAGTTATCAGACATTGTGATACCTATCAGGGAAAGATTTCTATATTTTTTTTTGTAGTATAGTTATAGTATATGTTGGTTCTTTCTCAGTGAGTTACTGAGACATCCCAGTTTAAATAGCTGTAAAATAATAATGTTTTAAAAAGTATATATTATACGTTTATATAAACAAGGTTTTCTATTTTAGTTTGTTAGTAAATTAACTATAGTTCGTTTCAAACCTCGGGTAGTTCCATGTAACGGGAAAATTTAAGTTACCAATTATTGCATGACACTTCAGGTATTTTTTATTATTTTTTATGTCTATGATTAAAGTTATTAACTTATATAGGTAATATGAGCATTATACAATACTAGCTTTTGCCCGCGGCTTCGCTCGAGTTAAATTTGAAAATTGAGGAATTCTCCATACTCAATCCATTTTAGGGAAGAGCCCGGGGTTGGAAATACACGAAAAGTAGCCTATGTCACTCTGCAACCCTTCAACTATCCGTTCCATTTTACCGTGAAAGGCGGAAAAACAAACAGAGACAAACACACTTTCCCATTTATACTTAATATTAGTATGGATGGTATATCGTTAATACGATCGTTTAATTTACTTCATAAAAATCATAAAAATTTTCACCACACCAACGCGAACAAAATACTGACTATAAAACATCAATTTAAATCAAATCCAGCAATCTATTCAATATTTATGATTTAAAAATAATTATTTGTAGGTAAGTTCTACCAGCCAGCTCAAGGCATCAAGTTAAAATTTGGAAATTACTTTGCACTCTTGTGGATAACATGCAATTTTGGTATCCGTTATCCAAGAGCGCAAAGTAATTTCATACAAATTTTAACGATGTCTTGCCTTAGAATTTACTTAAAAATGATGATTTTGAATCCTAAATATTGAATAAATTGATGGATTTGATTTAGTTTGATGTTCTATAGTCTGTATTTTGTTCGTGTTGGTGTGGTGAAAAATTTTGTGTTTCACTCGGTGGCAAAGTTTGTTTAACCTTCGTGCCTTGAAACCCTCGCAACGCTCAAGATTCCACTTTTTGAACCTCTCGCTACGCTCGCGGTTCAATATTGGAATCTTTCGCTTGCTCGGGTATCAATATTGGCACGTGCGGTTAAACAACAACTTTGCCCCCCTTGGCAAAGTTGGATTCCAATATTAAAACAAAAAACAAATAACTATTACACATATATATAAACAACCAGAAATAACTAAACGCTGTTGTTTTCATTATTGTATTTATTTTCATTTATTTTTTACTAATACCTGGAGGGCGATTTTTGAATCTCGCATACGGGATTTTGTCACTAAAATACCGGTTGAAAACGGTGACTTGTTTATTATTTTCAGTGACAATTTTCTGAATTCGAACGCGTGAGACTCAAAAATAAGCCCGCTGGTCACGATAATGTTCACTTTTATAATTGCCTAAAACCTTATACAAAGTATTAAAAAATACGACAACGGCAAAATAAGGTATACAGCATTATCTTCAGAGAATAACTGCAATTACACATTTTATTTTACCCTAAAAGTTCTTATCTTAAAAACAAGATATATTAAGTTATTTATTTACTTCTAAATAACAGCCTAGATTAATAATCTAATACCTCGGGTGTTGACATGTGTAGGTAAATAAATTACAAATATCTTTCTAATATGTATAAAATTTCCACCATTTAACCTTACTGTTTCAGCAGTGGTTTAAAACTTTATTTTGGGTGTTAACTATATTATTAACCGCTATTTTTATAACATATTAAATGGTCTAATTTACAGCCGGATGGCAAATTACCCAACATTTTATTAAGGTTTAGGCTTAAGTTGCATTTCCGATCGGAAAAGGATTGAAGCCTCACCCCAATTAAAAATGTAGGTATTGTAGGTAATACATATGTGAAATAAAGGAGAACTAAGATTGTTAATTTTTCATTATTTCCAGCATAAATAATTTTTAGTGAATGAATCACATTAAACATAAATTTAAAAAAGCACCTTTATAAATCCTTTCACCTGTACGGTAAAACGAGAGTGGATTACAGGACTGGTAGGCAATTACCTACTTAATTACCACTTATTAATAAATTGTGTCAAGTTTGAAATTATTATCACTAACTCCAATATAGTCTTGTTATCAAATAATCAAAGGTAATATTTTTTACTTACGTGTTCAATAGAAAAATAATGTAATTTTTACATATTAATATAGGCATATAAAGTATTATAATGTTATTTATACACTTATTTGACACACACTGTTGCATCGATTAACAGTCTTTGTTATACCTACAGGCTTGACCTGGCCAAATGATTATGTCACTAATATTTGGTATAACCCCCTTCCTTGTCAATTACATTTTGCAAACGGGAACGCATAGATGCGACAAGATTTTGACAAAAATCTGACCCGCGAATGTTTTCCCATATTTGCAAACAATGAGCTTCTAATGCTTCGGGGGTTCGCTCATTGACGTTATCCCAGCGCTGGACCATAACACCCCAGACATTCTCAATTGGATTTAAATCGGGCGACCTAGCAGGCCACGGAATAACTTTTACTTCATTTTTATTTTGCTCCAACCACCTCTTCACAGTATGCGAATTATGAATAGGGCAATTGTCCTGCACTAACGTTATCTGTGTCATTTCGTCTTCAGGATATACGTTTCGAACAGTAGGTAATAACGTTTCCTCTAGCACTTCCACATATGTTTCGCTATTCGCTCGATTGGGAATCCTGACGAGCTCCCCGGCCCTGCTGCACTCATCCAGCCCCACATGTTCACCGAAATACGGCCCGACTCCATGTTAGGCACGACATTGTTGGTATCGTACCGAGTATTATTTCTGCGCCATAAATGAAGACGGCCATGTTGACTTGATCTGAAAGACTTTTCGTCAGTGAAGATAACATTACTCCAGTCGTAGTCTAAGTGATCCTTCGCAAATTGTAATCTTGCCGTTTTGTGTCTGTCTGTGAGAAGAGGCTTAACAGCAGGCCTGCGATTGTGCAAGCCTTCACTGTGAAGAACTCGACGAACCGTGTCCGCACAAGTGCCAAATAAACGGGCATAGTGGCTTGTCGGTTTGAAACCATTTTCCTCATATTCTCTCACCATAAGCTGACGTTGTGAGGCGTCTATAAGGTTCGGTCTGCCAGACCTCTGGCGGTGTGACAGCGACCCTTCCATTTGGAAACGTTGTATCCACAAACTAGCAGTTTTCCACTGTAACAATTTATAAACACGTAATTAAACATAAATTATAACCATATTTTGTATAGCATTCCAACTTATTTATTGTCTAAAACCAATTGGTAAGGAAATAATAAAACTACTTACATTCACACCGGTTTCTCTAGCTATCTCTGAAATGTTTCTCCCTTCTTCGTGCAACGCAATTATTTGCGATCTTTTGACTACGTCAATATTATTATGCGAACTCATAGTTAAATAAAAAAAGGCACAAAGAAAGCAAAGAACAGGATACCCAGACACAGAAATGAACTGAATGAGTTATACGTGAATTGTAAGGTAGGTAATTAGTAACGACTCGAATAAGACGGAAATGTCTATCTACCCTCAGTACCCTTACACGTTTTTTTTCTCAATACAAAAAATAACGAAATGTATCGAAAAACTTATAGTTATAAAAAATATTATTATCAATCTAATTTGAATTATAATAAAATTAAATTATCATCATGCTGTAACTTAAGTTTTACTTTATTGCATAGAATTGTTCTTATTTGCCCTCTCTCTTCCACTCATAGCAAGTCGTGCATCGTGCTGTTGCGGACAAAGTTCGTATTTGTTGATGTTGACACAACCAGGGACTAATTTCGTAGGCTTTTTCAATTGGTCATTTGGTGAGGAGGTTTGATGCATGGATTTCTATGCAGGAGGTTCCCAGTTCGAATCCTAGCCGGCGACTATGGAAATTTGTGTTTTGGAATTATTTTAAATTCTGAATGGTTGGTGATGTAAAATGATGGCAGATGTTAAGAATAATTAGTAATTACTTTCCAACGAAAAAGTAACAAAAACTACAAAAAGTAAAAATAAATATAAAATTGAACGAACAGTTCGAATCGTAGGTAGGTAGTAGGTAGTGGGCTCTAAAATTAAGATAAATTACTTTTTGCGTCAATTTCGTTTTCAACGCCATCTAGTGAGCTGGAAAAAAACCAACAAGGTTTTTTGGAAGCTACGTTGCGTTCGTTTAACGTGCACGCCAATTTTGTTTAGAGTTCGCCATCCACTTTTGCGGCTGATAGTACTTACTTATGGTGAATTAAAATATTGTTTTTCTACTCCCGTACTGTTATTCGTGAGTTACCAGGTCGTGCATAGAACTTTAAAACCCTACATAAAATATGTCAGGACAAGTCTATCTAGTCTATACCCTGACAACATTTTGTAGCAGTACCACGATATAGCTGTTAAAGTTCTGTAACACATTGCTACCAACTTAACAAACCACTCACTTCATCGTAGAAAATTAAAATATTGTATGAAATACATTGTTGCCAACCTTAAAATGTCAGATAAAGCCTGGCATTCGCAGAGTCGAGTCTCGTTCGTTTTCTGCTGCGTTCATTGGCAACGCCTCGAATCGCATTCAAATGTATGAGAACTCGATTCGACGCGGCTCGATTCGTCTTAGTGGCCAGTCTTCAGAGAGCCATACCATAGCCAGTTTTATTTTCATGTTTGCACTCAAACTGTATATTCAAAATGGTAGGTAGTGTGGTCCACTAGATAACTAAGATGACTGAAAGTAGGTATTTGTTGAATTTATAATTTTCTTTCAAAGTAAGTGCTTGGTCGTAGAAAAAGTATTGTATGCAACGGTGTTTAACGTATTTATTATCAATTTATTTGGCGTATTTATTAACAATTTTCGGCTTCGCCTCAAATTGTTACCCACGCCACTCACTTTTTAGGGTTCCGTAGTCAACTAGGAACCCTTATAGTTTCGCCATGTCTGTCTGTCCGTCCGTCCGTCCGTCCGTCCGCGGATAATCTCAGTAACCGTTAGCACTAGAAAGCTGAAATTTGGTACCAATATGTATATTAATCACGCCAACAAAGTGCAAAAATAAAAAATGGCAAAAATTGTTTTATTAGGGTACCCCCCCTACATGTAAAGTGGGGGCTGACATATTTTTTCATTCAAACCCCAACGTGTGATATATTGTTGGATAGGTATTTAAAAATGAATAAGGGTTTACTAAGATCGTTTTTTGATAATATTAATATTTTCGGAAATAATCGCTCCTAAAGGAAAAAAAAGTGCGTCCCCCCCCCTCTAACTTTTGAACCATATGTTTAAAAAATATGAAAAAAATTACAAAAGTAGAACTTTATAAAGACTTTCTAGGAAAATTATTTTGAACTTGATAGGTTCAGTAGTTTTTGAGAAAAATACGGAAAACTACGGAACCCTACACTGAGCGTGGCTCGACACGCTCTTGGCCGGTTTTTTTTGACCTCTTTTAACCACCAGTTGCCTAAAACACTATTATTTCACCACACCAACTGGTGAAGGCTTACTTTGCTATTCAAAACCAGGTGTTCATTTCTCAAAACTGAAAATTACAAGTTACAAGCGGAAGTCTCTTTCCAACTTGTCATATTAGACATTGACAACCGCTTGTAAATTGTAACTTGTAACTTCGAGAAATGGGCCCCTGATAGCAAAATTGCATTTTATCCACAAGAGTGCAAAGTGATTTCATACAAGATTTAACTTGATGTCTTCAGCTGGCTGGTACATTTTTTTTTACCTATAAATGATGATTATGAATCATAAATATTCAATAAATTGATGGATTTGATTCAATTACACGTCGTATGACCTTAGTTCCATCGCAGCACAAAAGTGCTGCACTGAAATAGTCTTTTTACCACACCAACTGTTAAGGGTTTATTTTGTTATTCGAAAACAGATAGCAAAATTGCATTTTATCCACAAGAGTGCAAAGTAATTTCATACAAATTTTAACTTGATGTCTTAAGCTGGCAAGTAGAATTTACCTAGTATAAATGATGATTTTGAATGATAAATATTGAATAAATTGATGGATTTGATTCAATTGGATGTCGTATGACCTTAGATCCCATCGCAGCATAAAAGTGCTACACTGAAATACTGAAATAGTCTTTACACCTGGCGGGGACCATCTCCGAATGTATCACATTGTGCGCTCGGGGATGGTATCCGCCACGTGTATCCCTTGCTTTTAGAATAAAGTGTCTAAAAGGGCCTCTGTGTTGTTGGCTTCTTCCCCACACATGCCTCCCAAAAGTCCGGGATCCCATGGTCCCGAGATATGGTATTTAACACATACGCGGTCACCGTAACCTATGGACGCCTGCAACTCAAGGAGTGTCACATGCGCGTTGCCAACCCATTAGAAACTTGCACACTACCTTTTGCTGTGTTAAGTACTCAGCAAAAAGGAGTGTACAAGTTCTAAGGAGGGTTCGGGTTTCCAACGACTCAAAGGACAATAGACGGAACAAATTAGTTCCATAGGTCCTTCCGTCACCAACACACCGCACCCTCGTTGAGCTCTGGCAGCCTTACTCACCGACAGGAACACAACACTAGTTTGTTTAGAACATGCCTCAATTTTCGAATTTAACGCGAGTGAAGCCGCTGGCAAAAGCTAGTTCAGTATAATTATAACAGCAAGTTCAAATTAAATATAACGCGCGGCCGAAGTTCCGAACAAGCACTTATAATTGGGGAATATTGCTAACTGGCCGAATTCGGAATTCAGTTAAGCGAGTGTAGATTCATTAGTGTGGCGTATACAGACGGACGTTGAGTAAGAATGTGTGGAAGTGCCTTTTTGTCTTATTTACCATTTTTAACCCCCGACGCAAAAACGACGGGGTGTTAGAAGTTTTACGTGTCTGTCTGTCTATGTCTGTGGCATCGTAGCTTTCTAATGGATGAAGCGATTTAGATTTCGTTTTTTTTTGTTTGAAAGCTGAATTACTTGGGAGTCTTCTTAGCCATGCTTTGTATGAAATATGATAAATGTGCGATAGTATAGCTCGTAGGAAATTCAATACCTGTGGATTCGAATTCGCACTATCTTGTTTACTGTATTAAGTTGAAAGTATTCTATAATCTGAATTAAATAAAGACAATAATGAAATAAAGGTCAAAAAGTATCAATTATTATGAGAATAGTAATTATATCGCTTATTACGAATTTGGTCTTTATTTTCTGTATAGAGGTATCCAATAAACAGTATTTGTATTGTAAAGGAAAACCCAGTGTCTACGCCTAAAATATACCTTGATTCGCCTGGTTTTGTAAACACTGAAATTAAAGTTAGGCTAAAATAAGAAACGGGGTTTTTCGGTAGGTATTATAATTTTCGTCTCACATTGTAAAGTACCTGTACTAAGACTTATATTTGTCAATTTATTATAGTTTGGATTATTTTGAAGCTTAATCTATTCCCCTATTTTTGATCCTAGCTGTAAAATATTCAATAACATGAATGGCAGGCAGTTACAATTTGGTGCCGTATCCAGGATACCGGCAGCTACACGAGTGTTATCTAATTTGTCTGTCCCAGTCTAGGTGGACCCGCTTTTAGGCTACGCTTTAGGGTAAGCACACACTAATAAGCTTTTATTTTTGACTAGCTTTTGCCCGCGGCTTCGCTCGCTTTAAATTCGAAAATTGCGGAATGCTCCATACAAACATCCACCTTTCCATTTTAGAGAAGTGGGGTTAGAAAGAGACAAAAAGTAGCCTACGTCACTCTCCATCCCTTCAACTATCTCCACTTAAAAAATCACGTCAATTTGTCGCTCCGTTTTGCCGTAAAAGACGAACAAACAGACATACACACTTTGCTATTTATAATATTAGTATGGATTAACTCCATATGCCTAATATGCCTATTACTGATTTCGTGGTGAGCACAGATTATTATGTCAAGTGTGCTTTGCCTTTAAACCTCCTCTCAAAAAGGTACCTACCTCCTCAAGAGGGGGGAAGGTATGGTATCCCAATAAAGAACTATCAAGAAAGTTTTTTGAACCATTAATGTGTTTTTCCCTCTGTTTAGGATAATATTATAACATTGTAGTAAACAGTAAACACAATAACTACATTCATGGAAGCCTATTATGAAATAGTTTTCATAGATAAAGTAGGTAAGTATTTTTTTATAGGTAACCACAGAAAATTCAAGAATTATAGCAATGCAAGCCATGGGTGACCAACCTTTTGCGACAAATTAAGCCCGTGTTTTGCTCGTGCAGTACTAATCCCGACTAGAAATTAGTGGCCTAGCTCGGCTTTTGGCTATTTTTAGCTGTACTTGGCTTTCCAACGGAGAAGTGTCCTTATGATACATGTGCATAAGGTCCTTTCCATTGGAAAACAGTTTAAGCATATGGAGTTTGACCTTAAGCTTAGGGATCCTTCTGTAAAAGAAATCCACCATCCCGACTACAAATTAGTTACCTAACTTGGCTTTGGCTATTTTTAGCTATACGTGGCTTTCCAACGGAGAGGTGTCCTTATGATACATGTATAAGTTCCTTTCCATTGGAAAAGGGTTTAAGCATATGGATCGTAAAGAGGTTGACTTTAAGCATAAGGATCCTTCTGTAAATGAAACCCTCAATCCCGACTACAATTAGTGGCTTAACTCGGCTTTTGACTATTTATAGACGTTTGTGGCTTTTCTAATGAGAGGTACCTAAGGTTAAGGACCTTTCCATCAGAAAGGTGTCTTTACGAAGACTGGAAACTGCTTGTAACTTTCAATTGAGTAGTGTCCTTGTACCCGGGCTCGCACCAATGAATTTTTCGGATCTTATGTGCGAAATGTCATTTGATATCTGCCAGTCGCTTTTCGGTGCAGGAAAACATCGTGAGGAAACCGAACTAATCCCATGCCTAGTAACCCTTCGGGTTGGAAGGTCAGATGGCAGTCGTTTTCATAAAATTCTTGCCTGCGCCTAATCGTGCGATTAGTTGTCAAAGCGGACCCAAGGCTCCCATGAGCCCGGCAAATGCCGGGACAACGCAAGGAGGATGATGATGAGTGTTCTTCTGAAATTGAGATTTACGTCTGTATTCCATATAAAGGGGTAGACAGAGCACACGAGACTATTCAGGTTTCAGTGCCACTTAGTAAACCTGAAAATTATTAAAAATTTAATAATGTTTCACTTGTATCCAAGGCTTTCAAGGGATTTATTTGGCTCGGAAAACTTTTGCTATAAAATAAGTAAGGCGCTTGCACACATGCATACACTTTTAGTGAATACACAGACATGTATCAAAATGAACTACGTGGTCTATTTAGATACTTATATGTCTAAGTTGCTAACATGACAGTGGATGTCTAAGGCACTGGTCCCACTGCGAGCTAGTAAGCTATGAGCTATCGGCTATAAAAACGAACAAAAGACAAGCACTCCCGTGCAAATAAAAGAGACACTGCGATTTTGATAGCTCACCGCTGGGCGAGTAACTATAAACATCGCCGTGTCTCTTTTATTTACACTGGAGTGATTATCTTTTGTTTCGTTTTTATAGCCGATATCTCTAGCTTACTAGCTCGCGGTGGGACCAGTGCGTAAAATGGGGTGTTGTAAGTTTGTCTACTAGTATTTTTGTATATATGTGATACATTGGCTTTTAAATAATGAAATATATTTGGAAGAATTCTCAAAGCTGGTGGCAGGATCCTATGACGTGTTTTATCAAAATCGGTCCATCTTTTTTAAGGATAAATAGTTTTTCTAGCACTGTGTAGTAGACAAATCTGGTTACTTAATGATAGATAGATAGAATACTCTTTATTGGCACACCTCAGCAAAAGATACAGTGGAGACAAAACCAATGATTATAAATAGAGGCAGACAACTGGCGGTCTTATCGCTAAAGAGCGATCTCTACCATACAACCTTTGGGTAGCGGAAATAAAAAAAACAAAGCATTTTCAGAAATAGTTTCATCAAATAATGTTTTTTCTTATCTTTACTAACTCTAAGTAAATAATAAAATTGTGTATTAAATAATAAAATTCTAAGTAAATAATAAAATTGTGTATTGTGTCAAAACGAACAATTTACTTTTTATCTGGATTATTAAAGCGATATTTTAGTTTTATTTTAGTATGGTGTGTGGTGACGGGTTAAGAATTTCACCACCCCCTTTCTTCCCGTGGGTGTCGTAGAAGGCGACTATGGGATATGGGTTAAATTGTGGCGTAGGCGAGAGGCTGGCAACCTGTCACTGCAATGTCACAGTTTCGTTTTCTTTCAACCCCTTATTTGCCAAGAGTGGCACTGAAGCTTTAGTAGTTTCATGTGTTCTGCCTACCCCTTTATGGGATACAGGCTTGATTGTATGTATGTATGTATGTATTTTAGTTTTAATTTCTCCTCGCGTGTTCTATTTTGCCACATGTCTGTATCGGATCGTATGCACGTGTGGAAAGCCTTTATAATGTCAACTGGCTCCGTTTACACCGCGAAGCAATTTGCAGCCAGTGGCTATCTGTTACACCGTAAATAATTTAAAAACATTAGGGATGTTCATGAACATCATGAGACATGTTTTTTCGTGACACAATTTTTAAATATGAAAACAAGGTTTTACTCACGGTTATTCTATCGCTGTTAATATGAATGTGCTCGCGGCGACTTCAGTCCGTGCACATAAGCGGCAACCCACACTCAGGCGACGCATGTCTTAATGACGTCACGCCAGCGCACGTAATTTAGAAAACGTCTCCTCAGTACATTTTGTATAGGAAGGACGCGCAAGGGACGTCGCTTGTGGCGCGTCGCTTTGGGCGCGTCGATTATAGTTATTTGTTATACATACAAGGGGGCAAAGTTGTATTTTAACGCCGATTGAAAAACGAGCAAGTGAAAGGATTCTATAGTTGAACCACGAGCGAAGCGAGTGGTTCGAGAATAGAATCCTGAACTTGCGAGATTTTTAACACACGAGAAGTAAAATACATTTGCACCCGAGTGTAACACGAGTGTAACAAAACAAAAGCGAGGAAACTACAACCAAAAAATGCGTTTATCACTGCTTCCAGTAGTTCCACAGGTGGTAAATCATCTTTATTACTAAATTCACCTACTTTTATCAATTTTAAAGCAGTTAATTTGACTTTATTCAAGGTCAAATTACTTTACCCACTAGTGGATAAAATGCGTTTTTACCCGCTGGTATTAAAGGACAAAACACGTGTTTCCGAGCTAGTGAGGGGAAAAAATTATTATTTCTTTATCACATCGGTCTGACAAGCGGCCTATCCCGCTTTCCCCGAAACGGATTAAGAAGTTGCTTTTTCGAGCGTCGTGCAAATACACTCACTTACCTTCACACTCACTCACTCAACTCACTGAATCTGTAAGTCTTCCGCTCAAATGCTTCTGAAATATTTCAGTACAGGTGCTACTTTATCGCACTAAAGTGGTACCTAACAGTATAATAAAGAGTACTATCGTACAGAATGGTCACTCCCGCTCCCCGCTGAAAGTGCCGCCCACCCCCTCTCGGTTACCTCACAGTTACCGCCTGTCAAAAACGCGAACAGTCGACCTGTCATATCTCACTCATACAAGCATGGTAGTCATGGTACGCGTTCACCTACACGAGCTTAGATTGTGTGCCAGGAACGCGCCTCTTTCATATTTGATCGTCAGTGTCCGAGATGTGCTAAAATTATGAGACATCCCGAATAAAGTTTCTTAAATAAATCAATCTGTACTTTTCGCGGTCAGAAGTAAAGTAAAAAACATTTCAGTAAAGATGGTGTTTTTTTACACTTTAGTGCGAGAAGTGGTTCATTATATGCCAGGTCAAAATTCGGAGGGCCATTTGTACTGAAAAACGTCGTAAGATACACGTGCGAAAAGGAAATTCGTTCTTTTCGCACTTGTATCGCAATGTACCTACTATTATAGGTACCAATCTGTAGATAGTGCTCTTTATGTACAGTCGAGTTCATAAATATGTGTACGTTTTTTTACCTTATTGCAACGAGTTAAGGTGAAGAAATGTACATATATTTATGAACTCATTACATGTATCCTTTATAATTACTCTTTAGAGCACTATTTCACGGTCTAAACCAAACTGTCACATAGTAGCAACATTCATTGTTGCTTATCTCACTACGACCAGAGTTTTAACTAGTTAGTTCATAGTTCACTGCATTACTGCGCTAGTTCGAATTGTTAACGACATGATGTGATTAGTTTTGTTTGACAAATACATTGTTTTGGTTATTTTGTTGCTTTTGGACGTGTCCTGGGACTCGTATAAAGTAAACAATAAACATAGACATTTCTGGCTTTGACGACCGGTCTGGCCTAGCGCGTAGTGACCCTGCCTACTACGCCGCGGTCCCGGGTTCGAATCCTGGTAAGGGCATTTATTTGTGTGATGAACACAGATATTTGTTCCTAAGTCGTGGATGTTTTCTATGTATATAAATATATAGATATATACTTAAGTATATCGTCGCCTAGCACCCATTGTACAAGCTTTGCTTAGTTTGGGGCTAGATTGATCTGTGTAAGGTGTTATTTATTTCCATCATAAAAGGTTCTAATTAGTTATGCTTTATGCAGATGGCACTTATATCGCACAGTGTCGTATTAGTATTGGGACGCCGCTAAAAATGACGTAAGTGACGGCCCCCATACGGTTCCTCACACATGTTGATATGGACTGTCAGAAATGGTCAGTTTACAGTAATGATGTTATCTCTGTGTTTAGGAAATAATCAACCACAAGCTCAACAATTAACTTTATGATTTAAGTATAGAAATCTGCAAGGCAAGTGTGGTTGCGCGATAAATGATAAAAGATCTGGCCTTACTTACAAATAGTGCGATAAGGACGGCCACATGTTTCATCATTTATCGCGCGACCATGCTTATCTGCCTGATTTTAGTTTTATTAACACGTCAGATTTTGTATTTTTTTTTCTGAAAAATGCCGCAATTATTTCATGATTAGTTTTTGTTATTGTGTGTATTCGTTCTTCTTCTTCTACATTAACTTCCGTATAATTAATAATGACTGTATTTTCGATAATTTTACTAAGAGGATAATAGATATCAACTCTACATATTGAATAAGTACCTAGTATGAAATACCCATACCAATATAAGGAGGAATTGTATTTACTATAGTATGAATTTTCTGAGATGAACTTTTCGGTTTTGCCCTAATCTATTAAACAAAGGCCTTTGTTTCTATTATTCGCGGTGGTTAGCTCCCGTTTCCACAGCACGTGCTAAAGTCTCAGTGTAGTTAAAAAGCAACTATCATGATAGCAATAAGGTTCAAATTTATTAAACAGTTTGCAGTGTGCAGGTAACTTTTTTTGAAGATGACAAAACGTGTTATCTCCGAAAGGGCTTTTTATGGATTTGAACCTTATTGCTATCATGATAGTTGCTTTTTAACTACACTGAGACTATAGCACGTGCCGTTTAAACGGGAGCTAACCGCAGCGAATAATAGAAACAAAGGCCTTTGTTTAACAGATTAGGGCAAAAGCGAAAAGTGCATCTCAGAAAATTCATACTATACCTATAATGCAAGAATTGATAGATGACATCCAACAACGTATCAAACAGAGACGTTTTATTAGTTTTACTCTGTATCGTATCGAACTTGATGTTCAGTTTAAATAAACGCCATGAATTTCATTATTAATATCTAGAACTGCATTCAAACTGTATATTTAGTAGAATCGCATTTCTCTGCACCGCCTGATAGTTCGCAATAAATTACAAAGTTATATTGCAGTTGCTCTATTCAAACTTAGACTATAATTCCAAAGAAGTACCTCGCATTCTTTGTTTAAAAAGTGTACGCTTTAGCAAGGACCATTTAATACAAGACTGATATAGCCCATACAAAAAAGCGTACCCCTGAAAAAAGCTTAGTTTTTGCTTTAAAACTAGATGGCGTTGTTTCGTAACCCGGGAGTGGAAAAAAACATATTTTCACACATATGTTTACTTGTTTTTATATTATACTATGAATAACTATCAAAAAACTTTATTTTAATATCAAAATATTGGCTCAAAACATAATTTTTACAAATTATATTTTTTGGTCGGCCTCGACGTAGTTGTGATCGCTTCGCTGGCTAAGTTTGTTCGCATGTTGTCTAACTATTGCCAAATAAAATGACTAGATGACGTTGATGGACTAGGAAAATGTCACATCCGTTTCGTTGTTCATTAATATCAAATTAATATAATATACTTAGTGATAATAAACCTATATGTTGAGCTCAAATACGTTCAACAAAACGCAATCATTGTGCCAACAGATGTGACATCCAGTGACATATCTGACATCCATGTCACATCACAAATGTCATTGTATGATTTATTGAATATTCATAATATATGGATATTAAATATTTTAGAATCGCAGCAGCAATGCGAGTAGAGATACAGAATTAATAACTGTATAAATTAATAATTGTATGACCAATGACCTCATACATAAAATTACCAGTTTAGGTGACAGAAGGCGAATCCAATTTGTAAACATTAAATTTAGTGTGCTAAGGAAAAGAATCTTTCCGATTTTCAACGGGACACGGCTGAAGGGGCGAGCTGGTTTCGACTGCGCCCATGCATCTCAATTGTCCAGAAAGTTCATTCGAAGATCATTTTGCTTATAATAATCTGAGTAATCACAGTGAATGGTTTGACAGTATTTCAGCTAACATGTAGAGAGACTTGCTAGCTTCGTCGGTCAGGCTTCGTCTTGGACACAACGCCGATAGTTAGGCCGCCAGGTGTGGCACTTTGGATTACGTTTTTATAATAAATTAATGATAGTTTGTATTGTTTTGGTAATATATTTTCTACTCGTATACTATACTCGTTTGGTACTCGTATAAACCTAAACTGAGATAATAAATGAATAAAAGGAAATAATTAGTGAAACTCTGATATAAGTAATAATTAATGAGACTAAATGCGTTTTCACATTATCCGATCCGATATCGGATGTAGGACTGATACCCCATACATTACAGGCGCTATCTTGGATTTTTTCCATTTAAATCCTTCCGACATCCGATATCGGATCGGATAATGTGAAAACGGACTAAGACAATAGATACCTTGTTAGTGTTATATACCTATGCCTATGTATATCCCACCAAAAACATTCTGTAAAAAATAGCCGTCTCGATGGAGCTGCTTGTTTATCTCTAAAAAGTAATGAAATCTACATAAAGTTCCTTACTGCGATTTCTTTATTATTATAGTTAACTAGCCTTTGCCCGCGGCTTCGCTCGCGTTAAATTCGAAAATCTCTCCACAAATTTCCATCCTCCATTCTAAGGAAGTGGGGGATATAAAAAGAGACAAAAAGTAGCCTATGTCACTTTCCATCCAGTCAACTATCTCCACTTAAAAAATCACGTCAATACGTCGCTCCGTTTTGCCGTGAAAGATGGACAAACAAACAGACACACACACTTTCCCATTTATAATATTAGTATGGATGTTGTGTGACTTGGCCGTTGAAGTGTAGCGGTGCTGGCGACAGATTGGTGCAATGGTGTCATGGAGCACCTGGTTATAAACTTCTTTATACCCTTGTGTATAAAGAAGTTTATAAGTTTCATATTCGATGGTCCGAGCTAAGGTTCGTAAAGCCATGAAGCCGAGCTGATAATCATTGACGCTAAACGCCGATCGAAACGCAGTCTGAAGTGGGTGATAAACGTACGATACGAGCAGGTATGCGTACTTATGGCTCGACGACCTTTTTCGATTGTGTGTCACCGTAAGTACGCGTAAAAACCGCTGCGCATAGTAGTCGACCATCCAACGCGTACTTGCTCGTACGCCTATCACCCACTTGACGTCGCGCCAACACTTTATGGAAAAAGCGGGTTTTCGACAACTAAGTACCAATAAGATTTTAGACATTCAAAAATCTTCAATAATACTCAACTGTTTCGGTCGCACTCGTTCAAATATAGGATAGGATTGGTATGAGCGAGACGGTCAGGAGATTGATTGTCAACATGATATCTATCATAAACACCGTTCGAAATGGCCTCATTAAAATCTAAATTTTAAATATATTGAAAGTAATATTACTAATCAAGTAATCATTGACGTCACGCTCAAAATGAAAGAGATAGAAAATTTGACAGTATGGTACTCTTTTGCATGATTGTCTTAATTCAAAATAAGAACGATGGTTTGCGTTGTAAACAGGGACTGAAACATGACACGGGCCCCTAGCGTCATCTATAATATCTATATACTTTTCACTGTATCACTTGTAATGCCGTTGAACTACCGCGTGCGTATTTAAAAAAAAAACGACATTTTTATTCAAATGACACTCTTAGTGACATCTAGTGACATAGATTTACGGCTGCCAACGGGGTACGGTATTTAGTATGGACTCTGCTGGTCCTTTATAATCGTCCTTGGCTTTAGTTTGTAAAACTCCACGTGCTGGCCGGTGAGAAAAAAAAGGGACGCGCAGGTAGAAAACACAATACGAAGGATGCGTTCCGTTTCTACTGCATTCACAAACTTAATTGATCAGCCGTCAAAGTCATCGATGATCTTTATGTAAACGGGATAAGATTGAAATCGGTTTGTTTTCTATTTGCCCGACCGCAATTGATTTGAATTTCGAACACTGCGCTTCTGCTGTATGGGGCGTTTATCGTCGGTCAAATTTTATGTTTGGAACGCAGCTTTTAGAAACTTTTAGGTTAGTTTGGCCCGTTCGCGGTATGATGCGTTGCTTTCTGTGTTCGCGTTTGTGTTTTTAAATGTTTATTAATGGTTAAACAGTGATTTTTGTGTGTAAATGTGTTTTATGTGGTGTGTGTAGTGTTTTATATTGGATTACCACTTGGATTTTGGATGTATTCTCTTGGTATGTACGGCATTTAGTCGAATGTTTACTTGAAGGGTGCAAGGGTGCATGTTGCACCCATGTTGTAGTTTTATTGAGATGCTTAGATTTTAGTATTATTTACGATTGTAATATTAGTACCTACATATGCGAATGTAGTTCGAATTACAGATTTTATTCACTAGAATAGTTCATTTTGAACTAAGATCCTCTTTTGTATCAAAAAATAACTTATTACTTTATAAAACACTAACCAGTCCATAGTACCAGACGCAACAAGTTGTTTTTAGATTTGTAAGTAGTTAATACACGCTTCTCTTTAGAAATATAATGATTATAAATTTATTTTCGATGTAAAACTTGTAGAGCACTTCAAATCTTCACCATTTGTAAACGTTGCTAATGCATTTTATAGATAAGAACTATAAGAAGCTTCACATTATCGACTTATGATACTATCAACGATTTAAAAATAGAATACAGTAGCATCACATTAAAATAAAATACTGCTTCTGTGTAGTATATGGGCATTTTCAGAAATTGGGATAGCCCAATTACTAAGTTGTTAACAAAAATTAACTCACTGTCAGTTTTGTGACGACAATTGAGTATAAAATCTGTCTAAAAATTTACTTTTTTCACATTCTGAAAGTGGATTATCGCTCAAAGTTTATATAATTAACACAAAAACAATACATTTATACAAATTTCATGCTTAATTATAGCCACAAAACTGACAGTGAATTAATTTTTGTTAACAACTTACGCTAATTGGGGGTCCCAAATTCTGAAAATGCCCGTATCATTGAGCTTTCTATTCTACTGTTCCTTAATATTAACATTAAACCATAAAACATTTCTGTTTATCACATAAACAACCCACGTACTATATGGCCATAAAGCCTATTCTATAAAGATATTTATCTATCTTTTAATTAGTCGTAAAGTCACCCAACCAAACCTGCCTGTTATGAACTTAGTTCAAAATATTTCATCTATATAGTTCAGAAGTAAAATAAATAAATACATAAATATTATAGGACATTCTTACACAAATTGACTGAGTCCCACGGTAAGCTCAAGAAGGCTTGTGTTGCAGGCTTGCAGGTACTCAGACAACGATAAATATAATATTCAAATACATACATAGAAAATATCCATGACTCAGGAACAAATATCTGTGCTCATCACACAAATAAATTACTTTACCGGAATTCGAAAGTAACTTAAATACTTTGGTGAGGTAAATATAAGAGTTTTGAATGATTCACGGTTATTTTCATCAGACTTATATTGACCGGGATATAGACCGTGATTACCTTTTTGATTTTTGTCGAGCTCCCGATATTTCGACGCAGTTGCATGCATCATGATCACGGAAAACTGACGAAGGCGGGTGGATGTTAAAGTTGCATAGACAGCGCGCGATCTACCCTCCTTCGCGCGCGTCGGCTGCGTTCACTTTCAGCGTTACCACTGGTCGCATTCACACTCGATGGTCTGTCCAAACACACTACACTCACAGTGTCACTACGTTTGTTCAATTCTGACTTCACTGGTTTTTTACACAAACAAATCACTGGATTCCATACATTAGATAGTTTGAAGCCATCCTCACGATTGAAATTTTTATATTTGTGAATCTCAATGGCTTCTCTTACCAATCTCGGTATGTAGTGGCGTTCCGTCGAAATTACCTTAGGACTATGCAACTCGATCCAATGATTTGCACCCGACTCAATGAGATGTTGAGCAATAGCAGACTTGCGAGTATCATTCTTTTTGACTGCAGCAATGTGTTCTTTAATTCTGCAGGCAATAGTGCGCTTGGTCTGCCCTATGTAAGAACTGCCACAACTGCACTCAACTTTGTACACACCAGGTTTTTCCAGCGGAAAATTGTCCTTAGGTGACCGCAAGAACTGTGCAATTTTCCTGTGTGGGGTGAAGATAGTTTTTACAGAGTAATTGTTTAGTATATTAGAGATCTTATCTGTCACTCCTAGAGATGGGTAACTACCCAGGTAAATACCCGACAGTGGGTATTTACCGGGTAAATACCCGATATTTACCTACCCGCGGGTAAATACGCGGGTATTTTCATTTTTCTTCCAAATTTGACGTTTTTAAATGGTGTTTGGGCTAAAATAGATTAATTTAAGTCAGTCTTTGTAATTGTACACATAATGTTTATTCAAATTGGGAACGAAATAGGTTGCTATGAGATAAAATGTGATTTTAGTGTATCACTCCAACTATAAAAATCGTGTAATATCATTCTCTGACATACGGAAATAATTTCAAATGCTTTTAGTATAAATTATAAGGTTGATAAATTAAAACTGTTTAATAAAAATATGTGAATAAAAATATTTTAAAAATCTCTTTTCAAGCTCATAACTCATACATAGTATGTTTTATGACAAAAATGCATATAAACTTTTTTGTAGGAAATTGTGTCTACTTTAGTTCGTACATACAATACTTTTCGATATTAATGATAGTTTCCATGAAATATGAAAAAAATATATTTTACAATCAATCAATCAATCAATCAAAATATTCTTTATTCAAATAGGCTTACAATAAGCACTTTTAAATTGTCAACAGTGTACAATATTCATCTTATTCTAAATATCAGAGCAATTTATTGGTGCAATAAACAATATTGTTTTAAAACTACATTGATTTAATAAAATGATATCAATCTAAATTGTATAAAAAAATACTAGTATAAAAACTTCTAGAATAAATTCTAAATGTCAAAAAAATTGTGTAAAAATACATTGAATTATCAATATCATCATTAATAAGCTATATAATTAATGGTTTTCAGCAATACTTGTATCCCACAGTGTTTCATCATTCATGTAGTCTTGTGTGCTATAGTAGGCTTTAGAGATCAGTATACGCTTTACATAATGTTTAAATCGATTAAAAGACAGTTCAGTGATGGCATTAGGAAGTTTGTTATAAAATCTTACACAATTACCCATGAATGATTTTTTAATTTTATGGAGCCGAGTGAAGGGCACTGCAAGCTTATGCTTATTTCTAGTGTTTATATTATGTACATCACAGTTTTTCTTAAATTTACAAATTTTTTTATGTACATACATAATATTCTCATAAATATATTGACAATGCACTGTCATTATATTAATGTCCTTAAACTTATCTCTAAGTGAGTCTCTATGGTTCATTTTGTATATTGCTCGAATAGCCCTCTTCTGCAGAACAAATATGGTATTTATCTCTGAAGCACTGCCCCATAGTAATATACCATATGACATAATGCTGTGAAAGTAACTAAAATAAACTAATCGAGCTGTTTCCACGTCTGTTAACTGACGGATCTTGCTCACTGCAAATGCTGCAGAGCTCAGTCTATTCGAGAGGGTAGCAATATGGGGACCCCACTGAAGTTTAGAATCTAAAGTTATGCCAAGAAAAACTGTACTATCTACCAGTTCCAATTCCTCATCCTTCACAACGACACTTGCTTGTTCATTTTTAGCATTACTCGTTACAAACTTAATACATTTAGTCTTTTTCTCATTTAACAATAAGTTATTAACACTAAACCAATTAACTACTTCGGAAATAGCATTGTTTACATTTTCACAAGTTTGTTGCTGACGTTTGACTTTGAAAATAAGGGAAGTATCATCTGCAAACAATACTATATCATGGTGGGTCTTTACAAGATATGGCAGGTCATTAATGTAGATAAGGAACAGGAAAGGCCCCAATATTGATCCCTGCGGTACACCCATAGAGACTAGTGACCCCGGTGAGCGCTGTCCATTCACGTCGACCCTTTGTATTCTATCGTGTAAGTAAGATTTGACTAAATTCAGTGCCGATCCTCTCACTCCATAGTAGTGCAATTTCCTGATCAGTGTTTCATGACAGACGCAATCGAAAGCCTTAGATAAATCACAGAAGATACCCAAGGCATCCTGTGACTCCTCCCAGGCATCGAAAATCTGTTTGATTAGCTCAACACCAGCGTCGGTTGTTGAGCGACCCCGTGTAAAACCAAATTGTTTATTGTGCATTAGATTATTGATGTTAAAATGTTGCAATAGCTGAAATAACACTAACTTTTCAAAAATTTTGCTGAATGTCGGTAACACTGATATCGGTCTAAAATTAGTGGGGTCGGATGTGCTACCAGATTTAAATAATGGAATGACTTTACTGTGTTTCATAAGATCCCCCCTAACCCCACCATAACCCCCTCCAACCAGTACTAGGAAGTTTATCTTTATCGTATAAATACGACTAATTAATACAATCTAAAAAGCACACATAAAACATATTTTTTTAATTATTTTTAAAAAATATACATTAAAACTTCTGTAAACTTAATTGTATATTTGACTGAACAGTTTTGTTTTAAATTGTGTATAAAAATTACAACCACTAACTTAATATTTATCTCCATTTTAACACAAATCAGCATGTCCAACATGAAATGAATCTACCCGTCAATTTGGGTAGATACGGGTAAATACCGGGTAGATAGGTATTTACCGGGTAAATACCTGGGTGGGTAGATTGGGTATTTACCCACGACCCATCTCTAGTCACTCCCTTTACGTACGGCATAAACGCTGGTTGTCTCTCTAAATATCGGGAGCTCGACAAAAATCAAAAAGGTAATCACGGTCTATATCCCGGTCAATATAAGTCTAATGAGGTAAATATAGTTTCATAAATGGAGGAAACCACATATAAGATACTAAAATAACTTTGATATTGGTACGTAATTATGTGACAATGACAAACTTACTGATCATAAATTGTAACAATGTGTTGTAGTTGTAATATTAGACTAACAGTACATTACGATACAAGTGCGGAAAAGAAGAAGTTCCACACGAGTGGTGATAAGTTAAACTACGAGTGTTTTAATGCCTCTCATGCACAGTCACTTAAATTACTACATTACGATACAAGTGCGTAAAAATGGAAGTTAGAAATGAGTGGCGATAAATTAAAACACGACCGGAGGGAAGCGGAAAAGGATTTATAGCGACACGAGTTACGAATTTGACACATGCATGTGACACTGTGTTGCAGGCGTCCATAGGTTACGGTGACCGCTTTACATCAGGCGGACCGTATGCTTGTTTGCCACCGACGTAGTATTAAAAAAAATCCTTTTCGCACGTGAATCGTACGACGTTTCTCAGTAGGTACACATAGCACTCAGAAGTTTCAACCTGGCATATAATGACCCACTTCTCGCACTAGTGCGTAAAAACACCATCTGTACTGAAAAACTTTTTTCACCACACCAACTGGTAAAGGCTTACTTTGCTATTCGAAAACAAATAACAAAATTGCATTTTATCCACAAGGGTGCAAAGTAATTTCATACAAATTATAACTTGATGTCTTAAGCTGGCTGGTAGAATTTACCTATAAATGATGATTTTGAATAATAAATATTGAATAGATTGATGGATTTGATTTAGTTTTACATTTTATAATCAGTATTTTGTTCGTGTTGGTGTGGTGAAAAATGTTGTGTTTCACTCGGTGGCAAAGTTTGTTTAACCTTCGTGCCTTGAAACCCTCGCAACGCTCAAGATTCCACTTTTTGAACCACTCGTTACGCTTGCGGTTCAATATTGGAATCTTTCGCTTCCTCGGGTATCAATATTGGCACGTGCGGTTAAACAACAACTTTGCCCCATTGTAAAACAAATAACTATTGTTTTTAACAGCAGAACAGTTATATTTGCAGTTCAGTTTATAGAATCACAATTTTAACCCGTTCACTGCACACACTTAAAATGAGAATGCCGTTTAATATTTTCCCGTTTTGTATTCTATTCATATTATTATTCCGGGAATAGTTATTACGGAAATAGGACCTGCATTATACGTAGAAAATGGTATTTGCCTATTCCTGTCGTGTGGGGTATTTGTGATCTATACTAATATTATAAATGGGAAAGTGTGTGTGTCTGTTTGTCCGTCTTTCACGGCAAAACGGAGCGACGAATTGACGTGATTTTTTAAGTGGAGACAGTTAAAGGGATGGAGAGTGACATTGGCTACTTTTTGTCTCTTTCTAACCCAACCCCAACATGGGGTGTGGAAGTTTGTATGGAGCTTGAATTTAACGCGTGCGAAGTCGCGGGCAAAAGCTAGTAACTTGTAAACCGATTTATGTACTATTACTTAGAAAACTAAGATAACGATTGTCACTTCGGATAGACCGGTAGGACAAAAAAATTAACAAACACAAACAAAAATATCTGAACACTTTTACATTAGACTCGTGTTCTGGTACTACATATTCTATAGCATGAAGTAAAAGTTAATATTTTCTATTCTTAAAATGTCATCATTATTTGCCCTATTAAACATGTCAAATCGGGTAACTCGGTTAAATTGTCGAGTGTTCGCTCCGTAACGAGGAGCATTTTCATTGAGCACGCGCGATGCCCAATGAAAATGCTCCTCGTGACCGAGCGATCCTCGACAACTTAGCTTGAGTTACTTACCTGATTTTACATGTTGAATGTCAGTGTCTCACGGTAGTTTTGTTATTAAAATTATTTGAGTGTTGTCATGTGTTTGTCAGTGACGTTCATAACAAATGTTTTGTTTTAGGTTTTCCCTCCACATCCTTCATCAAAAAAATATATGTATTACAAAAAAAAAATACCGAACATTCTCCTCACGTGTGGAAGTCAACACTACGGTAACACCAAGCCAACACTGACATTGGCAAATTCACCCTGTGCAATTGGCAGGGAGTAAAAGCCAAAGAAAAAATAATAATAATAATATTTGCCCTAATTCCAGTCATCAGATATCGACGCAGTATGTCTTCCTCTTCCATACTTCTATCGACCGTCATCATTAACCTCCTTTCGTTTCATATCATCTCTCACACAGTCCAACCTTCTCGGTTTTCCCCTCTCATTACTCCCTTGAAATGTATTAACAAGAAAAAAGTTTTCAACAGTTCCTTCCGCTATCTTTACCGTCTCCTTTAATGGAATCGCTTGGAATTACATATTCTAAGAAGTTAAGACGATACGGTAGGGGTCAATTCTCCATACAAACGCTCTCGACTATTTCCTCCCTGGTTTTTGAAGATAGAGCAATGATTTTTTCAACACAGATTGTTATTATTTTTATCTGTGTCGGACCGTTTTGATTTTTTTGATATTTTTCTTTTTAAAGACTCTAGAGCCAATCAAAAATTTCCAAAAACGGCCTTTTTTTATTGTGGCGCAAAAAAAGGTGTGATACTTAAGATTGGTAACAACTGACCAAAAAAGCTAAACGGTCCGACATAGATTATTTCATTGTTATTCAGATTCTCAAATTTCGTTCCAATTGATTAAGTTTTGAAGGAGGAAAGAGTCGAGAGCGGAGCGGAACCTCGATTTTAAAGATTTTTTTGAAATATCTTTTGACTGAGTTGTTCTTAATGGACAATTTTTTTTTCGATAAATCTAGTTAATAACACTTGTATATTTAACTAAAATTCCCAAGTTGAAAGGGGGGCTCCTTTCCATTTTAGCATTTTCGCTACCGTATCCTCTTAAATATTAAAATTACTGGAAAGACGTTTGTTCGCAATGAAATGAACTAGGAATTGCCCCTTTGAGCTGAACTTACGACTAGGGTCACCATGTTTTAATGAAAGGATTTTTTATTTTATTTTACATATTTTATAATATAAAAAATGACTGAAATAAACAGCTTAATTTTTTTTTTTTATAAAATCAGACACTCATGCTGTCAGTAAATAGGAAAATGCGCGAAATGCAAGCTCTGGGAAGTTAACTCTTGGCACCTACAATACTAAGATTTGCCGCGTTTACTTGACAGCGAAGTGGTGTGCTAGAGTTTAATAATACAATGCCCTCCTAATTCTGAGTGTCCAAAACGTGTTAGTGTTATAATAATTATATTATAAAGATTTTTTTCCATTGCGCTAAAGGAAGTGCTATGATTTTTTTTTAAAGTTTGAATAGGTAGACGTTTGACCACGATCACACCTGCCCCTCTAGCACAACTTGCCTTGTCGCGCGCGAGTCCATACTTGAAGTCGCGCTTGATGTATGGACTCCCGCGCGACAAGGCAAGTTGTGCTAAAGGGTCTGACTGATGGTAAGTGATGATAATCTAAAATATACCCACAAGGTATTACTAATTTCATGTAACTAAACGGGACATTTTGTATTACTATTTTGACAAAGTATTATATTATTGGATAAATGGCTTCCTTCATTTTTTAACCCCCGACGCAAAAATAACGGGGTGTTATAAGTTTGACGTGTCTGTCTGTGTGTGTCCGTCTGTCTGTCTGTCTGTCTGTCCGTCTGTCTGTATGTCTGTCTGTCTGTCTGTTTGTCTGTGTGTGTCTGTCTGTCTGTGTGTCTGTCTGTGGCATCGTAGCTCCCGAACGGATGAACCGATTTAAATTTAGTTTTTTTTTTGTCTGAAAGCTAAGTTAGTCGGGAGTGTTCTTAGCCATGTTTCATGAAAATCGGTCTACTATGTCGCAGTCGGGGGTTTTTTCAAAATTTTAATTTTGTGGTTAGATTAGTTCACTCGACAGTGTCGTTGAAATTGTCCTACAATTTTAGGTAGGATGTGCCCCACCATAACTTTTCCTATCTGCTTGCACTTGTGTTACCAATATTACCATAAAGTTGCAGGACAGTGGCGTGGCGTGCCATCTCGGCGCCTGGGGCGGGAGACCCGTTTTGCCGCCCCCATTCTATAGGTGCTTAATTAAAATTAAATTTCACAGGCAATGAGGTATCTTTTATTCAAGGTAAAATAGTATGAGCGGTTTTACAAGCGGATTCTACGGGCCTTATGAGCAGCGAAGTCAGAAATAACTTTGTCAAAATCAATATTAGCAGCCAATTCTTGTTCAATCGACAATATAGCCAAATTTGATAGTCTAGCGGTGCTCATAGTAGATCTGAGGTAATTTTTTATTAGCTTCAACTTCGAGAAACTTCTCTCACAACTTGCAACACTAATCGCTAAAGTCAAATATATACGAATCAAGACGACTATATTTGGAACCGAAATTCCGAGATTTAGTTTTTGAATGAACTGGAGGAGCTCCAGTGGTCCTTTACCACTTATATTTTCGTCTGATTCAGAACAGGCAACAAACTGCTGGAGTCGCTTCCGCTCCATCTGAAACTCGTCCCTGTCGATGTCTTCTAATACATGGGAAAGATCACACTCGAACTCGCTGTCCAAAAGTTTTGCTGGCATCAAAAATCCGAACTTGTCCGATATTTCTTGAAGTTGCTGGAATCGAGTCGTCATTTCTTGAATGATCTTGTCGAATGATGCGAACACCTCTCGTCGGATTTCCTGCTCGTGAGACAAAGCTGCATCTTCAGAAGATTCATCGCCATGCATGCGTTTTTTCCTGCGAATTCTTCTCGTTTTGAGTTCGATTCCGAGTTTTTCGCAGACAGTCTTAGCAAAGTCAATTGCTTCTTGCACGAAACGGTTTCTACTTTCCATTAAAAGGGTTTTCAAAGCGCAGAGCTTCTGAGCACACCTATCCACACTAAGTCCTCTTTGTTGCAGGTAAATCTGTGCGTCATCTACTTCAGGTAGCATTGCAGCCCAAAAGCCAAGAAAAGTTAGGAAGTTAAATGACTGCATGGCTGTCAGGAGAAGACTGGCTCCCGATCTTGTTTCGAAAGTTTGAGATGAATCTGTTAATTGTTCCAGTACCTCAAGAACTACCTCAAACTTATTTTTAAGCATCTTGACAGCTACATGTCTAGCGCTCCAGCGCGTTTTAGTGACTCGTTTCACTGCTTGACCTGTGACGGCAACCAAAGCGTTCCATCGAGCAGTTGATGCAGAAAAGAAGGCAAATAGCTTCTCCAGAGTTCCAAAAAACGTCACGGAATCCACTGATTCAGAAGCAGCGTGTACCCCAGCCAAGTTTAGTGAGTGGTTTGTGCATGCAACGAATATAGCTTTCGGATTCAGTGCTTTAATCCGGGCTTGAACTCCATTGTGGATCCCTGACATGGTGGCAGCATTGTCATAAGCCTGTCCTCTCAAATTCTGTATGTCCAGTCCGTCTGATGTTATCTTCGCGATTATATCGTTGCTGAGATCTTCTGCATTTTTTCCTTTTGGTTCGAAGAAATCAATGAAAGATTCTACCACGGCGACTTTTTCTCCTTCGATATGCACGTATCGCAGAACTTGGCTCATTTGGTCATTGTGGGAGATGTCTGGTGTACTGTCGAAGATTACGCAATAATATTTAGCTTGTTGTATACGACGGATAATGGTGGATCGAACTTGCTGTCCCAGTAAGTTAATAAATTCATTCTGGGTTTCTGGAGATAGATACGAAACTGAAACCCTAGCTCCCAGCTTTATCTTTGTCAGGTGTTCCATTAAAAGAGGGTCGTATTTAGCTAGGAGGTGCACTAACTCCAAAAAGTTCCCGCGATTGCCACTATCATCTCCTCGAATGTCTTCTCGATGTCCTCTGAAGGCCAGATTCTGTTTGGCTAAGAACTGGATAATATTCAGCAACCTGTACAGTACATCTCTCCACTTCTTCTCCTTGTTATGTATGTAGGTAGACATAAGTATCGTTTGACAGTTAGTCATTAAATGGTCATCTACAATACCACACCTAGTCTTTTATTTAACACTGGCGACGGGCTGGAAAAATACAGTTTTTTCTTGAAGATCGCGCGTGTACATCATGTCGAAGGTATCGACTATCGGCAAGTTAAGTGAATTTGATTTAACCAACGGGAATTGGCGAGTATATGTGGACAGAGTGGAAATGTTTTACAAGGTCAACTCGGTCACGGACGACATGAAGCTACCGATATTAATCTCGGCCATCGGTGATGCAGCATATGAGCTAATGGTAACCCTATGTAGCCCTAAAAAGCCATCAGAATTAACATACGCTGAGGTTGTGAAAACAATGGAAAATCATCTCCAACCGCCACCGTCTGTATTGGCGGAACGTTTTCGCTTTCGTCAATGTCGTCAGGTCAAAGGTCAGTCTATAAAGGATTATGTAGCAGAATTAAAGAAGTTATCTCGCTATTGTGATTTTTCAACAACACTTAATGATAATTTGCGCGATCAATTTGCATGTGGAATAAATAATGATTTATTTCGGCAAAGATTATTTACCGAATCAGAGTTAGATTTCGAAAAGGCTGTATCTATCGCATCGAACCTGGAGGCGGCGGAAAGAGATGCACTAGCGGTGGAGCCTAGCGGGGGCGCGGGGACGTCGGCGGAGGGTGCATCATGCGGGTACGAGCACAGCCAGGCCGAACACATCGCAATTTGCGGGCGCCTCACGACAACATGCAAACATGGCGGCAGTGCATTTTAAAAACGGGTGCACGGCGTGCGGGGACCGTTATCATAACTTTAGTGAATGCAGATTCCAGAGTTTCGTGTGCAGTAGGTGTGGAAAGATGGGTCATTTAAGACGCGTTTGTCCGAATCCGATGGAGGATATCGGCGGAGCGGCGGCAGGAAGGCGGCGAGACGCCGGCGCCTCCACTGGCCGGGGGCGCGGTCGCGGTGGCCGCGCGGGCGCAGCGGAGGCCCACGCCGCAGTACTAATGCATATTGGCTACAAAACAACGAATATCAACCCATGGAGGAGCAAGAGTTTCCTGAGGACGAGTGTATTAATCAGATGTCCTTAGCAGATTACAAACCGGTGAGCATAGCAATCAGTGTAAACAATATTCGTCTTATAATGGAGATTGACTCGGGGTGCGCTTTATCATGTGTTAGTGACAAGGTGTACGAGAAGTGTTTCCAGTCGGTACCGTTACGGAGTTGTGATTTAGTTTTAACAGTATATGATTACGGTCAAATTAGACCATTAGGTTATATTAATGTATCAGTGGAGTGCAATAATATCAAAAAGAATCTCGATTTGTATGTCATTAAGGGGGGGAATCGTGAAACTAATTTGTTGGGACGGCAATGGATGGCACATTTAGGGTTACGTGCCGAAGTACCTTTACCATTGAACTTTGTTGAGTCGGGAACGGAAAATGAAATTGTAAATGATATCTTTTCCAGGCATAAAGAGTTATTTGATGGCGGGCTAGGACGGTTCACGGGCGGCACGGCGACGTTGCGCGTGCGGCCCGGCGCCGCCGCCGTGTTCCACCGCGCGCGCCCGCTGCCCTACGCGCTGCGCGAGCGCGTGGACGCGGAACTCGACTCCATGTTAAGCGCCGGCGTCATCGAGCCTGTGGACGCCTCCGATTGGGCCACGCCACTTGTTCCCATACGTAAGCCGGATGGCAGCTTACGCCTTTGTGCCGATTACAAGGTAACATTGAACAAAGTTTTATTGGTCGACAAATATCCCGTTCCGAGATTAGAAGATGTGTTTAGTAGTCTTAGCGGTAGTACTTATTTTAGCAAACTGGACCTGTCTCAAGCTTATTCGCAAGTAGTACTAGACGATGAATCAAAAAAATATACTGTCATTAACACGCACCGAGGTTTATTTTCCTACAATAGATTGGTTTTTGGCTTGGCATCGAGCCCTGGTATTTTTCAAAGGTTAATGAGTACGCTGTTGCAGGGCATTGATAACGTTGTTGTGTTTTACGACGATATATTAATTACGGGAAGTAATTTAAAACAACATTTAATAACGGTAAATACAGTATTAGATAGATTGCAGGCGCATGGCTTAAAATTAAAAAAGGAAAAATGCGTATTTTTACAGGATAAAGTTAGGTATTTAGGGTACGTTATTGACAAAAGTGGGTTAAGTGTGGATAAATCTAAAATAAAGCCGATCTTAGAAATGCCATACCCCAGTAATGTTAGTCAACTTAGATCTTTTTTAGGCATGGTGAATTTTTACGCTAAATTTGTAAAGGATCTTAGTAACTATTTGGCGCCACTTCACGCGTTGTTACAAAAATATACTAGATGGCAGTGGGGAGAAAAACAGATAGACGCTTTTAACAGGGTAAAGAGTATGTTGTCAAGCGCCGAGGTGCTCGCGCACTACGACCCCGGCTTGGACGTGGTGGTCACGAGCGACGCTAGCCCCTTCGCAGTAAGGGCTATTTTGGCTCACCGTTACGCGGACGGCTCCGAGCGCCCTCTGGCGTACGCGTCGCGCGCGCTCACCGCGGCCGAGCGCAATTATAGCCAAATTCATAAAGAGGCGTTATCAATATACTTTGCAGTGAAACGCTTTCATCAATACTTGTATGGTAGGCGGTTTTCGTTGCGCACGGATCATAAGCCCTTGGTTAGTATTTTTGGACCGAATGTAGGTGTACCGAGTATGACAGCCAGTAGGTTACAGAGATGGGCTTTATGTTTATCGGCATATGATTTCGACATAGAATATGTGAAATCAGAACAAAACGTGGCTGACGTTTTATCAAGGCTTATTAAAGCGCATAAACTAAGTGAAGTGGAGAATGAGAAAAGAGAGCCCGAACAAACTTACCTTCACTTTGCGTCCGACGCCCTGTTATTAGATTACAAAGTGCTAAAGAATGAAACAAAAAAAGATCCGTTACTGTCTCGGGTAACTAGTTTTATTTTAGATGGGTGGCCAGATGCCGTAGATATTGAACAATTGAAACCGTATTTCAACCGTAGAAATGAACTTTATTTAGAACTTGGAGTCATTATGTGGGGTCACAGGGTGGTAATACCGGTGGGCTGCCAGGACAAGGTTATTAGGGAACTTCATGAAACACATATGGGGGTCGTAAAGACCAAATCTTTAGCGAGAAGTTATGCCTGGTTCCCGGGCATCGATGAAGCGATCGAGCGGACGTGCACGGCGTGCGGCGTGTGCGCGGCGACGGCCAGCGCGCCGCCGGCACAGGCCCCGCGCGCCTGGCCGTGGCCGGAGCGCCCGTGGACCAGGTTGCACATAGACTTTTTGGGGCCCCTCGCAGGTATTATGTACCTGGTAATAGTAGATGCGTGCTCTAAATGGATTGAAGTCATCAAAATGGCGAGTACCACTGCGGCCGCGGTCATCTCTAAGTTGCGAGAAATTTGGGCTAGATTTGGTATACCAAAACAAGTAGTATCGGACAATGGACCTCCCTTTACTAGCCAGGAATTCGGGTTTTTCATGAAAAATAATGGTGTAGAGCATATATTTACAGCCCCCTATCATCCTTCGTCGAATGGGGCCGCAGAGGGCGCTGTAAAGATATGTAAACACGTTTTGCTTAAAGCACAAAAACAGCAACTAGATGCAGAAGTAGCTCTGAGTAGATTCCTTTTAATTTATAGAAATACAGTACATAGTACGACGGGAGACAGTCCTGCCAACATTTTACAAGGTAGAGGTTTACGCACGCGGCTGGATTGTTTAAAACCAGAAAGAGGGGCGCACGCGCGCGAGGCGCAGGCGCGGCAACAGCGCGCCGCCGGCGGTGCCCACCGTAGCTTCCTCGCAGGGGATACGATTTGGTACAGAAATTACAGTTCTAGGAATGCGGACAAGTGGCTCGAAGGTACTATTAAAGAAAGTTTAGGTAGCTCCGATTATGCATTAGAAACTAGTAAAGGGGAAATTGTACATCGGCATGTCGACCAAATAAAGCGGCGTTCACGTAATAGTTTGTGGCTTTTCCCGGGTGGCGAGGCCCAGTCTGGAGCCACGGGCTCGAGCAGTCCGGGGAGCGCGGGGCCCGAGCGCCGCCGCCTGACCCGCCTGCGAGGTATCAGCCTCCTAGGGTTCGAAATCCACCAATACGATATGGATTTGAAGAAGTGTTTTTTTTTAACTAGAGCAATTTCATTTTTCTTTCTCGTAATTAAAATTAAGTTTAGAGTGTTATCCATTTCAAGTGAAAAATATACCACTGGGGTCAAAATTCTTTAGCTATATAGGTATTATATAATGTTGTATGGAGACTAACATAATCTAAAGATACCTAAGTGTCTATATCAACAGCATAACTATGTATACTGGGGTTTAGATAATAATATTAGGGTAGCAAACTACCTATAAGTAAATTGTAGAATGTAAGATTTATGTACCTACTTAGCGAATGTTGGAGATAACGTTAGCAACATTAAATATGTAGTGGCCAAACTATTTATTGTCATGGATAGAGTAATAGTTACCTAATAAATATTAAGCGCAGTCTTACCCTAGAATAATTAACTATGTATGATGTACCTTCTAGGTAGTACATACTTACCTGTTTATTAACTTTAATTAGTTATAAGATAAATAATGTATTTACTTACAAAACTTTCTTTTGTTTTCTTTGCGACGCAGTGTTTGCGTTGCATGTTTTTTTTTATATGGTCAGTTGGGAAATAGGTACCTACAATTAAAAGATATTTACCTTTTAAGGTAAGCAACAATTAAAAGGTAAACAAGTGATAAGCATAGGTGGCGGTAAACGTGTATGTACCTATTTAGACTGACCACGTCAGATAAAAGTTATTTGTGTAATTTGATTTAATTTAATAAAATAAATCTTTAAAATAACGGTGGAGGTGTTATGTATGTAGGTAGACATAAGTATCGTTTGACAGTTAGTCATTAAATGGTCATCTACAATACCACACATAGTCTTTTATTTAACACTCCTCACTTTCGAAAACTTCTTGTTGTTTCTGATCAATGGTTGCTTTACAGTTTAGGCGAACTTCCAACTCCTTCCATTTCAAGAAGCTCTGTTCATGGCCCAGGCTATTTTCATGGTCTCCGATTCTTGGATTTAGCTTCCACCATTTGTTAAATCCTTCTTCAGATGCGAAGTTCGAGCCGGAATTGCCGAACAGCTTGCAAGAAAAACAATACAAGGATTGCTTCAAAGGCGAGTACACCATCCATGTTCGGAGAACCTTTTCGCCGTTAGATAATGGTTTGTAGAACCACTCTTTGGTTAGTTTTCGGGTACCGCCTTTAGTTGAAGACCCTGGGCGAACAACATCAGCAAATTTAGAATCGATGTACTGTACTGAGTCAGATCCGCGACGTACTAGAAGCGTTCTGACTTCGTCGGTCATAGGAGAAGGCCAGCAACCTACATCGTCGAGATTCACATCTTTGACTTCGGCAGGAGCAGAAGGCACGATTTCAATTATGTCTTCTTTGGCAACATTCACTTTTTCTGCAGGCTTATGACTAGATGCTTGAGGTACTTCTGGTGATTCGACTGCGTGTTGACCCTGCTCTTTGGTGGAACCAGAACTTTTTCCAACTGCGACGGCAGGCACGTCTTTTTCTTGTGCCTGTAAAATAAATGTATTTTCATGAATATTGGCCGGAGGACACGTTCGAATTTCAAATAACTATTTTATCTATCAAAAACAAAAGTGAATTTGGTAACAGCACGGTTTGCCGGACTTAAAGGAAAATTTACAAACAAAATTGATTTTGTAGGCAGCTACCTTTTTTACAGTTTTCCGGTAAAAACTGACTGAGTATGTCATAATATAGATGTTATTAAAAGATAAAATTACGAGAAATTTGATAAAATCGTTCGCGCCATTTTTGAGCTAAATGAAAAACTATGTTTTATTTGTATGACAGGTACCAATAAATAATCAAGTTATCCAAAAAAATATTCATAGATATTTACGAAAAATCCCCTTATGTAAAATTTCATCCAAATTTGGTTCAGCGGCTTAGGCTGACAATTAAAAACAGACACACATACATACATACACATTTTGATTTTTTTACTTTTTCGGAGTCAGTTAGTGATAATGATATAGAACCTTACAACCTTGCAATTAATTGCGAGTAACCCATACATGTTATGTCTAAAATAACTGGAGTAATTCTAGGCCACGCACGATTCTAAATGGAGGAATCATATACTTACACTGGAATCACTTTCGCTGCTGCAGGATGTCATAGGACTGTCCCATAAAATTCGAAACAGTAGTCACCCTACTAAGAGCAAAGAACAAAGGTTCTACCTACTTGAAAAATAATATTTAGTTAGCGTTACCGTTTCAAGCGATCCAGTTAAATATTTTTATATAATTTCCCTGCAAAGTGGTCGAAAATTAGTATGCTTTAGTATTTTGTGCTTTTATCGTTATAAATGTCTGATGTTGTTTAAGAGTGGATATCTCGTAAGGTTATTAAGTTTATGTATATCATTTTATGTCTTATTTTGTATTTTATTTTATAAATGATAATATATTTATAGTAAATAATAACCTAACCAACAAAATTAAAAATTTGAAAAAAAAAAACTGACACCAGCCTAGTGGACCAATTTTCATAAAACACAGCTTCAGCTTTCAAACAAAAAGAATGAAATCTAAATTGGTTCATCCGTTCGAAAGCTACGGCCTAAGATAGTACAGACAGACACACACACACGGGGTTAAAAAGCAAGACGATCAACCCTAATAATAGTGTCGCAAACTTGGGAAAATCCATTCACATATTCATCATACATACAATCACGCCTGTATCACATAAAGGGGTAGGCAGAGCACATGAAACTACTAAAGCTTCAGGGCCACTCTTGGCAAATAAGGGGTTAAAAGAAAACGAAACTGTGGCAAAAACTGTGTAAAATATATTATGGTATGAAAGATGGATGGATTTACCCACGTTTGAAGTTAAGCGACACAATTATATCTCCAATATTATGTTTTCTTCCAACGACTATACAGTAGTTTAGCTTTTGTTTGGCGGCCTAGCTATCTAGTTCTCCTTCTGTCAATTCTATGTCAGCCCACGATAGGGCTATCGTATAATTAATTCTATTCTGGCAACATTTTCGGGACGACGTGAAAGTCTTTGATGATTTTATCTCGATTTAATTATCTTTTTCTTTCTTAAACGTTTTTTTCGGTGTGAAAGAAATATTTCGTCTGGAAATTCGGGAATCCTCGAAAAATAATCTATCGATACATGAAAACAAATGTTCTTAGATATATACAGACGCGGTAGGGGACTTTGTTTTAATATCTTTTTCTACTCCCGTACTTTATTCGTCACTTAAAGGGTCGTGCACAGATCTCTAAAACCTTACATAAAAGAAGTCAAGATCACTATGATCAGTATATTCCCCAAAAACGCCTTTGTAATAGTGTGTTTTGGGTTTTAACATACTAAAAAGCTACCGACTTAACAATCTAGAAATAAATTTATAGTTTAAAAAAACTAGAAAAACACGCTTTTATAAACGCACGTAAAAGCCAAAAATAAATTATGGATCGTTCAAGTTGTCTCTATTTCTGAGATGAAGAGTAAACTATGTGCTTTTAATTATAATATTTGATTGTAAAAGCGTGGGGCGCTGCAGTCGTGCTGTAAGTCCAGTTAGCGCGCCAATCTGTGTAAACTGCTTCTCGTAACCACAACATAGCTTAACTTGATTTCTCGGCAAGTTATACAAAAAGTTTTTCCTGTTACAGCGCCCCACGCTTTTACAATCAAATATTATAATTAAAAGCACATAGTTTACTCTTCATCTCAGAAATAGAGACAACTTGAACGATCCATAATTTATTTTTGGCTTTTACGTGCGTTTATAAAAGCGTGTTTTTCTAGTTTTTTTAAACTATAAATTTATTTTATACTTTTTAGTCGTTAATAATGAAATATCTTTAAAATTTAAACACAAATTTATTTCAAGTAGGCGAATTTCGCAAGCCATTTGTGGCTTAACACGTATTGCTACTTAATAACAATTAATACCAACTGATGTATAGGTACTAAGTTTATCGCAATAAAGTCGTTCATTGATTCATTGAATTCTTACTTTTATTTCAATTTATATTTTATTCAGCCCACATTCTCTCCATCTCCGCCAGTGTGTCTGTATTGCATAGTGTTTTACCTGTCAGCTTAGAACAATCTAGGTCTTCTATCTGAAGAGCACTAAGTGATTTTACTCTACTCAGGGCCACATGCGCCTGTCCAACCGCAAAAGTACGGGACCCTAAGTACACCACTGCGTAGTGCCTTGCATCTTGTGCACGGTAGATGCCCAACTTGAAATCACTAGGAGCCAGTGCCGGCCTGTGCAATTGATTAGGGTTGTGTGGGTTGGTTGAGCGAATTTGAGTTTCGGCAGGTTTGGGAAGAAATTCTAGCATGTAGGGAAAAAACCGCGAGCGTAGCGAGCGCGAAATTTTTTTTATAGTGGTGCGCTAATTTGACGATGAATACAATAAAGAACTTAAGGATTTCATCTTACAGAGTGGGAAAGAGACAAAGGGTTGAATTTTCTCAGTCACACATCTGTCTTTTATGCGGGCCCCCTTTTGCTCTTAAGGGTCAAAAGAAAACCCTAACCCAAATTTAAATACTACTACGTTGATCTTTCTTTTATGCGCGGGGCTTTGCCCCCGAGCCCCCTTTATTTGCTCTTCAGGGTCACAAGAAAACCATAACCCAACTTATTTTAAATATTACGATGATCTTTCTTTTATGCGGGGGGCTTTGCCCCCCGAGCCCCTCTTACTTTTGCTCTGGGTCACAAGAAAACCCTAACCCAACATATTTTAAATACTACGTTGATCTTTCTTTCATGCGGGGGCTTCGCCCCCGAGCCCCCTTACTTTTGCTGTGGGTCACAAGAAAACCCTAACCCAACTTATTATAAATATTACGTTGATCTCTCTTTTATGCGGGGGCTTCGCCCCCCGAGCCCCCCTTACTTTTGCTCTGGGTCACAAGAAAACCCTAACCCAACTTATTTTAAATACTACGTTGATCTTTCTTTCATGCGGGGGGCTTCGCCCCCCGAGCCCCCCTTTGCTTGCTCTTAAAGGTCACAAGAAAACGCTAACCCAAGTTCTTTTAAATACTACGTTGATCTTTCTTTTATGCGGGGGGGCTTCGCCCCCCGAACCCCCCTTTTCGTTACTCTTTAAGGTCACAAGAAAACCCTAACCCAACTTATTTTAAATACTACGTTGATCTTTCTTTTATGCGGGGGGCTTCACCCCCCGAGCCCCCCTTTGTTTGCTCTTAAAGGTTACAAGAAAACGCTAACCCAACTTATTTTAAATACTACGTTAATCTTTCTTTTATGGGGGGCTTCGCCCCCGAGCCCCCTTCTCGTTACTCTTAAGGGTAAGAAAACCCTAACCCAACTTATTTTAAACACAACGTTTATCTTTATTTTATGCGGGGGCTTCGCCCCCGAGCCCCCCTTTGTTTGCTCTTAAAGGTCACAAGAAAACGCTAACCCAACTTATCTTAAATACTACGTTGATCTTTCTTTCATGCGGGGGCTTCGCCCCTAGCCCCCCTTTGTTTGCTCTTAAAGGTCACAAGAAAACGCTAACCCAACTTATTTTAAATACTACGTTGATCTTTATTTTATGCGGGGGGCTTCGCCCCCGAGCCCCCTTTTCGTTACTCTTAAGGGTCACAAGAAAACCCTAACCCAACTTATTTTAAATACTACGTTGATCTTTCTTTTATGCGGGGGGCTTCGCCCCCGAGCCCCCCTTTTCTTTACTCTTAAGGGTCACAAGAAAACCCTAAACCGCGAGCCACCCCTTTGTTTGCTCTTAAGAAAACGCAAACCCAACTTATTTTAAATACAACGTTGATTTTTCTGTTATGCGGGGGCTTCGCCCCCCGAGCCCCCCTTTGTTTGCTCTTAAAGGTCACAAGAAAACGCTAACCCAACTTGTTTTAAATACAACGTTGATCTTTCTTTTATGCGGGGGGCTTTGCCCCCCCGAGCCCCCCTTTGTTTGCTCTTAAAGGTCACAAGAAAACGCTAACCCAACTTATTCTAAATACTACGTTGATCTTTCTTTCATGCGGGGGGCTTCGCCCCCGAGCCCCCTTTTCTTGACTCTTAAGGATCACAAGAAAACCTTAACCCAACTTATTTTAAATACAACGTTGATCTTTCTTTTATGCGGGGGCTTCGCCCCCGAGCCCCCTTTGTTTGCTCTGAAAGGTCACAAGAAAACGCTAACCCAACTTATTTTAAATACTACGTTGATCTTTCTTTCATGCTCCCCCCCTTTTTCTGTTCTTATCTTCCGGCACCATCATCAGGCCTTGAAACCTAATCGTAGTCATAGTTCATTACAAGACTTTTCTAAGAAGCCCAAAAACAGCTATGATACGATGTTCCATCATGTAGTTCCAGTTCATATCTTCCGGCTCCATCATCAGACCTTGAAACCTAATCGTAGTCAAAGTTCATTACAAGACTTTTCTAAGAAGCCCAAAAACAGCTATGATACGATGTTCCATCATGTAGTTCCAGCTCATATCTTCCGGCTCCATCATCAGACCTTGAAACCTAATTGTAGTCAAAGTTCATTACAAGACTTTCCTAAGAAGCCCAAAAACAGCTATGATACGATGTTCTATCATGTAGTTCCAGTTCATATCTTCCGGCTCTATCATCAGACCTTGAAACCTAATCGTAGTCAAAGTTCATTACAAGACTTTCCTAAGAAGCCCAAAAACAGCTATGATACGATGTTCCATCATGTAGTTCCAGTTCATATCTTCCGGCTCCATCATCAGACCTTGAAACCTAATCGTAGTCAATGTTCATTACAAGACTTTTCTAAGAAACCCAAAAACAGCTATGATACGATGTTCCATCATGTAGTTCCAGTTCATATCTTCCGACTCCATCATCAGATCAGCTCAACAGTACCATATTATTGTATTGTCATCGGAACTACATATAGCTGCCAATTTTCATTACGCTACGACTCCTGGAAGATGGTTAAATTAGCTTCCTTAGATTCCATTACATACATAGTTACATACACGACGACCTAATAAAAGCGTGTTAAAAAAGCATATGAACAGTAGAACATATTTTTCAAGCTGTCAAACTTTGTGTCTTAATCCGGGAAACTTTGTGTATTTCAAGAAAGCTATTATAGAATGAGATGAGCAGATGAAACTGCTCAAATTTCAGTGCCACTCTTAGGGAGTTCTCAAATAAGTGACATCCTTCACTTGTCCGTAAAACGACAAAAACCTACGCTTTATGTAACTAATACTAACAAGTTCCTACGTAAAACTCAGAAGAATAGTAGGTACCTGCCACGCGATTACACAGGCAGGCGCGTGGCTCACGGCCACTTGTTTCTTCGAGGCAACTGGTAGCGGGTAGGTACTTAACGCGCGACCGCGAGCGAGTGACGCTGACGTAGGCCTGGTGATAGATACATTTGAGAAGAAGATATAGGTGCCGTAGCCGAATATTGAGAATTTCTGCGACGCGAAACGAAAACAAAACGCCGCGAAAGGAAGTCTGACTCTGTCACGGTATTAGCAAGAGCGATAGAGATAGATATCTACGAGCGTTTCGTTTGTGAGCGTTTGTGAGCGTTTGTGCCATTCGGCTACGTACCCAGGTAAATTATGACCATCACCTACACTACAGTCGCACTCACATCCCCCAGTCGACTCCTACTATACGACACCACACCTCTGACACTGGCGATCTAATAGAGGTATATTGAAAGAGGCGCATTCCTAGCACACAGTCGTAGCTCGTGTAGGTGAACGCGTACTATGCTTGTATGAGTGAAATATGACAGGTCGACTGTTCGTGTTTTTGACAGGCGGTAACTGTGAGGTAACCGAGAGGGGGTGGGCGGCACTTTCAGCGGGGAGCGGGAGTGGCCATACTGTACGATAGTACTCTTTATTATACTGTGACGACACCTACAGAAAAGGGGGTGGTAAATATATCAATAGTCACAGTAGAATACGTTCAATTTATTTATAAGTTTGTTTTTCTCCTTGAACCGTTGACTCTACGATAAGACCTGGATGGGAAAGTCAATATTAGCTATATCGGTAAATAGAGCTAGCTATCTTGAGAAAAATAGAAATGAGTTAAAATGGTTTGATATTGTTGGCAAGTTTTTATTTGACTTTCAATGATTCATATGTGAGTAAATATTACTTTTTTATTTAATTATTTGCTATAATAATTATAATAATCACCGCCTGCCTCGATAACACTGTATTACAATGTTATGGTAGGTGTCCCGAACTCTTAGCAACAGCCCAGTCTTATTTCCATCCAAATCTAAACCATAGAACAGGTTTCTTTCCATTTTCTACAATAGTCCAATGCCTGCTGAAACCGGTTCACGGGTATCTATTCTATACCCGTGAATGGGTTCCAGCAGGCGTTCTACATGACATCAAAGCTCTCCAAATGGCCTCTACGTGTTGGATCTATATCCCCACGCACGCCTTATAAATGACCAGGCTCGAAAAACCCGAGAGTTTTAAACAGAGATACAAATAATAATTATCAAAACAAAAAGAAACACATTAAAACTAAACTAAACCTAACTTAACCTAGTGGGACTACATTGTATCCACACATGTCTTCCAAGTCGCTGGCCACCAAGGCCACCGAAAACGCTGTCAGCCATGTAGTGACGTCATAGAACCTAAGTTTACTTTATGTCGAGTCAATCACTAACATAATGAACTTTATGCCTCATACTTTTTGCCTCTAATTTTGTGTTCAATTCGATTGACGTCATGCACAGACAATTTATAGATTAACATGGCTAATGTTGTTTTTGCCTGATTAAGTGAAAGTATACTTTAAAAAAACCGGCCGGTTTTCAAGTCGTAATAAAATATGGTGATATATTTTTTCGGTTAATTGGACAGTAATTAATAATTTATAAGATAGACTTTAAAAGTTCTACTTTAAAGCATTAAACGCTCAATGTAGGGTTAATGTAGTTATCCGTTCTTTTAAAGTTCTACTTTTGTGATTTTTTTCATATTTTTTAAACATATGGTTCAAAAGTTACAGGGGGCCGGACGCACTTTTTTTCCTTTAGGAGCGATTACTTCCGAAAATATAAATATTATCAAAAAACGATCTTAGTAAACTCTTATTCATTTTTAAATACCTATCCAACAATATATCACACGTTGAGGTTTGAATGAAAAAAAATATCAGCCCCTACTTAACATGTAGGGGGGTACCCTAATAAAACATTTTTTTCCATTTTTTATTTTTGCACTTTGTTGGCGTGATTGATATACATATTGGTACCAAATTTCAGCTTTATAGTGCTTACGGTTACTGAGATTATCCGCGCGGACGGACGGACGGACGGACGGACGGACAGACAGACATGGCGAAACTATAAGGGTTCCTAGTTGACTACGGAACCCTAAAAAGGGTCAAGTAGCCTATTGTATATGTTACATAAGTTTATTGAATATTGACCTATCCTTGTCGATAGTAACCCTCTGGCTCTTGTAATTGATGGTATTGGGTTCGAACCCTGGTGTGAGCATGAACAACGTGTGACGACCGGTCTGGCCTAGTGGGTGTAGTAGGTAGGTAAAGAAAGACTGATGAGGTTCGAATTTCAGTATGAGTATTTATTTGAGTGTTGATTACACATATTTGTTTCTGTATAATGGACGTTTTTTAAAAATCCATAATCTGTAAAACGAACCGTGATATTTTCACAATTTGAATTTATTTTAACGATGAATTTTATCTATCAAAATTCAGACTAGATACTAACTTCACAAAGTTTGTTTTTCTCTCCAATTTTCAATTTCATCATGTCTCACGTTTCAGTATATTTTGACTATCAACAAACCAGTAAAAAAACGAATAAAACGCTTTGGTAGCTTAGAAAAATATACAGTCTAACTAGGCGACCTAATTGGCAAGAAATCAATATAAACTACAGATACAGATAGGTATTACTACAAAATGTTTTAAGTCTTGAACTTTAGAATACTTATACGACCTTTTCGTAATTAGCTCATTAAAATAATAATCTCAAAAATGGCTTATCTGCATATGAAATACATAGGTTATTTTAAAAATAGAGTACAAGTACATATTAGCAATCTTAAACATATTTAATTTTCATATGAACTTTTAGCTGAAAAGGTATATCTATCTACGGGAATTCAGGTACAATTGGGATTGATGTGTACCTAGTACTATTACTTACTACTTACTTTGTTGGCGCGACGACCCAAAGTGAGTCTTGGCCTCCAACACAAGAGCACGCCACTTTAGGCGGTCCAGTGCGACCTCTCGCCAGCCCTCGTTGACGCCGAGTTCACGGAGATCTGCCTCCACTCTATCCGCCCAACGATATTTAGGATGGCCAGCGGGACGGCGTCTAGTTGGACAACCCAGATAGGCCCTCTTGACTGCCCGATCCTCACCCATCCTTATGAGATGGCCAAGCCAGCGGAGACGATGTACCTTGGTCTCACCTACGGATTCGGATGTGTGGTGGTAAAGTGACATGAATAAGATTTACATACATACATACATAGATACAATCACGCCTGTATCCCATAAAGGGGTAGGCAGAACACATGAAACTACTAAAAGTGCCACTCTTGGCAAATAAGGGGTTAAAACGAAACTGTGACATTGCAGTGACAGGTTGCCAGCCTCTCGCCTACGCCACAATTTAACCCATATCCCATAGTCGCCTTCTACGACACCCACGGGAAGAAAGGGGGTGGTGAAATTCTTAACCAGTCACCACACAGGCTAATACGATTTGTATTTCATAAATACAACTTTGTACCTGTACGTCGCCACACGTGTGACTTGTTTCATATATTGCACGTGAATTCGCTTTATGTGTGGCGGAGGCTTTATCTAGGGAGTCTATCTCTATATGTATATATCCGCGGCCATCCATTAATCCATTTCTCCAGGCCTGTCGGTCCATTGCCACCTGCATCCAGTTCTCGCCAGCTGGGGAGAGTTTGTTTGTTTATAGATTTTAACCTATGTTTCCATTTTTTCAGATGCCAGCCTAGCATGAGCCGCTAGTCCATGCATGCGAGATGGGCCGTTGCATGGTGCGGTGCGTCGTGCTAGCGCTGCTCCTGCAGTGCGGGGCCGCGAAGCAGATGAGCGAGACTCTGCAGAGGGCGCTGTCGGCGGTCCGCGGCCCGAGTCCGGGCGCGAAGAAGCTGCTCAACATCCCTGAAGATGGAGGTGGGTTTTACCATAAGCAAAGACCTATATAACTTCGTAGAGACCGATAAAGTCTAAGAAAAAAACGTACCCCGATACCATACATAAAAAGGTACGGTGAGCTAGATGGCGATACACCTTTGGGGTACGCTCGGCTAGATGGCGCTAATATTAATATTTGACATTTTAACACATATCAAGCTAAGAATATGGGCCAAATTGTCAAAACGGAGGTTCAAAAGTTTTAAGCTTGTGTCAGTAATTCTCTATAATACTCGGTCCTCTTTGCCATAAGTCATTGATAATATACTTGCTTTTGCCCGCGGCTTCGCTCGCGTTGAATTCTCGAATTGCGGAATGCTCCATACAAACTTCCACCCCCCATTTTAGAAAAGTGGAGGGTTAGAAAGAGACAAAAAGTAGCCTACGTCACTCTCCACAACTTCAAGTGACTTAAAAAATCACGTCAATGCGTCGCTCCGTTTTGCCGTGAAAGACGTACAAACAAACAGACACACTTTCCCATTTATAATATTAGTAAGTATGGATGCATAAAATCACGCCTTTGTCCCAGAGGGGTAAGCAGTGATCTCCAATTTCCATTTGCTACTATCCTGACAAACCACTTTCGGTTCACGCAATTTCATAAGGTTCTCATACATGGTCGTCGGTTTCGAGTACTTCTGACGCCACAGAAATATAGTCTGGCTCTGTCGCGCCAATACGCAAGAGGATAGAGATAGATAGCTACGAAAGAGATATTATCGTGAGCGTTTCGTGAGCGTTTGTGCGTTCGGTACGCACACTGGCCTTTTTGCAATATTTACCCGATTTGGTCGAGAAAAGTCCGTCTTTTTCCAACTGATCCTTCCACTCCCTTTTTTATATGTGAAAAGCCTGGAAAACTAAACAGTTGTATATTTTTATATGAAAAATAAATATAGATTTAAAAAAAAAAGAAAAAAATACAGATGTAGTTCATAAATTTCATAATAGTTTGGTCGGACGCGAGCGTATTATTTGTCATGCTAGTTCGGTTAAAGTTAGACGACCAAACGGCCTAGCGCGTAGTGAGTAGTGACCCTGCCTGTTAAGCCGCGGTCCCGGGTTCGAATTTTGGTAAGGGCATTTATTTGTGTGATGAGTGATGAGCACGATATTTGTTCCGGAGTCATGGATGTTTTCTATGTACATATGTATATCATCGGCATCGTCGCCTAGCACTCATAGTACTTACAAGCTTTGCTTAGTTTGGAGCTGGGTTGATCTGTGTAAGGTGTCCCCCAATATTTAATTTTCATTTTTAGGGTTCCGTAGTCAACTAGGAACCCTTATAGTTTCGCCATGTCTGTCTGTCCGTCCGTCCGTCCGTCCGTCCGTCCGTCCGCGGATAATCTCAGTAACCGTTAGCACTAGAAAGCTGAAATTTGGTACCAATATGTATATCAATCACGCCAACAAAGTGCAAAAATAAAAAATGGAAAAAAATGTTTTATTAGGGTACCCCCCCTACATGTAAAGTGGGGGCTGATATTTTTTTTCATTCTAACACCAACGTGTGATATATTGTTGGATAGGTATTTAAAAATGAATAAGGGTTTACTAAGATCGTTTTTTGATAATATTAATATTTTCGGAAATAATCGCTCCTAAAGGAAAAAAAAGTGCGTCCCCCCCTTAACTTTTGAACCATAAGTTTAAAAAATATGAAAAAAATCATAAAAGTAGAACTTTATAAAGACTTTCTAGGAAAATTGTTTTGAACTTGATAGGTTCAGTAGTTTTTGAGAAAAATACGGAAAACTACGGAACCCTACACTGAGCGTGGCCCGACACGCTCTTGGCCGGTTTTTATTTAACCTTAGTACCTACTGAGACTGACTGAAATAGCATGACGCCTTCATGAGTTTCTGTGATGGAAATATGAAAGAAAAATAATTCGCACTTCGTGTACATACAATAAAAAAATCTACATGTTCTAGACTTTTCTAATGTAATCTAAAAGCATATCCTTAGGTATTACAGAATTTATAGACCTAAGGCTACAAATACTCAGAATTTGCAAATATCATTTCTTCCATCCCAGACCCTTATCAGGGTACCTTAATAATTAATTTAAACTTCGGTTCACAAACTTGAAGGTACTGATTAATATTGAACTCTGGGATCCGACCTTGAAGAAGTTAATATAAGTTTGGCTCAAAACAAAACAAGTGCCTTAAACTAATAAGTTAGGTCGAATTTCTTAATGAAAATAATATACAGGGTGTAAACCTAATACGGGCGAACCTCTTAACGGTGGTGAGTATAGGACATAAAAAATGGAATTAGATAAGTTTTACTTAAAATTGAAATATTTTTTTTATCCATACAAATTAATTCGGCCCGCAACGTAATGCAAACACACTCGCGCTTAACGCTCGTTGACAGTTGTCATTGATTGTCATCGCCAGGGAGCGTACTTTTCATGCCGATGACATCAATCTGACGTCACGCTCCATATAGGGTGATCCCAAATAGTTTTATTGTAAATTATTAATCATTAGTCGTCAATCATTTTAATCGTGGACAAATTACTTCAAATACAGTAGTCCATTTACATGTGGCATAAATAATACCTACTTGAAATGTGAAACTTGAATAAAATTATATGATTTGTTTTTATACATAAATTTAATTAAATAATATTGTTAACAACACATTACAATAAATACGTAGAAAATAGAATTCCTCTCTAACGTAAAGCACACCATCCTTCTTGCATTCATTACCATGCAAAGAAATTCATAACTTAAAATGATTGATGACTAATGATTAATAATTAACAATAAAACAATTTGTGATCATTCTATATGGAACGTGACGTCAAATTGATGTCATCGGCACGAAAAGTACGCTCCCTGGTCATCGCAACCACGTCTACAGTACATTTCTGCTGGGAAATTTTTCAAAAATTCATTATGGGGTGATAATTAAGAGTAACTCAAAAACACCTCTTAATTAATGATAACACTATTGAATTATATGCCTGGTTTCATTTCTCGCCCTTATTAGGTTTACGCGTTGTATTTCCAAGCAACTAAGTGTTAGGCCACAGTGCACGCTCATATTCAGCATGCAGCGGGGCGGGGCCCGGGGCGTGCGGCGTGCATGTCAAACAATGGAAGCTCATACAAGTGTCCTGAGTCCGCACGCCCCGCCGAACGCTCCGCAACGAGCGACTCAGGCCATACACTACCGGCTTAGCCACGACATTGGTCTAAGCGCGACAGCGGTGAGCGGCGGCCATACATCGGAGCGAGACACAGCGATGGGACTTTTCATTCGCACGTATGGCTGCCGCTCACCGCTGTCGCGCTTAGACCAATGTCGTGGCTGAGCCGTAAGGCTTATTGGCTACAGACGCTACAGTGACAGAGGGGCGCTGATTGTCATAAATACACGTCATGTTATGGGCAGTACCTGGGCGACCTGGGTTCTATTTTATTGTAAAAAAAAAACTTTATTTCTGACCGGGATTTGAACCCTGACACCTGTGTATGCGATTATTAGACCAACGCACTTACGACTGAGCTACGTGCGGCTCGCACGTATGAAAATATACAAAAATTGCTTGTATAAATGTAACAGATGTCCAATATTAACGACGGTCGTTAGAACTAATATGACGACATACAGTTTAATATGGAAAATATGTATATATTCGATAAATACTATTTTTATTGTGCAAAAACGTCCATTTAGATACTGACTTTTTTTTTAGATTTCTGTTCAAGCAGTTCAAGTAATTAGTAAAATGATATAATATTGTCTTCGGTTACCGCGATAGTTACTCATGAAATAAAAACCCCTAATAAGATCCCTACAGTCGAGCGCCGGCCTGCAATTCTCCCTTTTGTTAGAGGGGTCACAGATATGATCAGCCACATCATGAAACGGGCTTCTATTAAAACTTATTTCAAGCCTATGAAGAAGATGTCCCAATTCCTGAGGCCTGTGAAATGTCAAACTCCTCTACAAAGCGCGGGAGTGTACAGGCTAGACTGTGAGTGCGGCCTGTCATATGTGGGACAGACGAAACGAAGCATTTCCACACGGGTGAAGGAACACATAGCGGATGTCAAGCACCGTCGGCAAAGGTCTGCAGTCTCTGAACATGTCATGGATAAAGTCAATCATGCTATAAAGTTTGACAAGCTTCTAGTTCTCGCTAAGGAGAAGCGATATATACCCAGAATGTTGCGAGAGGCCATTGAGATCAAGAAATATCCAAACTTTAATAGAGAGGATGGCTTTACTTTACCACCGGCTTGGGATCCAGTAGTACATCTGATAATGGAACAAGCACGACGAAGGCTGTGAGGCATTTGTGTTGTATGGTGTTGGACATTTGCAGTTTGTTTCTTTGTCAATTTTGTGTAGATTAATTGGTTAATTATTTTTTAACAGAGTAATGGTAAAAATTTTTTGAATATTGTATAACTAGCTTTATTAATAGTGTGTGAACCTGCCTTAGAAATCTAGATTATTTGTGGTCATGGTTCGTTAATATTTCTTGTAAGTGGGTAGCTTTTGCACATTTTAATTTTTCCTCAGTCACCCGTTGACCACGAACGCTGTAAAGAGTTCGAAACGTCGGGATGTATTTTAAATTCATTATACGCGATTTAATCCGTTTCCATAGTTTTATTTCATTAGTAAAATGATAATTTATAAATTTGTCCAACGAACTGATTGACTATCTATATTAAGTTGTAAGTATGCTTATTGCTAAGTTTCAATGAGGACATTTTCTCAGGTAAATAAATACGATTCATCTTCATAATTTGAAAAACAACCTATTTTAACTTTTTTAAACTTTTTTCCCCTTTGATTAGCCTAAAAAGTTAAAAACCCAACAATGAAACTTGAAGGTATAATCGCACCCATTTTGACTTGTCATTACGGGGTCCCAAATCCCGCGAGTAGGGATTGCTGACCGGATTATTTTTAATTCGGCCGGATTTCGACCTTTGTCCGGCCGGATCGGGCTAGACCGGATCCAGTTGTCGATGTGTGTTGTTGAACATTTTAACTTTTTTTTTACCATAAAGTGGGCTTACTCTCGGCCACAGACTAGCCAAAGGCAAAGACGTGGCCTACGATGGAGTGTTTAACAATAAAATAAAACATGTCAGTAAAAAGTGTAATGTATTTGTTATTGTTTATAAAATCTCACTAAGTATTATATACATGATATTATATGATATACTATTTATAATTATATATTAGTAAGGACTTTACAGTTTAGGGAATCCGGTCCAACAGATCCAGATTAGGCCGGATAACCAGATCCGGACCGGACAATCCTTACCCACGGACTTTGCGATCAAGTTGTGAACTGTCCTTATTAATTAGAGACTGTAATTACAGAGTTCAGGTGCTCTTTTTCGCCTTTGGGCTTTTGGGTTATACGAAACTGGGTTAGATAGATATTTTTTGTATTATAAATCGCAAAAATAAACCGTTAAGATACAAGTGCGGAAAAGAGGAAGTTCGAAACGAGTGGCTTTAAATTCGGCCGTGTTTTAATTTGTCGCCACTAATTTCGAATTTCTTTTTTTCCACACTTGTATCGTAATGTACCATTTCTTTCGCCATATATGACCCATGTACAATTGTACATGTACACCGTGTACTGATCCGTTAAGAATTTCACCACGTAATGTGGGCGATGTGCTAGCAACCTGTCACTGCAATACCACATTTATTTATTCGTTAGCCTGTTGTGTCCCACTGCTGGGAAGGACTCCCTCTCTTTCTTCCACGCCTCTTGGTTTAAGGCAATGTTCGGCCAATCTTTTCGAAAGACGTCAAGATCGTGCCACCATCTCCTTCGCGGTCTGCCGTCACGCCGCACTATGTTTAGTGTCCACTCGGTACTTTTCTTGGCCCACAGGTCGTTTGGCATGTGGCAGATGTGTCCAGCCCAGTCCCATTTAAGTCAGGGCTACTTTGGTTTGGTTTGGTTTGGTGTGGTTTGGTGGGTCGGCTACTTTGGTTTTGGAGCGCAAGATGGAGTTTCTAATCCTGTCAGTCAGTTTGACACCAAGGATGCTGCGCTCCATCGCCCTCTGGCAAACCTTCTGAGCATTAGTAAAATACCAAAATTGCGTCGGGGTGGCACTGACACTGATTTCTTACTCGTATTTTGGGAATACGGGCGTGAGCTTAGTGTATAATGTATATTGTATACTCGTAATTATGTTAATTCATATAGCTGTAGGAACGAGCAACACGCTTCGTAGAATGATAACAAAATAAATGTGTAGCGAGACAGAATAACATTACCACGCACGAGCGCGCGGGCTCGAATACTTTCTCGCTCGCACACCATCACCCGTCGCGCTCAGCGGATCGACCGGCCCGAGCGCGCGCGAAGTACTCCGAGCGGCGCAGGCAGCGCAGGCGGCGGGGAAACCGTAATAAAAGGCGCCGCGCGGCCGCCGATCAGTCAGTTGTTAGCTAGTGGTCTAGCTTGGGAGACGGCCTCTGCTATGCCCCAAGTCCAACCAACAAATGAAGCACGGGTCGAGACCGTCTACACGGACCGCCCATAAGCTTCATAATCGGTTGGCCGTTGGTCTTGCAGTGGTCGTCCCTGAGGACCTTCAACTCATGTTTAGCTAGGTACTCCACTTGTATGATGATTATTTGTAATATTGGAAGTTAAACCAATAAACAACTGGTTCCTACTTGGCGTCTTATTCCAGCCACCCTACATTCTGGCGCCCAACTTAAAAACAAGTAGGACAATGGAAAAGTCAAGAGGGAACAATATCACTACAAGAGGCAAAAACTACGCAATTTCTACGAGTATAGTTTTGGTGCAGGGGGAGGGTTCTGGCGAACACCCTCACTAGCAATGCTGCGTCAACGAGAAACTGGAAGACAATTAGCTGTGCATGGATCCTGTTATTCCTGGTACTCTTACGGGACGTCACAGAGTACCAGAGGGGGAGAAAGCAGCAAGACAAACTAATTCAGTTGTGACCTACCGGTCAAGCATGAGAGACGGCCCATGCTATGCCTCAAGCCTAACCACCAAATGATCACGACGGGTCGAGACCGTCTACACGGACCGCCCATAAGCTCATATTCGGTTAGCCGTTAGTCTATCGACAAAGTAAGGGGTGAGAATGCCGATGCGTACCGCCCCCGATCATAACTTTCGCCCAAGTAGGGCCCATGAATGAAATGTACTGTCGGACCTGCGACAATGGAAACTACCCGCACTCGGAAAAAAAAGTCGCTCTTACCCTACAATAAGGCTGTAAGTGGCGAATTATTTACAAAGGAGGTAGCAACGGAAGAATCTTCAGATACATCAATACAGAGTTGAATTGCACTATGGACACTATCGGACCAGCTTCACTCCAGGGGGAGGGTTCCGAAGAAAACCTTATCAAGCAGTTCTGTAACATGACGAAACTGAAGAATTTGTTCTACTCACGTACCAGAGGGAGAGACAACAACTCCTGCTATTCCTGGTACTCTTACGGGACGTTAAAGAGTACCAGAGGGGAGAATGTAGCGAGACAGAATAACATTACCACGCACGAGCGCGCGGGCTCGAATACTTTCTCGCTCGCACACCATCACCCGTCGCGCTCAGCGGATCGACCGGCCCGAGCGCGCGCGAAGTACTCCGAGCGGCGCAGGCAGCGCAGGCGGCGGGGAAACCGTAATAAAAGGCGCCGCGCGGCCGCCGATCAGTCAGTTGTTAGCTAGTGGTGTAGCTTGGGAGACGGCCTCTGCTATGCCCCAAGTCCAACCAACAAATGAAGCACGGGTCGAGACCGTCTACACGGACCGCCCATAAGCTTCATAATCGGTTGGCCGTTGGTCTTGCAGTGGTCGTCCCTGAGGACCTTCAACTCATGTTTAGCTAGGTACTCCACTTGTATGATGATTATTTGTAATATTGGAAGTTAAACCAATAAACAACTGGTTCCTACTTGGCGTCTTATTCCAGCCACCCTACAAATGCAAATTTCATAAATGGAACTGATTAACTTTTGTACTTTGATTATTCATTCCATTTACAGCCGCGAAGCTTTTATCGTCAATACAATTACACGTTGTATATTTTGACAAGTATTGATATTAACACGTTTACCAATGTTATTGAGTACCTCTTCTTCGAGTTTTAGACGTTTCAGATACGCCATTTAAATATGAAGGCCCGATACCACTTGAGATGGTCATTAGGCGTTGACAAGATATTTAGAAAACAAAAGATACCGGCCATGGCCAGTGTGCGTACCCGAATGCACAAACGCTCACGAAACGCTCACGAAAATATCTCTCACGTAGCTATCTATCTCTATCGCTCTTGCGGGTTGGCACGACAGAGCCAGACTACATTTCTGCGACGCGAAACGAAAACGAAACGCCGCGAAAGGTAGTCTGGCTCTGTCGCGCCAATACGCAAGAGCGATAGAGATAGATATCTACGAGCGTTTCGTTTCGTGAGCATTTGTGCCATTTGGCTTCGTACCCTGAACCTTTTTCGGCGTGGTATTTTTCACGCATTTTCGCTTTATTCGCTGTAGTTGTATAGCTAAGCCCTTTTGTTAAGTTTCAAGTACTTATCGGGCCTTTGTATTTGTATTCGAGTAGGTATATCGGACCGGGGATCCGAGCTGTGTGCCGACTGCCGACAAAGAGCGCACTAGTGCCACTATTGCTGTCTCTGTCACTCTTATAGAGTAAAAGAGAGGGGGCCTTTGCCCAGCAGTGGGATACAGTAGGATCTATCAAATATCGTCGGAACTCACGGTAGAGGGTCGGGATCCAATCTTGCAGTAACAAGGTGTGCATAATATAACTTGAGACGTGTTTTCGTTTCGTAACCTAGTTATAATAATAACGTTATTAACGTGTACGTTCAGAGTGAATCAATGTATGACAAATATTTTTGAATTTAAAATAATTATAACTCATACTGAACTTATGGTTCTTAGTACCTACTGAAGAAATCAAACAGAACTGGCCTTTAGAATTAGTTTGATTTTAATCATGATTTTTTTACTTTAGATCTACAGAAAAAGCACACTTTGGCTTTGAAGAAATTGTATGTTGTGTTTAGAAGACAAACTAGGTACGACCTTCATACATTGTCAGTGGGTACCAAATCATCATTTCTCCATCTTATCTTTTCCTTTATGATATTAATTAAGATTAGCTTTACAGTATTGCTAACACAACTCAACGCAAAAAATCTTCGACTGCACATTTAAACTCAAAAGGAACTTTATCCGTTTGAACTTCTAAAACACCCCGAATCTCGTAAACGTAATATTTAACGTAATTCATTAGTCGTAATAAATCCGTCCTTTAATCAAAGTTTTATCAACGACCGGCCGGCTCTGAAAAACGCGCTGACTAATGCTGGTCATCAGTCTTAGACTGTCGCAACTGTCGGGAGTGGATGCTTAGCTTGGACAACCTAACTTTGCATTTTTTTAGTAGCGTTAGGTTAGGTTGAAGGTACTTAGGAACGGTGAATTAATCATTATTTGGAAACACAATTTTCGTGGAAAAGTATTTTTTATGAACCTAAATGAAATAAATGAAATGAAATGAAATATTGAGCAACTATTACGCCGTGGCTTTCGTGGATGACGGGCACACAACACGGCGCGATTAAATCAATTTACTAGCTTTATTTTCAAAATGTATTTTAATGCCGAGATTTCATGGCCTCGCAGAAAATTTGGTTACTTGCTCAATTGGTCATCCTTAACAACTTTTCTTAGTTGATATGACCATATGCATCAACTTTTAAACGCGCTTAGTAATCATCAGTATCTTAAGTTAATAAATTGTCAATTTTAACGCGATTTAGTGGTAGATGTCATAAAAAAAATGTTTTTCAATAAGTTATACCTACTCAGTAACTTTTCTTACTGACTGTATTAACGGACTATACTGGTAATAATGACAGCCCCCAGTCTTCGGTGTCGCGAATCGATGCTTAGCTTGGATAGCCTAACTTTGCTTCATTTTGTCTGGGATTATGAAGCGAGGGACGTAACACAGTGAAAACGCGTGAATAAATACTTGACATTCCAGCGTTGCGTTTTCGCAAGAGCGATATATACATATTATGTACCTATTTATAGTAGAAAAAGTACACAAGAATAAATAGGTACATTAGGTACCTTAACGTTTCTGTCCTCTCAACGATAATTAGTACGGACTACGGAACGAAATGAGACGGAAAGCGTCGTTTGTTTTAAAATGGCGGAGAATTAGAGTGCCAGTTGCACCTGAAACGATGGAATTACTTTTAATAGGAGATTCTTTGTTTACGAATTTCTATTTTTATATATTTTGCTAAAACTGTTAAGACAAATGCAGACTAAAAAGTACAAATTCTAACCCGAATCAATATGTTCTGTAACTTACTTGTGTATAAACGAAATATTATTAATTTAAGGGTATATTTACGTGTCGGTTTTCGGTGAAGGCAAACTAACTAAGGAGATCGTACTAAACTTATCTTTGTTTTCTCTTGGAAGGCATTTGCTATCATAAAAATTACTGCCTACGCCAACTCTAGGCATAAGTTGCTCAGAAGAAGAAGAGATCAGTCCCTACCCGCCTAAAAAAAGCCTAGTTAAACTAAGCATAAAACTTTTCATGTAAATAAATACTGAAATCTACTCAACTTGTAAATAAGTGGATAAAGACATGATGATGATTCCCTTTTTATGCTACTGTAAAAGCCCGTAGTACGGCAAAACCTAGGTTTTATCGGTAAAAGCAGATCCGTCGGTTATAAACAGTCTAAAGACCAATTGGCGACTTTAGATCACTTATTCGAGATCTTCTAAATCTTATTAGGCGTGCTAGATCGATCACTAACCTGGGAATAGAGTGCAATCATCAGGCATGACAGAAAAATCGCGCAACCGACGCATCGAGTTAGAGTCCGGCGCGGGCCTTAGATTACTCTACCAAGCTATCGTGGCCCACAGCATCGAGTTGTCATCTCAAATCTCAATCTGAAGAACCGACGCACCACGATCGCGACCGCATGAATGACCCAATAATTACCGATCCGAAGTAAAACCTAGGATTTAGCCAACCAACGGTGGTAAAAGCCCGAAGAGACCGTAATTATTACATTTTGATTTTTTACCGATTGGCGTCACAGGTTTTAATGGTTTTTGGTGGATACTTAGTAAATAGAAATACATAATACCTACAGTGGAGTCCTATTTTTATGACGTGTTAACGGATTATCGATTAACTTTAACTTCCGTTAAATCTACCGAAATGTATCGCTTTAACGATTAACGAAGTTAACTTTTTAAGTAACGGATTAACGATTATCGAAGTTAACTATTTGATTAACGGTGCCCAGCTATGTTTATTAGTGTACCCCCCCTACATGTAAAGTGGGGGCTGATATTTTTTTTCATTCCAACCCCAACATGTGATATACACGGTGTTTCCGGTATCACTCAAAACCTCAGACACCCCAACTGATTTTTATTTTTTTAAACTCATCTAGAGTATTCATCTTTTAATCTGATCGTTACTTTTTTTTAAATTGAATTTTTAATTTTCTGTAAAGCTCTACTTGACTTTTAGCTCTACACTCAATAAAATAATTGCTAACTACCATCATAAACCATAACACTATTTATTTGTGTACGTTACTGCAACGACATAAGGTTTACCAATAGACAGCTAAGATGTCACTGTAAAACACTTTAAAGCTTTGTCACAGTAAACTTCAAATTGGACAGGTAATCGCAGTAAGCAAATAAACTCAATATTCAAAATGACAAGGTTGTAATTAGGTACGAGTTCAATTTGTTATGACTTATGATAAACATTAAGATTAAACTGACAAACAACGTCAAACTAGTAGCGGAAAAAATAATCGTCCAAGTAACCGGCCAGTATTAATACCCCTAAATACTGAAAAAAGGTAAACAACCTCTAGCAATGCGATATACACAATGTTGTATTACGAGTACAATAGAATGGGCACGTAAAAAATAATTAATAATACTAATTTAAATAAAAATATTACCCCCATCAAGATATAGCTCAATCGATTCTACTCTCGATTCTGAACAAACTGTTTTCAGGTTTTTAGTGTTAAGTGAAACACGGTGTATTGTTGGATAGGTATTTAAATATGAATAAGGGTTTACTAAGATCGTTTTTTGATAATATTAATATTAATATTTTTTTTTAGATCTGTATAAAAATGCTAATTTTAAACTATTCCAAAGCCAGCTAAAATTGTAAGCTAACCTCTACAAAATCGCGGTACTCCACACCGCTCTTATCGTCCAAATTTGAATAACTACGGAATTATGCTACTCGCCTCTTAACGCATTGTTTCTTCCTCAACCCTCTTTATTTAGTGCTTTAGCAGTAAATAAGCATTTGAATAAAATTCATGAGCACTCTGTGGCAATTTTTATTTAAAATTGTTGAAATTTTTGAGGCTTTTTACTGTCTTTTGTGTAAGGATACTGATGTTTTGCAATTGTGAGAGAATTACAGCAAATTGAGAAAAGAAACAAAGAGTGCCTAAGATGTTTCAAAATTGACGTTGTTTATTTATTTAAACTTTATTGCACAAATGAAAAAAAAGTACAAATGGCGGACTTAATGCCTTAAGGCATTCTCTAACAGTCAACCATAGCAACCAACCTAATTTTCCCCTAACTTAGTCTCCCCTATCCATCTCTTCATGTATCTTTATATTTATCGCTTTAAAACTCTCGATGTATTGTTTGACACCTATTTTGTATTAATTATTGAATTTTTTTTGAGAACTTTTTAATTTTATAATGTATATTATGAATATGATAATTTTACTTCAATTGACATAGACTATTTTTTTTTATTACACCTATGACATAAAAAAAAATCAATTTTCGCTTATATTAGGCGTGGATATATTCGTAATAGGTATAAGCGAAAATTGATACACGCTGTAAACAAGAATTAACGAGCATGCCATGGAACATTCATATAGCCAATGCAATTCTTAGTTGCCGAGGGAACAAAACGCTTTATGGCTTTTGAATTCAGTTATTAGGTCTGTTATGTTTGGTACTCTAATCGACGAGGACTCTTGGAAGCTCCGAAAATTTTAGGCGGAACAAAAAATCGGTCGATATTAAAAAAATACTGATCTTAAGACCACCTTAGTGCTTACTATCTAAACTACTTAGTTATTTTAGTCCACACTCCTAGCTCAAAAAATCATATGACTAATCATATGATTTTTTGACTGTGGACTAAAATAACTAAGTAGTTTAGATAGTATTTGATAATTAAAATATTCTGAGTATGTATGTTTTGTGAACAGTTTTATCGAGTAAGTGCCTCATTGACTGGACTACGACAGCTTTCATTGGCGTTTAATGCATGAAGTTGTTTGATTGTTGATTGCATTGTGCAGTTATGATTGCCGGACGGCCATTATGGCGAGTTGTAAAGTTTTTCATACGGTAACATTTTAATGGGTATGAGAATACAATTGTTTCAATATCGTAAACTACTGGTAACGTAATTAAAGGAAACTAGCTCTTGGCCGCAGCTTCGCTGGCGTTCGAAAGAGACAAAAAGTAGCCTATGTCACTCTCCATCCCTTCAACTATCTCCACCTAAAAAAATCACGTCGATTCGACGCTCCGTTTTGCCGTGAAAGACGGACAAACAAACAGACACACACACTTTCCCATTTATATATTAGTATGGATTAAAAAATAGGCTCCTTGACCCTTTTTTAAAGTCTGTCTTATATTATATGATTAAGTACTTGATAAGTACTTAATTAGTATGGCGTGATTGTATGTTGTATGTATGTATTTATGTAATTTTATTTTGATGAAATATCATAAATTTCGTTTACTCCAAAACGTGTAAGCATTGCTAGCAGCCAAACATTGTCTTTCAATAACTCTAACAAGTTATTAAAAGCCCATATTCGTCACAAAATTGGACCTTAAAATCTAATTAAGGTCGGATTGCAAGTGTTTAAGCATTATTAAAAGACCAATAAAACAGAGAGGCCAATATTCGTCGTTAAATAAGCCTTCATTTTTATTTAAAAAATTGGACCGTATTAAGTCGATATAAATCTCAATTAAGGTCGGATTGCAACTGCGGGCGTGCTCGGTGCGCGCGGCTGCTTCGGCGGCGCGGGCGACGTTGCGAGATCGGGCTACCCACTATTATCGCGGCCGTCAAATACCGGCTCGCAGGACCAATGGCACCGACCAAACTGTCACGAGAGGCGAAACTGCAGCCTACGCTTTATAGAGTGCAGCGGCACTATTTCACGTTAAATAAGCCTTCATTTTGTGTAAAGGTCTCTAGGTCAGTAGAATGGAATAAAAAAATTGGCAGTTTTTGCGTCTCCAATTTTCTGAGTAGATGGAATACGGTTCGAAGGACCAAAGCTACACAAAAGTAAACTAGCTTTATAGAGTGCAGCGGCACTATTTCACGTTAAATAAGCCTTCATTTTGTGTGTAAAAGGTCTCTAGGTCAGTAGAATGGAATAAAAAAAATATTTGGCGGTTTTTGCGTCTCCAATTTTGTGAGTACCTAGATAGAATCCGGTTCGAAGGACCAAAGTTACACAAAAGTAAACTAGCTTTATAGAGTGTGGCTCGACTGTTTCACTTTAATAAGCCTTCATTTTGTTTACAAAGGGTGTATAGGCCAGTAGGAAGGGAATTATTCATTTATTCTCGGTTTTTGCGTCGCCATTTTTGATGATGGGATACGGTTCGAAGGACCAAATTTACGAAGGTACTTAAACAGAAAAGTGAATTAACTTGATCGAGTGCAGCGACAGTATTTTTCGTTAAATACTTAACCCTTTGTTTCAAATATAAAGGGCTCTAGGCCAGTAGGACGGGAAATATAAATTAATTTTCGTTTTACGTAATACGGTTTCAAGGACCAAAAATATTCACACTTTTTTTAAGGTCTCTAAGCCAGTAGGGAGCAACAAATATATATATTTTTTAAAGCCTCATTGCGCTTGATTTAGGACCCTTCTGTGATAGAAAGACACGCAGACACATAAATAATAACACGAAACCTAACTAGGTCGACAATTAGCGGCGGAAGTAGTTAGTGGCCGCAAACAAACAAATACGATGATATAGCGTCTGTTAGTCTAATGGGCGATTTTAGGGGTCCGTAGAGAGTTTACCAAAGACCTCTTTTTTATACTACGTCGGTGGCAAACAAGCGTACGGCCCGCCTGATGGAAAGCGGTCACCGTAGCCTATGGACGCCCGCAACTCAAAGAGTGTCTCATACGCGTTGCCACCCCATTAGAAACTTGTACATTCCCTTTTGCTTGCAAAAAGGAGTGTACAAGTTCCAAGGAGGGTTCATGTTGCCGACGGCTCAAAGGACAATAGTCAGTTCCGTAAGTCCTCCCGTCATCACCGCACCCTCATTGAGCTCTGGCAGCCTTACTCACCGGTAGGAACACAATACTATGAGTCTAGTGCCTCTGAAAACATATATATCATTCTCGCTTTCGGCGTTGATGGGGCATTCCACGAGAATGTCGCTTACGATATGCAATTCTTCTAATACTTCTAAAGATGCTAAGAAAGCGAATTTGAGTCTGACTACCTTTCATGACCTGGTTAGCCAATTGGCAGTATTTTCTCGAGCTTTAAGGATTTGATTGATATAGCTGCCATACAAGGCAAAAGCATGTCGTAAGTAATGTCGTTCAAAATTATGCGAAAATAACCAGGATATTAATTACGCTTTAGGAGGTATTCACACCCTTTGCTTCCGATTTCCGTTTCCGTTGATATGGTAGAAGCCGACGAAGTTAAGGTTAAATATTGCCTGTACAATGGATTGTGCTCTGAGGAACTGTTTGACATGATGCCAACGTCCACTTTTCATCATCGCACCGCTCGCCATCGACAGGGCGCTCATCCACACACCTTGCAACCAAAATGTTCGCGCACCGTGCGGTTTCAGAGGAAATCCTCCCTCGGACGCTCCGGCTGTGGAATGAGCGGCCGAGGTATTCCCGATGAACTACAGTATGGGGACTATGGGGTTCTTCAAAAAAGGAGTGTACAAGTTTCTAACGGCTCGGCAACGCGCATGTGACACCCTCTGTCTGTCTGTCTGTTTGTCAGTCTGTCTGTGTGTCTGTCGGTGGCATCGTAGCTTCCGAACGGATGAACCGATTTCAATGTAGTTTTTTTTTTGTTTAAAAGCTGAGTTAGTCGGGAGTGTTCTTAGCCATGTGTCTCATGAAAATCGGTCTACTATGTCGCGGTCGGATGAACCGGGGTTTAAAAGCTGAGTTAGTCGGGAGTGTTCTTTTTCAAAATTTTCAAAATTTTAATTTTGTGGTTAGGTTATATGTACAGTGACCGAAGACATCGCACAAAAAGAAGGCTAAAAAAATTCAAGTTGTATACAGTACAGTACGGAACCACGTTACTCAACATCTTGCCTATCTTAAAGCTGGGCAATGTCAGTTGTCGAGTAAACAGAACCATTAGGGTGTTTGTTTAAAAACGGGCGAGAAGGATAGTTAGCGGAACTATCGACTAATGTATATATTTATTTATGTAAACTGTCTTGTCACGGCTTTGATGGCCGCCGAAAATTACCTACACCTTACGTACCTATGTACACCGTACCCACTATTACGTACCTACCTATAGTACCTATACAGATAATGTCTTTACAGTCTACACCGTGGGCCTGAATAACCCCAAAGATTTCTACCACGTATTTTTGATGAAAAAATAAGCAAAAAATATGACCTATACGGGGACCATAGGGCTGGCTCGTTCCTCGCGCAACGAATTGGCATTGAGATCCAAAGGGGGAACGCAGCTGACCTTATGGGAACCCTACCGGCGGGTTCAGACCTCGGTGACCTTGCCTAGTTGGTTTAAATTTATTTTCAAATAATTTAATTTTTAGCTAAGTATTAGTTTTAGTTTTGTACTTCGTTCTAGGTTAATTTTTATTCTAAGTTTTGTTTTTATACTAATTACACCTGTAAATTATTTCTCTAGACGTATGATTTGAATTTTTTTTCTGTACACTTTTAGATTTTTTTAGGAAAAAATCGTCATTAAAAATCCTTATCGTCATCAAATGAGATCTTATACTTCTATAGTACCAATAGTCAACGTCCCTATACGAATTTAAATATTTCTTATAAATGTAAGATCTTAGATAAAATCACAGAATATATAATAGTACAATAAAACATGGATCGAAATGCCAGTGTTCAATAATCTAGTCGTTTTTAAGAAACGCTTAAAAATGAAATGGTTACGCTGAACAAAATTATTATATCAGTAATTTAATATAGGTAAGTCCTAGTGACATCAAGAAGTCTAAAGTCGTGATTTGAAAGCTTAATATCTAGATACCTACCTCTCATAAAACAATAGCACTGCATTTGACTAAGCATTTCTTTCAAATTGAATTTTCTACAAACATTAGTTCAGAATATTATTGTTGACTCGAATACGTTTTTAATTGCTTTTGCCAGCGAAACTAGCTGACTTGATTGAACCATTATTTTTAATACTTTAAAATTAAAATAAACTAGTAGAAAGCGAGAGTACATTGGGTTCTCACGGAGTTTCGTTTCGCCGTACCGTTTGTATGGGTTCATAGCAATTACGGCTGCCACACAAATGGTTTTGATTGTAACTTCAATATTTTTAATTTTATTGGTGAAAAGAGTATAACTGCGTAGGTACAGTCAACCAATTAGAACCCTAGGCCACTCTACAACCCTGTTAAAATGACAAGCAGTAAGAGATTTCTTACAATCTGATTTATAACGTCGCTATGACATAGTTCTACAGTGGCCTAGGGTTTAAATTTGTTGACTGTTGCTACTTGTTGTATAAACAAAATCGGCTATATTGGGTATAGGTTAATGTTGATGTACCTAAGTAATGTAAAATCTGCGAAAGTATGGTTTTGAGACGTATTTTTTGACAAAACGAACAGTGAACTACAAAATTGTATGTAGCGAATTTTACATTGAATTCATTCAAAATTTCTCCATGCAATTTCGTAGCTCACTACATTCTGTTTTGTGTTTGAAATTATTCCTTGCAAAAGAATAAATCTTTAGAAATTAAAATTACTTAGCTTTTGACTTAACCGTTTTTTTCTACTCCCGTACTCAAACTGCATATTGAAAACGGTAGGTGGTGTGGTCCACTAGATAGCTAAGATGACTGAAAGTAGGTATTTGTTGAATTTATAATTTTCTTTCAAAGTAAGTGCTGGGTCGTAGAAAAAGTATTGTATGCAACGGTGTTTAACTGAGTCAAAAAATGCTCGTGGCGTCTTTATTAACAATTTTCGGCTTCGCCTCAAATTGTTACCCACGCCACTCACCTTTTTTGACCTCTTTTAACCACCAGTTGCATAAAATACTATTTTTTGCCCGGGATGTAGTAACTAGTAATAACGTAAAGACAATTTCTAACAAATGTTTTTATGCTACTATTATTTCGAATAATTAAAATAATGAAACCATTTATTTGTATGGATACCGCGCCGCGGTTTCTAACAAGACCAGCGTAGTAAATTAAAAACATAGGCGTCACAGAGTAATTGCATACCCAATGGTCCATTGCTAATCTGGCTGATTGCTATGGTTCACAAACTGTAATTTTGTACAGTTTGGTGCAACGCCCGATAAAGAGGTTTTGGGTAATGCAATGAGAAACTGGTTATTTTATAGGAATACGAATTAATTTTATATAATTTTCATAACTCCGTTAGTTAAGAAAATTATATAAAATTAATTCGTATTTCTATAGAAAACACACGTATTCAGAAAAACTATAAGCATTACATTTTTAAATTCAACTATGTTTGTATTATTTAGCCAACGTAAGTCTAATAATTTAGTAATTTTTGACGTTCTAGGCAAAATATTCGTGTTAGGATCTCTTCGCAAAATTTAAGTTGGTGATATAGGTTTTTTACCCGCTTTTTCCTTTAAAAATGTTTTTCATCATCATCCTCCTTTCGTTATCCCGGCATTTGCCTCATGGGAGCCTGAGGTCCGCTGTGACAACTAATCCCAAAATTTGGCGTAGGCACTAGTTTTCACGAAAGCGACTCCTATCTGACCTTCCAACCCAAAGGGTAACTAGGCCTTATTGGAATTATGTAGTCCGGTTTCCTCACGATGTTTTCCTTCACCGAAAAGCGACTGGCAAACATCAAATGACATTTCGCACATAAGTTCCGAAAAACTCATTGGTACGAGCCGGGGTTCGAACCCGCGACCTCCGGATTGAAAGTCGCGCGCTCTTACCGATATAAAAATGTACTTATGTAGGTAATATCCACACGTATTACACATACTTTTGTACATAGAATGTTTGTGTAAGAGACTCTTCATCAAAGTTGGGCGGGTGAAGTAGCGCCGCATTAGGTGTCGTAACTCGAATTTGAATGAGACAAATGTAGCGGCTGCGGCGACATGGTAGGATAGAGCCAAATATGCAGCGGGAAACAGGTTGTAGGTGACAGTTTTCCCAAAGGTATACATACAGCATGAGGATTTTCAATAAAAGAGAATGTTTGAAGGGTTGACAACCCACAGTCCATGTAACATGAACGGGTCTAGAAATAAAAATAAATTTGTACAAATAGTTTTACACAGGTGCAGGAGCTCAAAACGACTGTGGACGCAGGCTTGTTTGCCACCTAGTGACTTGTAAAAATTGTATATTTGCCACGTTTGAGGACAATAATATCGAAGGATCCCTTGCTGGTGATGGGATTCTATAATACAATAAATTTTTCGCAAGCTTAAAAATAATCATTTGAAAACCACTCCCCTTTTTTATAATTCTTAATTCAAGTTAAAAAGAGTAACTTTCAAACTCCCAAATTTTTTTTTCGCGAGTGCATTTTTTCACGTCAGAAATGTAGTCAACAACTTACCTATCTGATATTTAAATAAGCTGCACGAGGCACCAGATATCCTGTTTTCACGTTACGCTTTTCATGTAGCGATCAAAATACTTAGTGGCCCTTATTTTTATTAAGTAGTATAATATAGGTAATCGCTCAGCTAAGCATACACCACGGCCTTACCAACCCGCCGAACTTGTTTGTCCCGAATCCTCCACGCTGAAACCAATTTGTCAATTTCACGGCTTGCGACGTCGATTATAATTCGGGAATTAAAAAGTTTGCGAATTATCTTTTATTTGTCAGTTCTCGTGATTATGTTAGCGGTACTTTGCAAAATAAATCTGATAAAAACGAATTTTTTCGTCGAAGTACAGAAAACACATATTTTTTGTCAATAATACCTTCCCTTAGGGATTGCCATTGAATTTGTATGGATAGCGGGCCGGTCGCGGCAAATCAAAACATTTTTTTTTACCTGACTATGGTTTATACCTTTTTTTTTTTGACGGAGTGGGGATGCAGTTACGCACGATGTGTGGGACTTGCCGTTTCTTTCCCCGACCTATGCTGATACTGGTGTTTAAAATACTATTTCTATACACGTAAATGCTTTTAAGAACTAGGTAAATGTGAATAATGCAAGTGTTCACTGATAAAACCCGATAAGTTGAGCAAACTGGTTTTTGAGTACCAAATAAGTACCTAAGCTTAGAATAAGTATGTAAAATATTTTAATGTTACGAATATCAATTCTGCAAATAATTGTATTTAAAATGTATGTGACATATAATATGAACTATTATGAATAAAAATATGAATATGAATATGAATATGAATATGAATATGAATATGAATATGAATAAACAACGTGCAATTTACATAAATTCCTTATTTTAACGAAAAACAATCTCGATTTATCGGGTTTCACCAGTAAAGCGTCTTTTACAAATCTAAACTCAAAATTATAACTGAGTTAACTTTTGCCCGCGGCTTCGCTCGCGTTCAATTCGAAAATAGCGGAATGCTCCATAAAAACTTCCACCCCCCATTTTAGAGAAGTGGGAAGTTAGAAAGAGACAAAAAGGGGCCTAGGTCACTCTGCATCCCTTCAACTATCTCCACTTAAAAAATCAAGTCAATTCGTCGCTCCGTTTTGGCGTGAAAGACGGACAAACAAACAGACATCGTACGTCGTACTTTATGATTTCTTTAATGTTTTTTTTTTATAATTATTTGTGAGCGTGCACGGGAAAACGTCCCACTTTGTCGATTGCTATAAAGCCGCTGTATCAGTTTACTCATATAAAGATACTAATAACCGACAAAGTGGGACGTTTTACTAAACACACTCACATTTGAATTATATACGAGTACTAATACTAAAAAGTTACTTAGTGTGTTTTGAGTGAATGCTTATAGGTGTTATAAAAGGTTTTTTTTTAATATGTTATAAAAGGCGTTATGTTGTGACAAAACACATAAATAAATGCCTTTAACATTTTTTTAACCTGAGACCACCTAAAATGCTGTTAAATATTACTGATCTAATTATTACAGTTACCTTCACTCCCATACCACTTTTACCTCCCAAGCAGGAAATAGACCCCCTAATTACGGCCCCTATTCTTTACCGCTCGACACATGTGTAAAGTGTTCGATACGTCTACGTCGCCCGTAATCGACTCTTGTATGGCGGGGGGCTATTCTTTTCGTGTGATACAAAGGATGCGGCGGTATTACGTTTGATGACGATTAGATAGAAATAAGGTTATGACTAATAAAATGTTACATACAAGTATTTGACTTGGTTACATGCTAATTAGTACCATCTCCTAATTAGTATAATCAAGTCATCCAATACTAGTATAAGGACCGTATGGGGCATATACGTAACTTTATGAGGTTGACCTTCCATCTCTTTCATTCGCTTAGTTATATGACTACCGTTACATATAAAGTCACCGAAGTACCTATTTGCCAGTACCATATAAAATTTGCTTAGTAGTAAGTCATTTTTTTTGTACCTATTGATATATTAAAGGTTGCCTGGAAGAGATCGCTCTTTAGCGATAAGGCCGCCTGTTGTTTACCTCTGTAATAAAATTTATTGTAATGTGTGTGTTCCTATGTACATTTCTGAGGTTGTGCAATAAAGTGGATTTGTATTGTATTGTATTGTATATTTTCTAAATACATATTACGGAAATATAGAAAGGGGTTAGTTAACTAAGCAAAGAGGTTAAAATGTTTTAAGTGTAATGTTAAATTGGTATTTTCGTCAATCTTCCTTACTGGCATCGTTGAAAAAGGCAAAAAGAATGAACTTGTACATTGTGTAATCTCGGAAGAGTTAAAAACAACGAAGGAGGATGTATATGAAAGCATTGACCTTATTATGCAGATAATTGTTATGACACGTAATTGAGCACATTGTGACGTGGACGCATGACGTCATCAATCTGTGCCTCTCGAGCACTGTTGACCGCAGCTTCGTGATATATAAGAAATCGGGAATATAAATAAAAGGAAACATATTCATTTGTTTCTTTTTCGTACCTAACACTTTAAGGTGCTTACCCTGTTCTACTAATGTTCCTGTCGGTAAGGTTGCCAGATCTCAATGAGGTTTTAAGCTCAATGCAGCAGGGTGACACATTGCCGCGAGAGTAAGTCGCCGCGAGATAGACTATCCGTCCTTATGTCATTAATACAGTTACAAGAAGACGTCATCTATCTCGCGGAGACATACTCTCGCGGCAATCATGTGCTAGGCCTACAGGCGTTCATAGTCTACGGTGACTTCTTAATATCAGGAGGGTCATATGCTGGTTTGCCGTCACTTATTTATGCATTTATGGCCCTTTGACTGTCAATAGATTCAGAAGTAAACCTTCGTGCACATTGGTGGAAATAGGTCGAAACGAGTGGCGCAAAATTATCGACACTTATTACGAATTACCTCTTCGCACGTGTATAGTACGACGTTTTACGGCACATGTATACCTTTGAAGTCTCGACATGATATGTATGTACTATTTTGCGAACTAGTGCGCAAAAAAGCGCTATATGCACTGTAAAGACTTGTTTCCACAAATCTGCAATTTTGCAATAAACCAAAACCACATTCCATTACAGCAATATTATCAAAACTATTCCAAATGCATGTTTGCGGGATCTTTTCTATGCATTTCCGTGAAAATTAGCGAGTTGGTCAAACTTCCCGGCGTTCTACTTTTATTGTTATGCTACTGAATACTGGGTATCTGTGCCAGAACATCTCAACTGACAGTGGAACCTAGGTATCGAGAACTTTTAAATGTCCAAAAGTCATGGAACCTAAAGATGCATCCTCACTGAAATGGTCTGGTCAGAAACATTTTCCAAAATATATTAAAAAACCGGCCAAGAGCGTGTCGGGCCACGCTCAGTGTAGGGTTCCGTAGTTTTTCGTATTTTTCTCAAAAACTACTGAACCTATCAAGTTCAAAACAATTTTCCTAGAAAGTCTTTATAAAGTTCTACTTTTGTGATTTTTTTCATATTTTTTAAACTTATGGTTCAAAAGTTAGAGGGGGGGGACGCACTTTTTTTTCCTTTAGGAGCGATTATTTCCGAAAATATTAATATTATCAAAAAACAATCTTAGTAAACCCTTATTCATTTTTAAATACCTATCCAACAATATATCACACGTTGGGGTTGGAATGAAAAAAAATATCAGCCCCCACTTTACATGTAGGGGGGGTGCCCTAATAAAACATTTTTTTCCATTTTTTATTTTTGCACTTTGTTGGCGTGATTGATATACATATTGGTACCAAATTTCAGCTTTCTAGTGCTAACGGTTGCTGAGATTATCCGCGGACGGACGGACGGACGGACGGACGGACGGACGGACGGACGGACGGACGGACGGACGGACAGACAGACATGGCGAAACTATAAGGGTTCCTAGTTGACTACGGAACCCTAAAAAGGATTACTAGTTAGCAGTGGCGGCTGGTGAAAATTTCTGTTAGGCAACAAACACTGAGCAAAAAGAAACCTACCTTAACATTAAGGTACTTTACTAGTAATCAGTTTTAGGCAAGCCGGTGGGAATCGGCTTGTATGGACCAGCCGCTGCTGCTAGTTACTAAACTTTACATTTTTATTTTCATCCCCCTACTTTTTTATTTAAAATAAGTTATGTAAAATATGAAACACGACAATGCAGTTTTTGGTTTGCTTTAAATGAAGGTAGGAAGTGTAGGAACTTAAATTTTACCGTTTTGTACATTTTACTTGTAATAAGAGTTTTTCATTATTTGCACTCCCTGTCCTTGTCCTTGTCTTAATAGTCCAAATAAAAATAAAAACTAGCTATAGAAGAAACTTTAAGTTAACAATTTAAGCAAAAACTCGACCACAAACTTTTTACGTTTTTCCCGTGAGTCGTATTATCGAGGTTTCACTTGCAGCATCCTATTATTGTGGTCCAAGCTTACTGACAACCCCTATTATGCGGGAAAAAGAGGTATTTTGCAATGGCTAGTTTGCTACTGAACCCATTGGAGTTAGCTTAAAGTTTTTGGAACTATGTTTTTCATTTGTCGGCTTCATTTGAAATCTATTTCAGTGTCTGGTTTAGAATTTTCTTCATACAATGAAAATAACCTAACCATAAAATTAAAATTTTGAAAAAAACCCCCGACCGCGACATAGTAGACCGATTTTCATGAAACATGGCTAAGAACACTCCCGACTAACTCAGCTTTCAGACAAAAAAAACTAAATCGGTTCATCCGTTCGGGAGCTACGATGCCACAGACAGACACACACAGACAGACAGACAGACACGTCAAATTTATAACACCCCGTCGTTTTTGCGTCTGGGGTTAAAACCAAAACCTACTAGATTTATTAAGTAAGTAAGTAAAGTAAGTAAATAATCAAATTAATCAAATTTATTAAGTATGTACGTACATGATTTTTAAAGGAATTGCTCTTAACAATACAGCAGGTAGCATGCATAAAAGAGACAACATACTTCCTCGCCGCTGTCAATTTTCATGTCCACATCACAATTGAATCCATATCTCACAGTCTACTTCTACGACACCCACGGGAGGAAAGGGGTGGCGAAATTCTGAACTCGTCACCACACTGGGACAGATCAAATACTGCAGTTTTACTCACAATCCGTGCATGTATTGCATATTATGTAGGTATTAGGGATGTACCGACTAGTCGCCGACTAGTCGGGAAAAGTCGGCGACTAGTCGGCAAAAAAGGCCGACTGATAGAAAAACAGTACAAAAATAAAAATAAATCTTAGTCAAAACAACAAATATCAGCATGTCCTACTTAGGACTATCAATTTCATAGGCAGGATTACTAATTCATTACCTACTATGCCAAACCGGTTGTTAAAAATGGTAGACATTTGAACCTGTAAAAAAATCATGAAAAGCGCGAACAAAGGACCAAAAACGACATCAAAATCTTAGTTGAAAAAACTGTTTTTTCCGACATATCATTTGATACATCAGGTATCTATCCTTTTCCGTGCTCGTGCGAGAAACACGATTCTACTCGATTTATAACACACGCTCCTCAAGCTGTGACGTTTACTAAAATTAATGTATCTGGCACCGAGACGTTTTAACTAATATTGTAACTGTGAGTTTATTGTTCTATCACGATTTGGATGTTTTCGAAATTTTCGTTCACGGTTTTCTGTATGCATTATGTATGCAATAGGTATTTACTTAGCTATTGTTTTTTTTTATGGGATAGGAGGCAAACGAGCAGACAGGTCGCCTGATGGTAAGCGATCACTGCCGCCCATGGACACCCAAAATACCAGAAGTGTTGGAGGTGCGTTGCCGGCCTTTAAGATGGGTGTGTAAACGCTCTTTTCTTGAAGGTTTGAAGGTCGTATCGTTCCGGAAATACCGTTTTAGCCCTTCTGGCTCATACGTTCTTTATGTTAATTTCCACCTCTGATAAAAACAAAATCTGGTCCCAAAATTCTACGAAAATATGCTTAAAAATGAGAACATCCGGACTATCTGAAAATACATATGAAAGTATAAAGGACTGGAACGAAGAATTTCGCTAACTCTCAGTCAATAAATTGCAGTTCTTTCAAGTTATCTCTTTGAGAAATTGTAATTCCAAACTCAGGTCAAATCTCAAAACTTTTCAAACAATTGAATTCTGTGTGAAAAACACTCAAAAGAAATTGAAAACTAAACAATCTACAGAGTAACTTTAAATCTTAATCAATTTAATTTCAATTGATTTTGAAGGAATGCCGAAAAGTTTGAAAGATAACCCGATGAGTGCAACTAAGTTACTTTGCAATGCTTGAAAGGCAACTTGGTTACGAGTTCCGAGTTTCGAGTAATAGTTAACAAAGTCTTACAGTAGATTTACATGTAATAAATACAAAAGTCTTGGCAAAGAATACCTTTTTGTACCTTTTTAGCTAGCTTTTAAGTTTAGTCTTAGTTTCTTATATAATTATGTAAATATGTTCAATGTTCATGTCAATAAATATTATAGAACTTTATTTACTTATAAGAGAAAATTCGTATAAGTTAGACAAGATTCCTTGCAGTTGAAAGTAATAATACGCTGAGATTGCTGATCTACATATTTGTCCGTTGTAAATCAAATATATGATTTTAAAGTACTACATAGGTATCATGGCTTTTCCAATAATCAATTTTGACATGCAACACGTGATGAGTGAAGGATGATTTATATGGGATTGACAATCTTCACACTAAGAAATTAAGAATCGTTTCTCATTTTTTAGCGCCACCTTAACTATCATAACTGAACTGATGATGCCTATATTTTTTTTAAATGGGTATTGACGTGATATCATGATATTTAAATTAAAAAAATGCCATCTGTTCGTATAAAAAATAAAAACACGCAAAATATTTGGGGTAAATGTAAATATGATTTTTGCCACTTGCAGGGTGCGAAAAGTGCCCGTCAGTGCCCATACATTTCAGGGGTCTTTTTTGTAATTTATCTGGTTAAAACATTAATAATAAATATTGACCCAGTAAGTACATTTCAATGTGGGGTTGAACGACATTGTTTAGTGTCAGCGAACGGCTTTTCAGACTCTCGCTAGGTGGCTTTGCAGAAGGCGGTATCTTGGACACAGCGCGGATAGTATCAGTAACCCTTGTTTATATTTTTTTATATTGTTTTTAAATGTTTTTATATTTTATTTTTATATAATATTGTAAAACGTCTAACCTAAGAAAGAAAATAAATACTGAGAATATTGACTTAAAACATTAATACATCCGAGAAGATAAAGTCCAAGTAAAGTTTCCAGGTTAATGAAATTTAAATTCTACGTACTAATAATTGCCACTGACACAACCTATAAAAATAAATAATTTCCAATGTTCGCCACGTAACAAACATTCGCAAATACATTGAGCTGTTCCAATAGCAGTTGTCACGAACCCATTATATGGACATTTAGCCAGCGTGCCCCACTGCAACTTTGCCCGAGTTCGCAACTGGAATCAGTTTCAACGGCAGATGTGACAACTGCGCCTCACTTGGCAAAGTTGGGGGCACTGCGAAAAACTGGACCGAGACGGGTTAGTCCGTTCGTGGTTCCGTATGTTCTTTTTTTAAATTGTTTAGTAATATCGTCACTAAAAAAACTCATATCTCACACTGCTCTTTAAAACGCAGTAAATCGGTATGCATTCTACATATACATACATTTTTTTTTTTCATTGACATAAGATACAAGTTTTCTTCAAAGTAGTGACGATATCAGTGTGTTCAGTTTACGCCAATACGTAAGGAAAGACCTAAGCCCTCCTACGTGTATACAGACAAAACGGCTGGTCAACTGTACTGCCGTGAGTGTGATCGAATTTTTAAGAGCAAGTTTGGCGTGGCTAGCCATATTTAGGTGATATGACCAAGAATCTCTGAAACACTTGGTTACCGATTACAATTTATTTTAATTTATATTCTTAGTCAGTCTGGCAGTTTGTTTTGGTAGAATGGCAGTGCTTCCAGCCTTTTTACGAGAAAAAAGCCGGAAAAAATTTGAGGATTGATGATAATGATATATTAGGGATTACCTGACTAGATTAAATTAGAACTTTCCATAGGGAACCCTAAAAGTTAACCCGAAGCGCTTAAGACTTAGGTCGTTACGGTTTATTCATATTGCTTAGTTTTATTGTTGTTTTTGTTTCTCTGCAATATTAAAAATCTTTCGCGTTAGTTTCGAGTTGTCAGTGACATATTGGTTGACAGGATGACAAGTCTTTTGGGTTAGTTGGTAACCCTTTGGGATGTGTTTGTTTTTGTAAACACTTGGTAAGATTACTCAATAGTGACAGTTTAGTATTTGTGCAGTGATTATTACAGAAAGTACGACTTATTTAAGAAACGAAAGCATGCAGCATCTAACGACCATATAATTTCATTTATTCTTTTTCCCCTCACTAGCTCGGAAACACGTATTTGTCCTTTAATACTAGCGGGTAAAAACGCATTTTATCCACTAGTGGATAAAGTAATTTGATTGAGATTTATAAGAGCTTAATAGGTGCAGGAAATATCGCAATGACCAGAAATGGAATACCTACTAAATAACCATAAATAATTATGTATATTATACAGCCTACTATTATAGATACATATATAAAAATACATACTTAGCATAATATAGATACAAATATGCATAAATATACATACATATAGATATACCATTATATATACAATATATATATATACCTATCTGCCTTATAATTATTACGACTCTTATAATTATTATGATGATATAAAAAAAAACGGTGTTATTTTTCTACACCTCTGGTTTTTGAGCCTACCTTATATTACAACACAGAAAAATAAGGACTATGATTGCATATGCAATCATAGTCGGTTGTATATACAACCAGTCACATCATCCCCTCGTCGTTAGTCCCATTTATAAATAAAATAATGACTTTATCGCTCCACAACTCCGTACTAATACAAACTCAATCAACAATTCAAATGAAGGGTTAAAACAAACATGTCGGCGTCTTCCAGAATCTTCCGACACATCAAATCTTAACCCTTTCTCTGTAATTGGATGATTAATTAATGCCGAAGCAGACATCGTTTAGGGGATTTATTTTGTTCAAACTCCGTTAGTCGTTGTGGGTGACATACTGACAGATAGAATGATACGAAAATAAGACTCAACTTTCTGTATTTAGTTTGGTATGTATTTTTAACCCCCGAAGCAAAAACGAAGGGGTGTTATAAGTTTGACGTGTCTGTCTGTCTGTCTGTCTGTGTGTGTCTGCCTGTGGCATCGTAGCTCCCGAACAGATGAACTGATTTCGATTTAGTTTTTTTTTGTTTGAAAGCTGAGTTAGTCGGGAGTCTTCTAAGCCATGTTTTATGAAAATCGGTCTACTATGTCGTTGGTCGGGGGTTTTTTAAAAGCATAATTTCATCAAGCCGATATGGATATTAAACTTTCGTGAGACATATTCAAATATTTTAAAGAAACGGATATACTCTCCTTATTATATCGCTTTTTGTGACATATCTAACCAAGCCTTTTTTGTTTCAGGTATGTACTTCGCTATATATAATAACGACAACATAACAGCATTATGGCCAGCATAAAAATAGATAAGTAAGTCTTTTAATTGTGTTAACACGCAACAAATCATTAATACCTGCAAATAGCTGACGTTTTGCTATTTTACTGAAATAATAGCAAACTTCAGCTAGTTTTATTATTTCTGTACCAAATTAAAAACCATTTTTTTATGTTTTCCCGCACCATCCGTTACTACCGTGTGTCTCTTAACCCTCCCTGTTGACAAACTCTGTTTACACCCGAACTTTTGCTCGTCGTTATCCAAATCCGGAATTTTTAATTGTTTATTAAAAATTGTTCGCACGCCGCGGGAGGGTTAGAAGGAAAAACACTGCGGTATGGCGTACAAATACACGCAGCTAATTTGGTTAAATTTGTTTTTGTTTTGGCTAAGCATTTGCTTAAATAGGAAATTGGCAATGTGCCGTTGAAGTTTTACCAATTTTGATTTTTAACCCGCGACGCAAAAACGACGGGGTGTTATAAGTTTGACGTGCCTGTCTGTCTGTTTGTCTGTCTGTACGTGTGTGTGTCTGTCTGTGTGACCGGCCACACAAGAGCGTCGCGTGTCTCGGGGCGCGCAACGGGCGTCCGCGCCACGCCGCTTCAGTGTAATTCAAAAAACGTCTCCTCAGTACATTTTGTATAGGAAAGACGTAAGACGCGCCCCAGGTGGCGTGGCGGCGGCGTGGCGCGCGCCGCGCCGCTTGGCGGCGCGCCTTACGTCCTTCCTATACAAAATGTACTGAGGAGACGCTTTTTGAATTACACTCAGGTGGCGTGGCGCGGACGCCCGTTGCGCGCCCCGAGACACGCGACGGTCTGATGTGGCCGGTGCCTGTGGCATCGTAGCTAAATATCACAAAATAACTCCTTATTTGCGTTAGCATTGGGGGAACTTATCGTGGTCGTCTAAAAAGCGCTATTTTCATATTAGCTCCGATAGCAAATTGGTTTTCTTTCATTCTCGACAACTGACAATGTGTTATCTTTTGATTTAAAAAAGTCACTTTTACTAGTTTAATAGGTTACCACTATCAACCAACCACTAAAAATACAAAATACAAAAAGTTAATTTCATTACCAGACATAGATAAAATATAAGATTAAACAGTAGGTATAGTTACATTTAGAGATAAAATACAGTATGGTTATAGCCCTCACACTAGGTCAAGCCTGTGACGTGGGGGCTCAGTGAAGTACCAGAAGATTAATCAAAATGGCGATGCGAAGAATACAGATATAGCGAGAGTTTTACAATGAAATCATCCGCTTCCTTACTCCCAGGAAACGCTCTACAATCCTAAACTAATCTAGGTTACAGTAGGTACTAAGTTTAAACCTAGAATCTTATGAATATTAATCCAGCCAAGACATCAGCAGTAATTACCCGGTTAGATCCAACTCGGGTTTAACTGTAGCTGAATAATTTAACCGAGATATATGGGCTATTGTGTGTTGTTACGTCTTTTCGTAATTCAGAACAATAATTCATATTTTCTGGTTTTACTCGTATTGTTGCAAAGAGTATATGTGTAAATAATTGTTGTCGATATAGTGCATTTAACTACAATAATATCTGGGCGACCGAGCTTCGCTCGATTCTATTTTATAATATCACATCTTTAGATAAAAAAGAACTCTTATAAATACAAAAACAAAAACAAAAACTTAATTTCTGGCCGGGATTCGAAACCCTGACACCTGCGATTTGTCTGCCATCAATTAGACTGACCTCGTGCGACTGAGCTAAGCGGAGCTGATGCGCGCGCGGCGAAATTAACGACCATATTTTATGTTTACTAACGCGAAAGAAAAACTCAAGAAAACTCGAAAATTCGCGTTTTCCGGGATCTAAGGCTACGCTAGATCGATTTTTCACCCCCGAAAACCCCCACATAACAAATTTCAGCGAAATCGTTAGAGCGGTTTCCGAGATCGTCGGTATATTAAATAAATAAATATAAATATACAAGAATTGCTCGTTTAAAAGTATAAGATTGCTCGTTTAAAAGTATAAGATTGCTCGTTTAAAAGTATAAGATTGCTCGTTTAAAAGTATAAGATTTTGACACAGGATTAAAACTCTCTGTTCATTATTGTCTGTACCTTTAGTTATTTACATAATCAAATCCAACGAAGTAAGATAAACATGGAAGCCGCTTTTAAGAACATTACCGTTCAAATTCTTGGCACCGTTTAGCACACATATACACAATTACGCCTACATTTACACAAGACAATACGTTTACAGGCCCTGTAATCAAAACTGGTAAACAAAACAATAGTCATCTCTTTTATACTAATGCACACAGATAAGTGTAGCTGAAATGCATATAATGTCACTAACTACCAATCAGCGATTTTATTCGGCTAATAACCTTCTTGCTCTACGTACTGGCAGCTAAAAATTCGCCGTTCATATTTGACTAAAATTTGACACGAAAAGGGATGGGTTTATGTCATACATTAAAGAACCAAGCAGAAATAATTTAAATTTTTAGTATTAAAAATAACCACATAATTAATTTGTTGTTATGAAGTAACAACCTACATATGAAAATAATAATTATGTCGTACACATATGCCGCTATAATAAGTATTTTTATGGCTAGATAAATTCAATTTATATTTGTATATCAATGTACAGTCACGTTCAGGTTGTTGTCAGTTGCCATCTATTGTTAACAGGTGTTAAACGTAGACTTTCATTTTATAAATTTTACCTTTTCAGGGCTGGTCAGGTTTTTCAATCGCCAGATAAATAATATCTGTCAGATAAATGTCAGCTGTCACTGTAATTTATTGTATGTAATTTATACGTGTGATGAAAAGGATAGTGATAACTTTATCTGGTAGATATATGTATCTGGCGACTAAAAAACCGGCCCTTAAATATGTAATTACTTAGATGTCGCCACCGAAAGATAATAACATAGAACACTACTTTCAAACAAAATGCCATCCGAAAAGTGGTTCCAAGATCATAATACGCCGTACTGACACCGGACGTCACGTCTATTTCTATTCTACAACTTTCTAAATTAACACGTTTAGGGACGCTTAGTGACGTCATCTGTCATAGACCAAAGGAAACAAATGACTACGCGTATGCTATACCATACGTGTCCACGTATGTGTTCAGATTGGCCATTTAAACCACTATGCCGGTGACACAAGGTCTGTGATCAAAATAATCGAACTACTATGCCACTGACACGTACGTGTGTTTAAACAAGTTTTCCCCTCACTAGCTCGGAAACACGTGTTTTGTCCTTTAATACCAGCGGGTAAAAACGCATTTTATCCACTAGTGGGTAAAGTAATTTGACCTTGAATAAAGTCAAATTAACTGCTTTAAAATGGACAAAAGTAGTTGAATCTAGTAATTAAGATGATTTACCACCCGTGGAACTACTGGAAGCAGTGATAAACGCATTTTCTTGCGTTGTAGTTTCCTCGCTATAGTGAGGGGAAAAGTTTTGTGTTACACTCGGGTGCAAATGTATTTTACTTCTCGTGTGTTAAAAAACTCGCAAGTTCAGGATTCTATTCTCGAACCACTCGCTTCGCTCGTGGTTCAACTATAGAATCCTTTCACTTGCTCGTTTTTCAATTCCACACTCGGCGTTAAAATACAACTTTGCCCCCTTGTATAACAAATAACTATTACTGGCCTATGTCGGCCGCACAGCAGGCAGGCAAACATGGTCGCGCGATATTAATAAAATTATACAAAAATGAAAGTTTAAACGTTATATCGACATAACACGTGAGTAACCCGCTTAAAATATTCACGGGAGTTTTATAGTTAAAACGGATAAATGTTATAAGTAAGTAGATACCTGAAATATACGAATTATTAAAAGTACAGATAAATGTTTTATCAAAACAGCAGGGATTATGCTTCCAATTTTATCACTTATCAACGTGGATAAGACGTTATTGCCAGTACGTGACGAATACTTTATCTAAGTAGATAAGTGATAAAATTGCAAGCATCATAGGCCTGCTGATTTTATAAAATGTTGAAGAGAAAATATCGGGCTTTTCATCATATCTTTTTTTGGATCTTATAGATTTCGCGCATTATTCAAATCTCTTTCATTAGTAACTTCGTAGCGTAGTGCTACCATATTTTGTCTAAAATTACTAGAAGCCGGTAGCAGCTAATCCGTGCAGGCCAGTATATTGCTTCCTATATAATTCATGTGGTATACAGCGTTCGCACTGACTGATTTATACATGTACATCTGTTGGCCCATTTGTTATGAGTTATGTGTTGGAAAACACGGGAAATATTGGAATAGGAATGTGGACTCTGGCTACAAATTTGCCTATGGAAAAAGTACCAATTCTCAATAGCATGGACAAAAAAATAATAGTTATTTGTTATACAAGGGGGCAAAGTTGTATTTTAACGCCGAGTGTGGAATTGAAAAACGAGCAAGTGGAAGGATTCTATAGTTGAACCACGAGCGAAGCGAGTGGTTCGAGAATAGAATCCTGAACTTGCGAGTTTTTTAACACACGAGAAGTAAAATACATTTGCACCCGAGTGTAACACAAAACTTTTCCCCTCACTATAGCGAGGAAACTACAACGCAAAAAATGCGTTTATCACTGCTTCCAGTAGTTCCACAGGTGGTAAATCATCTTTATTACTAGATTCACCTACTTTTAGCAATTTTAAAGCAGTTAATTTGACTTTATTCAAGGTCAAATTACTTTACCCACTAGTGGATAAAATGCGTTTTTACCCGCTGGTATTAAAGGACAAAACACGTGTTTCCGAGCTAGTGAGGGGAAAAGATATTAAATTAGTATTTAATATCTTTATTTTTTTGTCCATGCTATTGAGAATTGGTACTAGTGCAATATATCATGATAGCAATAAGGTTCAAATTTATTAAACAGTTTGCAGTGTGCAGGTAACTTTTTTTGAAGATGACAAAACGTGTTATCTCCGAAAGGGCTTTTTATGGATTTGAACCTTATTGCTATTATGATAGTTGCTTTTTAACTACACTGAGACTATAGCACGTGCCGTTTAAACGGGAGCTAACCGTCGCGAATAATAGAAACAAAGGCCTTTGTTTAACAGATTAGGGCAAAAGCGAAAAGTTCATCTCAGAAAATTCATACTATACAAGCTTTGCTTAGTTTGGGGTTAGGTTGATCCGTGTAAGGTGACCCCCATTTTTTTTTAAATTATGACCTGTGCATAGTGACTGGTCCTTTTCATTTCAGTCTGTATATTCGCATCTTTAGCTTGTATTTAGTTAGACTGTACTGTATAATTTGCCCGTTTGATTAACGGGCCATTGTCCAAACGTAACCGTAGTAGCTTAACTAACTTTAACTTAAACGTGAAATACTACGGGCACGTATTCACGTGTGACAACGTAGCTGAAAATTAGCGCTTTTATTACTCTTTTAGCTTTTATATTTAATTTTGAATGTTTCGTTAAAAATTGCATAGATATTTTAAACTACACTTTACATCAAAATGATGTTAGTTAGATATCAAATAACTTTGTCAGGATCATTTGATATTTAAAATTTTCACACAGCAGGATTTTTTTTATACTACGTCGGTGGCAAACAAGCATACGGCCCGCCTGATGTAAAGCGGTCACCGTAACCTATGGACGCCTGCAACTCAAACAGTGTCACATGCACGTTGCCACCCCATTAGAAACTTGTACATTCCCTTTTGCTGTGTTAACTACACAGCAAAAAGGAGTGTACAAGTTCTAAGGAGGGTTCGGGTTGCCGACGACTCAATAGACGGAACAAGTTAGTTCCGTAAGTCCTCCCGTCATCAGCACACCGCACCCTCGTTGAGCTCTGGCAGCCTTACTCACCGGCAGGAACACAACACTATGTACTCATAGTCACTGGGTCTAGTGCTATTTGGCTGCGGTCTTCTGTAAGGCGGAGGTACTACCCCAGTTGGGCAATTGGGAATTGGGCAGATGGGAATTCAATAAAAATGTATATATTTCTCTTAGCTTAGTTTATTAAGTCAGGGTCCCACTGAAAATCAGCGCCTCGGCTTGCCGTGGCAACATGCTGAGTGGGATCCCATTTAGCATCTAATTTAAGTTGTATGTACCCCTACCTTGTATTTGTCCAATTTGATGTTAAATAAAGTATATTCTATTCTATTCTATTCTATTCTATTTATTAATAATTTCAGATTTAAAATGACACGATAATTCTACGTTCGAATAGCGTCATTTAAGTTTGAAACCTTTCAAAAATGAACCCAATTTCAAATGCCGGCAACGCACTTGCAACCCGTATATCGTAAGCGTCCACGGGAGATTAAAATTGCTTATCGTTAGATAATTTGTGAATAATTCACATTTTTTATACCTCTAATTTAAAAAAGAGTCAACGCCTCAGCTTTGCTAAAGGGTTTACTGGTAGAGAATACCTTACGATGTTAAATCAACCTTTATTCTGTAAGGTTTTCTTTTATGCCAAAAAGGTTAGGTAGATTAAATGTGAGTGTGTGTAGTAAAACGTCTTACTTTGTCGGTTACCATTAAGGCGAAATTTTCTTATATCTTTATATGAATAAACTGACAAAGCGGCTTTCTAGCAATCGACAAAGTGGGACGTTTTTTCGTGCACACCCACAAATAAATAAGTCAATAAACCGTTAAATTGACTCACAAATACCTATCGCTTTTACCACATTTTCAATATAAACAGAATATGCCAAAACCACTAGAAAATTCACCAGACCATGTAACACCTGTATTGTATGGAGAATTTAATTATATACACAATACACCGTCCGTCGTACTATTGACAGATAAATAGGGATGCCCAGGGGAATAAAAGTGAAGGGTTCAGTATAGAAGGGTGCAATCTAATTTCACAAAAAAGGGTATCTTAAACCTTTGGTCGGACATACGGCTGAGGTGGATAGTCAGCAATTTTGCTATAATTTTTAAGCCTCCGCCACACATAAAGCGTTTTGATAGCGTAGCGTAACGTTTGCGTTCCGTTCGCAATCCGCGCGCATTCCGCTCGCAATCCTCGCTTGTTAGTTCCCGCCGGCGTCCGCTGGGCGCAACGCCAGCGTTCGTCCGGCGCACCGCTATCGGTTTTGATAGCGTTATGATAGCGTAGGCGGAGCGGTAGCGGAGCGTCAGCGGAGCGCAACGATAGCGGTGCGCCGGACGAACGCTGGCGTTGCGCCCAGCGGACGCCGGCGGGAACTAACAAGCGAGGATTGCGAGCGGAATGCGCGCGGATTGCGAACGGAACGCAAGCGTTCGTCCGGCGCACCGCTATCGTTGCGCTCCGCTGACGCTCCGCTACCGCTCCGCCTACGCTATCAAAACGCGCATGTGTGGCCGAGCTTTTAATCCCCGTCGCAAAAATGACGAGGTGTTATAAATTTGAAGTGTCCGTCTGTCTGATTGTCTGGTGTGTGTCTGTGTCATCGTAACTACCAATTTTGTTTGTTTGTTTGAAAGCTGAATAAGTCGGGAGTGTTCTTAGCCATGTTTCATGAAAATCGGTCCATTATGTCGGGGGCTTTTTCAGAATTTTAATTTTTATTCAGACACGAGTAATGGTAAAAAAATATACTTTAGTGCAAAGAAAAGAGTCTAAGCTAGCGTCTATCCTACTTTGCGAAAAATAATATTTGTTACTGTTTGAAGAAACTTTATATTGACAATAAAAATGCATGCAGTTTAACCATTAAATAAATACATATTATTTTGACGCACATGTGTTTTGTGCGAATAGTTAAATTTGTAATTTGACGGCATTCAGAAAATATGTGGATTTATTAAGTTGCACCTTTTTTATGTGAAATCTTTATAAATCAAGAATTTCGCGTCTAGTTTTTAAAATATCCGCATTATTTTCGATTTATCCTAAACGCATTTAAGTAAACACTGCGACCTTACATTTATGGTATTTAATTCCTTCTATTTTATCCATTTATTATTTAACATGCTCACTGTTGCATAATCCCGTATCCCCCATTCTATAGACACGGCGCGCCGAAGCGTGTCTCATCTCGCTGAATACCGTCCATTTGAGGCGTCGAAACAACTGCTATGGACCTCTATGCTTTCTCAATGACCAAATCTAATATAATCTAACATTACTTTAATACCACAAAGTCATAAAAACGAACAAAACTTCAATCAATATTTAACCAAACTGTAAAAGAGATAAGGTTAAAAATAGTTAGGTGGTAAAATGGATGGTGTTATACAAAGAGTAACATAATCCCTATTTGAAAGCTATCGGATTTGTTTTGGGTGTAAATTGAGTTTTTATTCATATTTTTGGGGGAGTATTGTAATGGAGCGGGTATCAAATGTAGACAGTAATATAAATCTTAGGATGAGCGAAATATAGTCTTATTTTTTTTTAGATGGGTTTTGCACTGTATATTGTACCTATACAATTCTGTGGTAATCTGAGATGGATTTCGATTCTGGTCAACTAACCTCTGACTTAAGTTCCACTAAGTTATTTTGAATTACAAAAGAGTATTTCTTCATAAATCCTGTGCCATTACATACAATAAATTATCAAACGCAAAAAAAATGACTTACTATTATGGAGAGTAGTTACAAACTTTTGTAAGTACTTTTTAGTTTTTATTTTATGCCCCCTAGTTTAATAAAAGCGAATTACCTCTTAACGTGGAAAGGATTGTATTATACAAATATTAAACCTTGAAAAAAATTTATATCAAATTTATTTTCTAATTCGGTACATTTAGTTTAATTTATTTTATTTCAAAATAGTTATACAGCAGGACAGTATTAAATACTAAATCACTGCAAAACTAAAAACTAACAAAAAGAATTAGTAATTAAAAATATGTATTATACATGATAAACTGTTGAAAGAAGAACATCCACTATCTCACAGAACCTCAATAATTCATCATTACATGTGTTTTGAATACATTTTATTTATTTTAAACTGCCACACAAATATATCAAAATATCACTTTTAATTAACTCTTTCCCGCAATCGAGTCGGTTTGTATGCCGGGAAAGTTCCCTGAAATTTTTGAAAGCTTTCAGCGCAGTCATTATGAATGCGAACAATAGTAAGCAAACATTCGAAATTTCGAACATGCACAATACACTCGCATCCGATTGTACGGTACCTGTGTACGGGGATATAGCATACAGGGGCACAGCAGTGGTTCAGGATGGCCGAAAAAGTGTTGACAAAATTTTTTGCACGTATTGCTGATTACCTACTTTGACAAATGTCTGCGTTGTGTATCATAGTTATTTTAATGAAACTCTTAGGCCCACTTGCAGCAACCACTTAAGGGTTAGTGGGCCGTCATCTGTCAAATTCCATATAAAAAGGTGGGTTATTATTCGGGTTAACCCGAGGGTTACCCACCATTTTATTTATATTTTTATTTAGTGAAATTCGCGTGTTCTGCGTACTTTTAGGTGATAATATTTGTAGATATTTGTTTACATTTTTCTTATCAACTACAAACGTCACTGCATTCTCATCTCACTATAAATGATTTGAGATGTGAGGTAAAAACAGCATAGATTGTGTTTTTACACTTTTACCTCTGAGGAAGAAAAATTTGTGCGTGGAGTTGGGAGTCCCTGCGAAAGAAGTGAAACTTCGTAATGTCTTGGTTTTCAAAATTCGAGTTGGCAACACGGCGTTAAACGTTTAACGTTGTCAGTTGAAAGTTTCACTTCAAAAGAGTAGCTTGAGCTTGAGTATGTTAGAATTTCAGCTTTTTTAGGTTTGAAAATAAACGCATTTAGTTTTGCAGACGTTACGTTTTTGTTTGAGTATTGTAGACATTTATACGTGTAGGGTAAACTCGCCTCATTCGGTGACACGCCTAATTCAGTGATACAAGCTTTGAAGCACTATTCCGAAAGGCGATTTTTGGTTGGTTCACCGAATTAGGCGTGTCGCCGAATGAGGCGAGTTTACCCTACCTACCCGCCTCGTGCCTCGTGTTTCGTGGCGCTACTAAGATCTTAACAATGTCTAGATACTTACTGTTTCAGCCATAGCTACTGCGACTCGCCTTCATTAGGGAATAGCACCTCGACGCTCATTGTATGTACACTTTTGACAGCGCCACCTTTGACAGAACTTCGCGTAAGGGCTTAACCGACTATGGTTACATTGGTACTGTGAGTGCATACGGTCGTAGATCAATGTGTGTTAACAAAAAAACATGTGTTTTTTTAATTGGAGGCCAACGAGCAGAGAAATAGGTTCATGGTAAGCGATTACCGTTGCCCATGGAGTTATTGAGTTTTGTTAAAGGCTGTAACTACAGTCTTATTCATAATGTGTGTTTTATAAATAACATATTTTTTTTAATTAAAGGCCGACATTTTCATCATTTACAAAGTATTTGTAATCTATGGAACGCCGCTTCTCAGTAGTTTTTCGACTTACTACCTTTTTACTTTCACAACGCAGGGTTCTTTTACATTTTAAACAAAGGTTCCTACTAGTCTCACATACGAAACGTCGTATGTCACAATCCATACAATGATTTTACGTCCTTTCGTAATATGTAGCTCGGTGTTGGCATGAAATGACTGTTTTTGAATTTTTAGGTCAAATGCGTCAAAGCAAGGCTTTTAGCTCTTGTGCTATTGCTTGTGACAACAGAGAAAACTGAAGAAATACAGTAATAACTACACTAGGGGAGCAAGAGTGCAATCAAATAATGACAAACAAAAATAAAAAAATAAGTATGTACAGTAGCGGGAAAATAAACTATCATACTTTTAATATAAGTAAATAACTATTGGATCATAACTACAAATATGTATTTGAATACTTACGAGTCTTAGGAGTCCCTGTGCGTGGCCCGCGGGCAGCCACGAGAGCCCGATGCGGATTAGAGACTTTACACACTTATCGTGTATGTTACTAATATCGAACATCTTATTATAAAAACACAAAATAGCGAATCCTACTAACATAACAATGTTAGTTGGATGAATTGATTTAATTTCAGAAGTCGTTGTTATGAAAATAACAACACATCATTATTTTTGCTATTTGAGGCTAACTTGCTTAACTCTGGTAGGTATACCCATTATACTTCTATCTTGTAAGGAGATATTACCAGGTTGATGATGAAAACTTTTAATTGTAACACTTTATTCGTTAGTTACAAACATAATAAATAATAATGTGTAATTAATAACTTTAAACCAATATTGGAAACTGTAAGTCTAAAATTAAGAAAACATGTTGTGACTTTATTTCATTGGATGACTGTTTCATAATAAAATAAATAAAAATAAATAAATAATAACAACGAATTTACAATAAAACACTTTACAATAAAATAAAATATTTCAAGACTTCTTAACTACAACTCGTTTGTACTCGAACTGGCCCACCCGTCACTGCATTCCCGGTGTTTTTATAACAATCCAAGATGGCGGTAATCAGTTACTAGTACGAGTCAATTGATATTCTTTAATACGCTCATCATAAATAACAATAAGACAATTCAAAATATAAGCCATTAATAAATAATTACTCTTACAATCATGTATCTAAGTAAATCAAATATATAGAGAAAATATTTATATAGGCGATAAAAGATTTTTCCGTTTTTCCCCAAACTATGCGTTTTCAAATCGATACAAACGTTATTTCAACGCAGCATCCTTTTATTTCTTCGGTTGGAAAAACATGGCCGCTTTACGTGTGATGTCAGTTTTGTGGTTTTGTTTAAAAAAAGAATGGTGCGAGCTTGCATAGGTTTTTGGCGTTCCGTATACTTTTTACTCGTATTTTTTTCCTTATTTAAGGTGACATTTTGTTTTATTGCCCATTTATTTACTATCCACGCTCAAAATTATGTAATCCTTATCATCACCATCGTCAATATCGTCATCATTAATAAAATAAATAAATATTGTAGCACATTTTTACACAGATTGTCTGAGCCCCACGGTAAACTCAAGAAGGTTTGTATTGTGGGTACTCAGACAACGACATATATAATATACAAATGCTTACAAAAAACATCCATGACTCAGGAACAAATATCTGTGCTCATCTGGGATTCGAACCCAGGACCGCGGATTAGCAGGCAGGATCACTACCGACTGAGCCATACCGGTCATCAGTGGAGTAACTGCTAATCTGCTTTGTCCTCGGCCAGTCTTTTGATTTGCTCATGTGATGCATTCTTTTTCTAAGCATTCTAGAAGAGTTGAAAAGAGGATAGGCCGTGAAAAACCTAGAATCACCAAGTGCTACTGCTCTTCAAGCTCTTATTATGAGGTCTGCAATGAAAAGTACATGTATTGTAAGAAAAATTGAATGTCTTACCTACGGAACCCTAAAAAACATCGGAAACACTTCGTTTTGTGCGAAGGAGGTTTTCATTAGTGGCAGGTTGTGTCCCGGCATTCATTTGCGGGTAGTTCCAGATTTATTGCTACCTGCGCGTTGGGGGGGTTATGAAAAGGGATTTTTAGTTTTTTTTTTGTTTAGGGTTTATATTTTATTTTGTATTGATGGAGGGTGGATATCTAGTTTTATAAACTTTTAAAGTATGAAAAAAATTAACTTTTTATTATGCGTTAGATTGACATATGTCACAACTGAGAAACACTTTATTTTGTACCAGATTTATTTTAGCATAATTCTTTATAAGCACAAAACAACAAAAAAGTACACAGAATAGACATTATCTAAAAGATATGTAAGTAATTCCGCTCTTTTGTTGAAGGTTTGAAGGGCGTTAAAATTGCGAAAGTTAATTTCATAGTTTAACGGTGCAAGGCAAAAAAAAATATTTTAAAATATTAAAACCGCGCTACCTAGTGGATGCTCTGAAAATTGAGAATTTAAACAGTTTAGTTTTTGAAAATTTTCCTCATAAACTATAGGCGTGTTTCGAACTCAATAGACAGTAATCTACTGGTGGCGAACAAACTGAAATTAATAGCGACGCTTGAGTGCCGACAATAAGCGGCGTTACTATTGGTCGACACAAAAATATTAAGTCATCATCATCAGGCCGGTGTCTTGTCGTATCAAGAACTAAAGAGGAAAGCGGAGAATAGGGAAATATGGCGCATACTCCACCGACAAGAGCTACATAGCTCGTAAATAAGAAGAAGAAGATCATCAGCCTATCGCAGTCCACTGCTGGCCATACGCCTCCCCAATTTCACGCCACCGATTCCGATCTTCGGCTGCTCGTATCCAGCTCCTGCTAGCCATCCTGCGCAAATCGTCCCTCCACCTTACCTGAGGGCGTCCTGCACTACGCTTGACGAGACGCGATCTATTAAGTAAATAAAATATTAAGTCTTCAAGCTGTGCTCTTGTCGGTGGAGCAATCTCCAACTCGTCCGGTCCTCTGCCAACTCCTTCACCTTCTGGTACGACACGACCTGAACCTTTTCTTTAATTTGGGTGAAATAGTTTCTCCTAGGTCTTCCTTTTCCCCTCTTTCCTTCTACTTCTCCTTTCACTATGTTTTTGAGAAACAGGTCGTGTCGTAGCAGATGTCCAACTAGTACGCCTCTTCTTTTTTCTATTGTCTTTAATATATTAATTTTTTCTTTAATCCTCTATCTAACATTTGATATTTTTTCTGTCCAACTAATACCATTGTCCAAAATCGAATCGAGTTTGTAACGAGGTTTATACACGTAGTACCGCTGTTTGTGAAGCGCCTAATACGAAAATGCAATTAACGGTGCTTCAAGCTATTCTATAAAATGCAATTTTCCCATCATTGTGGAAATTCAGCTTCCGACGAAGTTGGGGCTAGTTTTAAGGTGAATTAAGTTGAAATTTTGCAAAAATTCCAACGAAAGCTTGAAATAACATCGTTTATAATTTTGAAACAGATTTCTAAAGTGTTCTGTTACATGGTTTTAACCATCTATTTTTAACCCCCGACGCAAAAACGAAGGGGTGTTATAAGTTTGACGAGTCTGTCTGTCTGTCTGTTTGTCTGTCTATCTGTGTGTGTGTGTGTCTGTCTGTGGCATTGTAGCTCCCGAACGGATGAACCGATTTAGATTTAGTTTTTTTTTGTCTAAAAGCTGAGTTAGTCGGGAGTGTTCTTAGCCATGTTTCATGAAAATCGGCCCACTATGTCGCGGTCGGGGGTTTTTTCAAAATTTTAATTTTGTTCATAATGAATCTGGGTAGTGTTTTGTAATGTAATCTGTTATTGCTGTCACTTTTATGAAAGAGGATCGAGTATTATAGAGAGTCAAAGTAAAACGTGTAATCACAGTGCATAGTCTGCCATCTCTCGACACAAGCTTACAACTTTTGAACCTTAGTTTTGACAATTTGGCCCATATTGCTAGCTTGATATGTGTTACAACCTAACCACAAAATTAAAATTTTGAAATAAACCCCCGACCGCGACATAGTGGACCGATTTTCGTAAAACATGTTTCCAAAATTTCCGTCGCTTTTTCAAGCCTTGCGTATTTCCTATATATCTGTATTCCACGTTTTGACCACAGCTATAACCTATTAAAAACTGCAGTTTAACCAATACAAAACAAACGAGGCCACAATTTGGCGCGCGCCCTGAATCAATTAAACGGTTGGCGTGCGTCCAGCTCAAACTAGACTAATGTGGGGATTGGAAGGGTTCAGGGTTTTATCAATAGGGTTCCGTATTTAGGGTAGTGACCAAGGTGAGTTGAGGAAAGAGTTGTAACTCCATGCATCAGTAAATTCGAATTATTTGGAGTGACATCTAGCGTCAATAGGTTAAATTAGGGAAAAAGTATCCAGAACAACTTTGTTAAACAATAAACAGTCAGAGCCAGACTAGCTTTAGGTAGCAGATTTTAAATAAAACCGGCCAAGAGCGTGTCGGGCCACGCTCAGTGTAGGGTTCCGTAGTTTTCCGTATTTTTCTCAAAAACTACTGAACCTATCAAGTTCAAAACAATTTTCCTAGAAAGTCTTTATAAAGTTCTACTTTTGTGATTTTGTTCATATTTTTTAAACATATGGTTCAAAAGTTAGAGGGGGGGGGGACGCACTTTTCTTTCCTTTAGGAGCGATTATTTCCGAAAATATTAATATTATCAAAAAACGATCTTAGTAAACCCTTATTCATTTTTAAATACCTATCCAACAATATATCACACGTTGGGGTTGGAATGAAAAAAAATATCAGCCCCCACTTTACATGTAGGGGGGGTACCCTAATAAAACATTTTTTTCCATTTTTTATTTTTGCACTTTGTTGGCGTGATTGATATACATATTGGTACCAAATTTCAGCTTTCTAGTGCTTACGGTTATTGAGATTACCCGCGGACGGACGGACGGACGGACGGACGGACGGACGGACAGACAGACATGGCGAAACTATAAGGGTTCCTAGTTGACTACGGAACCCTAAAAAGATCTATAGGCACCAGCCTCTGTCGGTATTCAAGTATGACTAACGAGACAGACAAATATACACATTTTCCTACGCGTACGTTTTAAAACGACACCTCCAAACGCCCTTTACCTTAAAAACGTACGCAAATGTAACGAAAACACTCAAAACCGAAACGCACTAACTCCACGTTCCATCTCTTTTGAGATTGAACTTTAACGGGTGATGATGCGGTTGGTTTTTGAGTGGTTTGGTGAGGGTTTGAAGGTGTTCTGGAGGTGGGTAAAGGTACGTCTGGGTGCACAATAGCGAGGGTCCTTAGGAAGTCACTTCCAGGTGCCGAGTCCTGCCGTAAGTGGGGTCCAAGGTGGAGGTGGAAGCGAGTACGGTCAACCAATTAGAATCCTAGGCCACTCTAGAACCCTGTCATGTTGTTGACACCGTGCTTTATTTGCAATAGAAGTCAGTTTGACTTTTACTGTGAAAGGGTTTTACAATGGCCTAGAATTTTAATTGGTTGACTGTACCTAAAATGATTACTATTTTGTACGTACGGACTCCGTGAGAGCGGCAAAAGCTGGCATGATACCACTCTAGACCGAGCCGAGCAAAGTGGAATTTTATTGAAATGAAATATTTATTTTCAAAGTAGGCATATTACAATGCGCATATGAACGTTAAATAAAGCTACGCCGGCTCTAACCCTACGCCTCAGCCTCGAGAAGATTTCAGTCCCCCCTCAGTTGGAGGGGGGTATCCACTATGGGACCGGCATCTTATAATTAACATACATTAAATAACAAGATACAATTACTTTATTGTGTTAGAAGGCCAATACTCATTTTGGTTCATCGGGTAAACCTAATAAGTTCCTACGCTGACGACTTCTTTTTCCTCGCTATTTCCTGTTACTTGGGGTCAGCTTTCTTAAAGCTCGGCCACACATGCGCGTTTTCAGAGCGTAGGCACTAGGCGGAGCATTAGCCGTGCGCCGGACGGACACTGGCGTCGCGTGCGCCCAGCGGACGCCGGCGGGAACTAACGAGCGCGGATTGCGCGGGAATCGCGGGATTGCGTGCGGAATGAGGGCGCATTACGCTCCACTAACGCTACGCTATCAAAACGCTTTATTTGTGGCTGAGGCGCTGCTACACTAGTTATGTCTAAACGTTAAATCAATCGCGCTGTCTCCTTTGCCTTACACGCCCGTCTAAAGGGCCCCGCAAGAGGGTGGAAAGAGTTGCGCGTGAAAGATTAATCTTACATGGAAACTGTTTCTTTTGCACTCCCCCGACGCGCCAGATTGACTATTTGGCACATTTGCTAACCGTGCATATTTGAAGGAGTGAAGTTATTTTTGAAATACCTACAAATTAAGATAAGAGCATGCAATACTAATTTTTAAATGTCATCATTAAAGAATATAAAATAATTCGTATGAATTAACACTACATATAATATGTACATTATGTACCTACTGTCTTTGTCGATACAAGTTGTTTGCAACAATTGTAACATAAATAAAGCGAAACTGACTACTTACATAGACGACGTATTGGTATGATGGAAAGGGACAAACGAACTTTTTAGGCTTGATAACTTATCTTCTAAAAGTCGCTAAAGTACACTGAGAGAAAATACAACCAGTTTTCAAGTTTTTTGGTTAAAAAAATAGCGCCTACGTGCTCTTTGGTTCAAACAACAAGCTACTTGTCATTTTAATCGGCAATATATTTGAATCAACAAGTCGATTTTATAAAAACAACCTGACACATATTGTTTTAAACATACGTTTGGCTGATTCAAACGGATAAACCGAAACAAGTCGAACTTGTTAAATTCACAATGCAAATTTCTCTCAGTGTAAAGACAAATTTTATAAGATACACAAAGCATATATAAGCCTTTGAAACAGCTATATTGTAAAATTAGCCACAACAACCCATAAACGGCATCATCAAATTTCCTCGCACACATAAATATCAAAAGGGTTACAACTCCGACCGAAAATTTCGTAATATTTTCTATATTTTTCGGTAACGTCGTAAATTTCCATTTTGCAAGCTCCGAAAACCATAACTATATCCGAGACTCGTTTGGTTGTTTAATGGTGATGACCAGCGATATCCGGTTGTGGATATTGTATTCTGTTTTTAAAATTTAAAGCTAAATGGAATACCACCGACGAAGAAAACTATGATAACGTATTATATCGCGCAAGGGACTACCCACACGACGCACGTCGTAAGACGCGGAGCGCTCGCTTGGGGCGCGTTTTACGTCCTTTCTATACAAAATGTACTGAGGAGACGTTTTTAATTACGTCACTCGTGTGGCGCGGCGGTCCGTCCCGCGTCTTACGACGTGCGTCCCTTCTGTGTATTTTACGCCTAAGGTACAGCGGGTCAATTTGGACTGGGGCAATGCAACTGATCCATTTTTTTTTTAAGTTTTACAATGCTTGCATTATTAATTAGTGTCCATTGGTTATATTATGGATACATGTGGAACTCAACTTAATGGTGTAATAATGGAAAAAATGGATCAGTCACAACGGGGAGGGTTGGCAATTGGCAACCTGTCACTGCAATGTCACAATTTCGTGTTCTTTCAACCCATTAATTGCCAGGAGTGGCACTGAAACTTGAATAGTTTCATGTGCTCTGCCTACCCCTTCATGGGATACAGGCGTGATTGTATGGATGTAAAATAAGCAAGCCATTGGGAATCGAGTTGCATAGACAATAACTGCCAAACCCTTCGGACAATGCATTACATATGCGTCTTACTGAATGCACTGCACCCGGTGCACGGTGCATAAGTTAAGAGTTAGCTTTGTACAGTAGGAGCTAACTAAACCGACTGTACCAGTGTTATAGTTATAGATTACACAATATCAAAGCAGATATGCTACTTATTACGTGTGTCTCAAGCTCAAATGATAGAGATTGAACGACGAAACATAACGCAGTAGTACACGAATTTGACACTCAGATACTGTGTCCTCTTTATATTACATTATTCCGCCTTCAAGAGTAAGCTTCGTACTGTCAGTACGAGCTAACTAAACTAGCCGACTGTACCAGTATTATAGATTACACAATATCAAAGCAGATATGTCACTTGTCACTTATGACTACTAACAATGCTTGAAAGAGTTTGAAATTGACAATTTGTGTCTTATGTCACTCAACCGTCAAGAGTTTGCTTTATACTGCAGTACGGGCTTAACTAACTAGACTTAGCTAACTAACCGTGTGTTGTGGATTACTTCATGTAAGAGCAGATATGCCAGTCTCCTTTGCCTGGGATTAAATGACAAAGCGAATCACATTCGCCGCCCACTGTGCTTCCCCGAAATACCAATTACATTATTTAATTTATACTATTTTCATTTAGAACTGAGCTGTATTTTCCTTATTTCGTTGAATTTTAGAACAAAACCGTCACGGAAAAGATGTCACTATCAGCTGATCTAGCTAGTCTTACTTGATTATTTTTATGGTTGCAATGTCTAACATATTTTTACAAAAGTCAATGGATTGTTTTGTAAAATGCGTAAAAATTATGAACCATTACTTATACACTTTTTTTGGAGTGGCACTGTGGCATATCTGTTTTATCCTTCCATAATCTACGTCGTCAGTGATAATATTTGCACACCATAGTTTCGTGTTGTTTGTTTGGTGACAGACAAACATCGCTATCAGTGTTATATGTATGGATTCTATGATGGAAAAAGTAACAAATATTTATAAACATAGCGCGCGTTTGTGTTTACTTTCGTTCAGATAAAAGTGAGACTGATATTTTATGTGAAAAAAGTTTTCGATATTTTTGTGTACCTACTTTACCAACGTGTTTGGAAAAGTAAATCAATCTTCTTAAGGGACTTGAAAAACTCAGAAAAACTATCATAAGTACTGACATGTGTGAAATGTGGTAAAATGTAGCGTGACATCCAAAATATTTTTTATACATTTATTTATTTAATCTTTATTTTACAAACGAAAAATCTTTATGGACAAAAAGGCGGACTTAAATGGCATTCTCTACCAGACAACCTCGTGGCTAAGCAGAGATTGTAAACGATTGTGAGAAAGCACAAAATAAAAATATTTCTTAAACGATTTTAAACAGCCATCAAAACTCAAGTTACAACTTTAAAGTAGTAGTAGTATTCATCACTTTGTTGTGTACAGCAGTTTATATACAATTTGTAAGAATAGAGATACAAAGGCGAGCTTATCCTTATAAGGCCCTCTTCCAGCTAACCTTGGAGTAGATGAGAGGAAAGGATCAAGTTACGAGCGAGCGTCCATAAGCTACGGTAAGGGTACGGTGATCGCTCACTATCAAGTATGCTTGTTTACCACCGTCGTTCCAAAAATGCTTCCTTATTATTCATTTGTTACTATTATTTTTCACTTCCGTCACCGAAAATCTGTCAAAAGCTTTTTATAAAATGTTTTTCGCCTTTCAAATTCCTGGCCAACCAATTACCAGACATTTATAAAAACAAATAGGCCGGACTTAACATCACCATAATGAAATACCTCTGTCCGCCATCTTGGATTGGCTGTCAAACTTCCATTAAACTACAAAGGAGAATTTAGGAGAAAAATATCAGTCCATTCTCGCAAAAGGGGTGAGTAAAATTGACAGCTAAATTGATCATAGAAGCCTTTGACACAGTTTTGTAGGTGCCTGGTTTTCCGGCGCGGACGGCAAAAAGTGGACTAAATCCGTATACATGTTGTTGAGAGGAAACAGGGACGTATGAAGACTGGAAATGCTTACGCCGTGTCTTGCGTGGGCGACGGTCGCGCGACCGTCGCTCGACCGTCGCCGTCGCGTCTCATCGCATCGTCTACTTCCATATCGATAAGGTTTGATTTCGTATGCATCGCATCGCCGTCGCGCGACCATCGCGCGACCGTCGCCCACGCAAGCCACGGCGTTAGCAAGGCCTGGGTGGACGCTCTGAGCGGAGCGTTTTGACACCCTTTGAAGCGTCGACTCAGGACACCTGTATGCTGTATGCATGCATGCTGTAACTAGCGTAAAGTTTTGACTGAAACTTACGCTGATTGGATTACAGTCCATCCTGTTGAGACTCTCTTCATTTTTAACATAATGTCTTTACACATTACAGAAACTTGTGTGTAAGGAGTTAGGACTATATTTCCGAGCTCATATAACCCGGCAACCTTTAAATCAAGAGTGAACAGGCATGTTCTGGGCGAGCTCACTCCGTCGTAGGCCACGTCTTTGCCTTTGGCTAGTCTGTGGCCAAGAGTAAGCCCATTTATAATAAAAAAAAGGACTATTGAGAGCTGATGGAAGAAACCAATACAGTGAACACTTTAAAATAAGACATATCTCTTAGATTTTACAGACATTTAAAACAACAACATTTCCATCGTCATCATCTAGATGGCTGGCAGTCCTCAACTGTGCGTTTCTCCAGAAACTTCCTGCCCCGCACAGCTAAACTGTGGAATGAATTGTCGCCTGCGGTATTTCCGGACCGATACGACCTTCAAATCTTCAAGAAAAGAGCGTACACCCATCTTAAAGGCCGGCAACGCACCTCCAACACCTCTGGTGTTTCGGGTGTCCATGGGCGGCGGTGATCGCTTACCATCAGGCGACCTGTCTGCTCGTTTGCCTCCTATCCCATAAAAAAAAAAAAAACAATATCTATGATAATATTGTCTTCGGTTACCGCGATAGTTCATTATGAATTAGAACTATGGAAACGGATTATATCGCGTATCGTGTAATTTTTTTAATATCGTATAACTAGCTTTATTAACAGTGTGTGATATTAATATTTGCTTGTATGTGGGTAGTTTTTGCGCATTGTAATTTTTCCTCAGTCATCCGTTGACCACGAACGCTGTAGTGTTCGAAACGTCTGGTTTGTACATTCATTATACGCGATATAATCCGTTTCCATAGTTTTATTTAATTATGTAGGTAATTGTTAAAGTAGCAATATGAATACTGTGAAGTTCGTAATATTAAGTTTCAGAATTAAAACTTATTTAATTTACGTAGTTCTTAAGTTGCGTGAATTCCCAATAATTTTAGAGTCTCATATTTCTAACCTTGGAAACAAACTTCCAAAGTCTGTAATCAATAATTCTATATTTGATTCTAATGATATTAGTTTCTTGAAAGCAATCATTTCAGTTTCAAAAGAAACTTCAAAGGTCGAGAATCGAGATTCATTAAAGTGAGTGTTTCAGTTCATTTTTTTTAATATATGTATTTGTATCAAGAAAACGCCTTGCCGGCTTATAAGTTTAATACGCTCTTTTCTGGAAAGTCGTAGCTGCATTGCAAAGACCAGACAGACAGACGGACAGAGTCGCACTATAAGTGTACCCTCTGTACCTTTTTGGTACTATATTTTTCAGTTAAAGCTCGGCCACATATGCGCGTTTTGATAGCGTAGGCGGAGCGGTAGCGGAGCGCAACGATAGCGGTGCGCCGGACGAACGCTGGCGTTGCGCCAACGGACGCCGGCGGGAACTAACGAGCGCGGATTGCGAGCGCAATGCGCGCGGATTGCAAGTTCCGCCGGCGCACCGCTATCATTGCGCTCCGCTATCAAAACGCTTTATGTGTGGCGGAGGCTTTACCCTTCGATTTATTTGGAGCTCTACAGCAAAATCATAATGTTATAGGGTATTTTTCTGCAGAGGCTAAACGGTCACCGTAACTTATAGATTTTCTTTTTTTTTTACCCAGTGGCACTGAAACGACCAGTTTTATGTGATTTATCTTACAGTTACAACATGTATGCACCCTGTATTCCCGAAAGGGGTTTCGGGAATACAGGCGTCAGTTTATGCGTTATGTATGTATGTTCTATTAATATCAAATAAATAAATACTGTAGGACACTTTACACAGATCAACTTAGCCCCAAACTAAGCAAAGCTTGTACTATGGGTGCTAAGCGACGATATACATACTTAAATAGATAAATATATATACTTATATACATAGAAAACATCCATGACTCAGGAACAAACATCTGTGCTCATCACACAAGTAAATGCTCTTACCGGGATTCGAACCCAGGACCGCGGCTCAGCAGGCAGGGTCACTACCGACTGAGCCAGACCGGTCGTCAATATTGTCACTTCCAGTGTATGTAAGACTGTGTCCGTCCGTCCGTTGGTGCGTAAACTGGCCTACATCATCCCAACATCATCCCAGTGAGGTGGACCGCTAAATTAGCCCAGGCCGACCAATGAAAAGATTCGCTTTATCCCGTCCTAACTTGTTGGCTTTTCTGTATATTTAGTGGAAAAACTGTATTTATGTAGCGCAAAAAGATATGATCAACAAATTGCACCTGATTATATTCTTCAGTACAGATGGTGTTTTTTTGCGCACTAGTGTGAGAAGTGATTCATTTCTTGTCAGGTCACCTCCGAGAGCCATCAGGGGGCCGATTTTTGAATGTCGACTATTGGATTTCGTGAATTTCGTTCAATAATATCTCCACTACTAGCGATTTAAATTCTAATAATAAAATAAAAAACCGGCCAAGAGCGTGTCGGGCCACGCTCAGTGTAGGGTTCCGTAGTTTTCCGTATTTTTCTCAAAAACTACTGAACCTATCAAGCTCAAAACAATTTTCCTAGAAAGTCTTTATAAAGTTCTACTTTTGTGATTTTTTTCATATTTTTTAAACATATGAAACATATGGTTCAAAAGTTAGAGGGGGGGGGGGGCGCACTTTTTTTTTTTTTTCGCACGCTCAGTGTAGGGTTCCGTAGTTTTCCGTATTTTTCTCAAAAACTACTGAACCTATCAAGTTCAAAACAATTTTCCTAGAAAGTCTTTATAAAGTTCTACTTTTGTGATTTTTTTCATATTTTTTAAACATATGGTTCAAAAGTTAGAGGGGGGGGGACGCACTTTTTTTTCCTTTAGGAGCGATTATTTCCGAAAATATTAATATTATCAAAAAACGATCTTAGCAAACCCTTATTCATTTTTTAATACCTATCCAACAACATATCACACGTTGGGGTTGGAATGAAAAAAATATCAGCCCCCACTTTACATGTAGGGGGGGTACCCTAATAAAACATTTTTTTCCATTTTTTTTCTTTGCACTTTGTTGGCGTGATCGATATACATATTGGTACCAAATTTCAGCTTTCTAGTGCTAACGGTTACTGAGATTATCCGCGGACGGACGGACGGACGGACGGACGGACGGACGGACGGACGGACAGACAGACAGACATGGCGAAACTATAAGGGTTCCTAGTTGACTACGGAACCCTAAAAACGAGTGGTCTTTACCACTAGATTTAACATTACTACCCGTCCTTTTTCAAAAATAGCATTTACGTCGTTTTCCACAGACTTTCGAACGACGAATTCATGCGTTGAGACTCAAAAATCGGTCCCCTGGGTGGCTAGCCGAATGGCACAATCGCTCACGAAACGCTCACGAAACGAAGCGCTAGTAGATATCTATCTCTATCGCGCTTGCGTATTGGCGCGACAGAGCCAGCGGCGTATCGCTTTCGTTTGGCGTCGGAGAAATGCCTGTACTGAAAAACGTCGTACCGTAATTCGTAACTCGTGTCGATTAAAACACTCCCTTCGGTTTTGTTTTAACTTATCGCCACTCGTTTCGAACTTCCATTTTCCGCACTTGTATCGTAATGTAATATATCGACACACCAGCAAGATGACATTATTTATAATAAATCAATTTTTTATTGATTTTAAAACTTGACACCGAATAAGCATTGCCTGGTCATTAATTCTCTATAGGTATAGGTACCAGCAGAGGCTGGTCCATACAAGCCAATTCCCACCGGCTTGCCTAAAATTGATTACTAGTAAAGTACCTTAATGTTAAGGTAGGTTTCTCTTTTCCTCTTTGCGAATACCTACTATTGCAATGTAATTCTCGTTGATCACAAAAACTTCTAATAAAACAAATGACATTCGTCTTGCAAAAAAAAACATGGCCGTCTTTATTCCTTAATACAATTGTATTTACGTAATGTTGCAACTTTAATTTGGCCGTCGGACACAGAACACACTACAAGTTTCACCATAGAAAAATAAGTAATTTCCTTAGACGCTAGCGCTACACCTAGCTGCAAATGTAGTTTGTATTGATTTGTATAGAAATAAACCTATTCGCATGCCATATGTATAAAGTGGGGTCATTGACCGGGTTTTACTGTCCTCTGGTCAGTTTACGATGCATGTTGGGAAAATATTCCGATTTTTATGAGAAATAAACTGCAATTTGTATGGGGAATGAGGTGTAAATGGTAACATTGGTTGAGATGAAAGCTTCAAGTTATTTGTTTGGATATTGTACGGATATAAATTTGTACAATGCGCAAACAACCAGCGCGAACGATCATAATTACGAGTATATCAATATTAATATAATTAAAAATAAAAGCATTTCAATCCTTTTTTTTTTTTGGAAATCATCAGTTATCGGAAACCGGTTCTTATTTACTCCATACTTAGACAGATTTAGACACAATTTTTTATTTGTAGGGTTTAATTTCATAGATAGTTTTAGTTTAGTTATAGTTTTATTTATAAGTTCATAGTTAAGTTTTTTTTTTGTATTAGTTTTAGTTTAGTTATAGTTTTATTTATAAGTTCATACTTAGTTAAGTTTTTTTTGTAGTAAAATTGCATTTTACTTTTAACTAATAAAGTAAATCTCCATACTAAAATACCGGTATTTTTTCGTTCTTTTTGTTCTTTACGTTTTTTTAAATGGGGCAAGCTGATAAGTAGTTATAGTTACATAAATACATAATTCTGTCCTAGTTATATAACAAGCTCTAAGTTATTTTTTTTAAATAAACGCATGGCTAAAATAATAAAAACACTCCCGACTAACTCAACTTTCAAACAAATAAAACTAAACCTAAATCGGTCCATTCGTTCGGAAGCTACTACGCCACAGACCGACGGTTTTAAGCCGGGGGTTAAAAAATACTGATTAAGATCCCAGACCCTTTAGCACAACTTGCCTTGTCGCGCGCGAGTCCATACATAAAGCGCGACTTCAAGTATGGACTCGCGCGCGACAAGGCAAGTTGTGCTAGAGGGGCTGATTTACACACACGTACATGTTGGCCTTGAATGTAGCAGCTCAAGCATTCATTGAAGTATTCAAAATAGGGTTGCTTCTCCCCCTATATACCACAAGGCTATGTGCACACCCCCATTGTTTAGTAGGACGTCTAGACGCGTCGGTTAAAACCTATGCTTATAACTAGTTATGTAGGTTTTATCTACACGGTGAAATAAAAAGGAACGTTCAAACTTTGCATAGTGACTCTTTAGGTCATAATGAACATTTTTTATTATAGGACCAATGCTGAAATCGCAAAATAGTTATTTGTTATACAAGAGTGCAAAGTTGTATTTTAACGCCGAGTGTGGAATTGAAAAACGAGCAAGCAAAAGGAGCGAGTGGTTCGAGAATAGAATCCTGAGCTCGCGAGTTTTTCAACACACGAGAAGTAAAATACATTTGCACTCGTATGTAACACAAAACTTTTCCTCTCACTATAGCGAGGAAAGTACAAAGCAAAAAACGCGTTTATGACTGCTTTCAGTAGTTCCACATCTTCATCACTAGATTAATCCATTTTTATCAATTTTAAAGCAGAAAAATTGACACTATTCAAGGTCAAATTACTTTATCCACTAGTGCATAAAATGCGTTTTTACCCGCTGGTATTAAAGGACAAAACACGTGTTTCCGAGCTAGTGAGGGGAAAAAGATTTGGCTGTGTCATACATTTCGCTCATAATACTGCTCATTTCTATAGAACATGCAGCTAATTTTATTTCGCGATTTTAGCATTGGTTCCATAATAAAAGTTGTTCATTATGACCTCAGAAGCCACTATAACAAGTTTAAACGGTCCTTTTTATTTCATCCTGTATACTGTCTAGTTAGTTTGGAAATTTTGGCTGCCACGTGACAGGCTTAGGCTAGTGTGGGGCCACTAGACAAATAATACCATTGTAATAATTTCTTATTAATAATAAATTATTCTATTCTATTCTTCTAAAAAAATAAACGTGTAAAGTATTTTGGTTTTATATAATACGAGTAAAAAATGAGCCGACGAGACTGAAAGCGATTACCGAAGAAGTTCTTTGTATAAACATTTTTTTTATTTATTACTAGTTTTTGCCCTCGGCCTCGCTCGCGACAAATCAGAAAATTGCTGAATGCTCCTTACAATCATCCACCCCCCATTTTAGAGAAGTGGGGGTTAGAAACAGACAAAAAGTAGCCTATGTCACTCCATCCCTTCAACTATCTCCACAAAAATCACGTTAATTCGTCGCTCCGTTTTGCCGTGAAAGACGGACAAACAGACACACACGCTTTTCCATTTAAGTATAATAGTCTCTTGATGATTTTTTCTTAGACTGTATCTGTCTAAACTGAGTTGAAGTGTGGGGCTGATTGAACCTGGATTGGCAATCGTCGTGCCAAATTTATTATGGGGTTAAAATAGACAGTACGTCACTAAAAAACACCTCTTAATTAATGATTTTATGCGTTTATGTTAACACTGCATTTTATGCGTGGTTTAATGTGTCGCCCGTATAAGGATTACACACTGTATATTTCTTTAGACTACACTGGGGCTGATTGGAACCTGGATTGGCTATCATCAGGCGCGCCACGAGCGGTGTCAAATTTTCGTTCACACGTAATAAAACGCATTATCTTGGCCGCCTGTTACAACAAACCGAATGCCATGTCATGGTATGGCCGATTTTTATCGTGTACAGTCTTCGGTCTCAGGGCACCCTACCACAAGTGGCGTGATTGGCGATTATCGTGAAATATTTTCGAGCCAGAGCGATATTATGTGGATTTGGCAAAAGTCAATAGTACTACATCCACATACACAACTGTTAATAGATGACTAATATTATTATGGCGTTACTCCCACATGAAATTTTCCTAATATAGCAGCACCACAGTTTTGCAATTAATAGCGTATTGCATACATACATACAATCACGCCTGTATCCCATAAAGGGGTAGGCAGAGCACATGAAACTCCTAAAGCTTCAGTGCCACTCTTGGCAAATAAGGGGTCGAAAAAAAACGAAACTGTGACATTGCAGTGACAGGTTGCCAGCCTCTCGCCTACGCCACAATTTAACCCATATCCCATAGTCGCCTTCTACGACACCCACGGGAAGAAAGGGGGTGGTAAAATTCTTAACCCGTCACCACACAGCAGCAGCAGCTTTAATAGCGTATTAAAGTATAAAACTGCTGTTTTCGTTTAAAATTGACGATTTGTTTTTTTGTTTCAGGTATGTTTTCGTGCGTTAATAGCGATTTGATAAATCGTCTCACTATTTAGTAAGTATTTGAGTTTGAATTTGAATTTATGTATCAGATTCAGACATTTTAGGTACTTATACCAGATCCCGAGATCAGAATACTGCAACTAGCTCTTTACTTATATCACTATTGCTTAACAGTCTTAACACACATTCGATCCACAGACAAGCAGTTGACGATTTTCTATTTTTGCTTATCTTTTCGCTGTAAATATAATTGTATCGCTTAACTTCAAACTTGAGTACCCATTCTGCTGTAAGCTTGATTACCTTACAGATCATATTACAATTTTTATATATTCAACCTTAAAGCAGAATGGATTTACCCAAGTTTGAAGTTAAGCGAAACAATATAGGTGTCTTACGTATCGGTGTGATAGGCAGCCTCGTAGATCATAACGCCGTGAGGTAATCCCCGCAATTTTACACGCATCTGCGCGTAATGAGATCATGATGGAATGGGATCGAGATGATTTTTATTTACGTCGCTATAAACATCCCCTTCTCAAGTTCCCTGTCTGATCTGGATGCCTAGGCAAGGTGACAATCGCTGGCGCCAAGGGGTATACTGCTTCGTACTCAGGAGGGATCACGTGGTATTGTGTGTGCCCGTGCCCAGGTCAATTGGTATGGCCAAATTAGGCTTCAGGAGGAAAGAGACCTCCCCCCCCCGATCCGCGTATGGCAGACTCTAAAGCATTCGATACACATAAGCGGAGCGGAATCCGCTCGCAAGCCGCGCTCGTCAGTTCCCGCCGGCGTCCGCTGGGCGCAACGCCAGTGTTCGTCCGGCGCACCGCTATCATTGCGCTCCGCTAACGCTCCGCCTGTGCTCTCAAAACGCGCATGTGTGGCCGAGCTTTAATATTAACGAAACTTTGTATCTCTCTCCCATTAGGCAGCGTTCCCACTTATGCGTCGCGTGTCTCGGGGCGCGCAAGGGGCGTCCGCGCCTGTAATTGTCTCTCTACATTTTGTATAGGAAAGAAAGACGCGCCCCAGGTGGCGTGCGGCGCGCCTTACGTCCTTCCTATACAAAATGTACTGAGGAGACGCTTTTTGAATTACACTCAGGTGGCGTGGCGCGGACGCCCTTTGCGCGCCCCGAGACACGCGACGTATAAGTGGGAACGCTGCCTTAGGTTCAGGAGATTACGCTTATTTCGGACATCCTTGAAAGTTTACACTCAATTCAATCATCATCATCATGATTTTAGCCTACTGTATAAGCTAGGCTCACCTAGAAGTACCAACAATCAGTATCAGCAATAACAATTTATTAACACCACTAAACGTAATAAGTTTTCAAGTCAAATCATACTTATTCGATAAAAAATACATTTATTCAATTCATTAAAAATTAATAAAATAAATCCTTAATTACTAACAATTACACACAATTTTTGCAACTAAATAAATTAAAAATTACAAATAAAACTAAGAATAACCTAAACTAGTTACTAACTAAATCCACTCCGAGTCCCGAAGCAAAGGAGCCCAACATGATCGCCGCGTTGCCACGTTGAACCGCGACGGACAACCTTCGCAACAGGAACGACCCTGAGCGAGGGATACTTATTCGATAGGTACGGCAATAAGGTAAAATATTGAAATTATATACGGTGAAATTCGGTTGCTAAGGTATACTTTAGGCTCAAATTTCAATCAAATAACCGTAATGTTATCCAAACTTTTCCCTTAGATACCATTAAATAATTATAGACTGTGAGACGATCTTGAACTATTCAAGTTTGGTACATATGAAGTAGAAACCAGAAGGGTTCATTTTAACACCAAAGAAGGAGTTACTTGTGGTAAAGAACTAATAAGATGCCCTTAGAATCATAATTAAATAGCTTATGACCTTAAATAAGGTTGACTTTTTTATCTTATTTTTTTAATATTAAGACGATACGAAATTCATTTTATGTTGCCATACCAACTTGTGTTCTACTCGCATACGACTCTTTTGGTACGATCCATTTTTTTAGGGTTCCTTAGCAAAATATACTGGTAAAGTAAAAAACCTTGGCAACCCCCTCTCTCCCTCAGTTTATCATCTGTCACTAAATATCTCGAGAACGAGTTGAAATCATGAAATACTGAAAAAACTCAATTAGGTCATAATTGTGTGTGTGATGGTTTCCTTCTTAAATTCCATTCTGTGTATGGATGTTTCTTATTGAGGTAAACAATACACTGATTTAAACTTTCACGATTATAACACATAATTATTTTTAAAATCGGGACTTAATCGCGTATGACAACATATTATACAAACTCCAACGTTTTAGGGACGGCGTTTTCCCTGTCGTCTTCTCCGAGACGATATGTAGATACGAGATTAAGTCCCGATTTTAAAAATAGTTACAGGTAAACAATATTTAATAATTAACCTAGTGTACGATTTGCTACTGATCTCTCATACTAGAATCCCATTATATACCGGGAGCCAAATAGATTAAGGCAAAATCCGTTAGGTATTAGAAACTCCATAACCGGCTTGTTAGATACGGGAACTTTTAACTATCCCGTAACTCTACTTAAGCTACCTTCACTTATTGGATATGGATTATCGATTTTGTGACATGGCTCATTTTAGTTAGGTTAACTTGGAGTCAATAGTACACGGTTAAATAAAAGGATCGTTCAAACTTTTAAAGATAAAGATAAAGATATTTTATTTTTCATTAAGCATTACCACATACATTCAAGATGTTAACGATTTTTTTTTAATCTGTTTTTTTTTAATATATTTAGGAGCCTTGGTCCATGGGACTATGTCGGCTCCGTTAGGCCACTTCATATTATTAACAATAAATATACAAACTCATTATAAAAAATAAGTCAAAACAAAAGTAGGTAAAAAAAAAACAACCGAATTAACGATTATATATTGGTAAGTTTACATACTTAACCAAATTTGGTATGCAAAAGAGGTACTTAATACTAAACTTACAACTAAAAACCGCCTTCAAAAAAAAGCGCGTTACAAAACACGGAGAAACTAAAAAGCCAAAAATAATAAACCTTTCAATTCAGATTTCTTATCGTATTGCAATAAGCTAAACATCCAAATTATAAACAAATCATTATTTTTGTAGTCGGTACCAGACCTGTTCGTCGCCTTGCTATTGCCTGTTTGCCCCACCCAACCATACACAGGCTGGTACCGACTCCAAAAATAATTGATTTGTTTATAATTTGGATGTTTAGCTTATTGCAATACGATAAGAAATCTGAATTGAAAGGTTTATTATTTTTGGCTTTTTAGTTTCTCCGTGTTTTGTAACGCGCTTTTTTTTTGAAGGCGGTTTTATTTTTTGTTAAAAAGTTTATTTATTTGTTGATTTTTAGTGGTTCCTAGTGATATTATATGTATCAGTCCGAATACATGTACAGTAGTGAAAGAATTATCCTTTAACTCCTAACCATTGAGGAGTTGACCTTCCATCATCAGCTCAGCCACATAAAATTATTACCATCAGACGTAAATACTGGTGTACCTTTAAAAAATAGACTAAAAACATTACATGTGCCTATAACATTTGAAGAGTTCCCTCGATTTCTCCAGGATCCCATCATCAGACCCTGACTTGGTGCCAATGGGACCATCTCGGGGTTATACCGGTTCGATCAAAAAAAAAATTTTGAAAATCGGTCCACGATTCTCGGAGATATCGAGTAACATACATACAAAAAAAAAATAAAAAAAAAATAAAAATAAAAAAAACATTCAGTCGAATTGAGAACCTCCTCCTTTTTTGAAGTCGGTTAAAAACAAATTTTTGAATGCTACTCTGTGTCAAATAATTCACTAAGGCTATAGAAATTTTTACTATTGAGCCATTGACGTAATTTATTTTTTAAAAATGCAAGATTCATTGTACGGAATCCAACAGGTATCTTATTATAAATTTTTACACTTAAAACTAGACAGCTTTTTTGGTGTTTTGCTAACCGAAAAGGAGCATCCGGTAGTAATCGGTCTGGGTCACGGCAAGAGCGAGGATGATTATCACACGCTATTTTAAACATGGACTTGTATTTGTATACGAATATGCACATTTCGTATATGTAAAGCGCTGGAAGAGGCAAAATACTTAGTTTCTTGAATAATGGTCTACAGGTCTCGTCAGGCCACATGTTTTGCAAAGTGGCTTTTGAGATCACAACGAACAACTTTTATTATGGGACCAATGCTGACCTCTCAAGAAGGAATTTGGCTGTTTCATACATTTCGACTGTCATGATGCCGATAATTATTTTTCGCGATTTCAACATTGGGCTCATAATAAAACTTGTTCGTATGCCCGCCTGCGTCCTATGGGCGGAACGCCGCTATCATTGCGGTCCGCTATCATTGCGCTCCGCTATCATTGCGCTCCGCTAACGTTACGCTCTCAAAACGCGCATGTGCGGCCGAGCTTTAATACTTGGCAATCAATATACTAAAGACAATACCAATAATTTTTAATGACAAAATTCCTAATTTTGGAAACTTTTCTTCGATGCATTGCTAGGTTAAACTTATATTTTACACTGGCTTTAGCCTGCGGCTTCGCTCGCGTTAAATAAAAAAAAAATCAGAATGCTCTTTACAAACTTCCATTCCCCATGTTAGGGAAGTGTGGGGTTAGAAAGAGACAAAAAGTATCCTTTGTCACTCACCATCCCTTCAGCTATGTCCACTTAAAAAATCACGTCAATTCGTCCCTCCGTTTTGCCGTGAAAGACGGTCAAATGTTTCTTGGAGAACTAGTAGTACTAAGCAGACAAAAAACTTTCCCATTTATAATATTAGATTAGCCCAGGACCGGGATAAGTGGCGTACACGAAGGGAGGCCTATACTCAGCAGTGGGCGATTAATGGCTGAAATGATGATGATGAATATTAGTACACTGAGAGAAAATACAACCAGTTTTCATGTTCGTTCAACAAGTTTTTTGGTTAATATAGCGCCTACGTGCTCTTTGGTTCGAACAACAAGCTACTTGTCATTTGAATCGGCATTATATTTGAATCAACAAGTCGATTTTATAAAAACAACCTGACACATATTGTTTTAAACATACGTTTGGCTGATTCAAACGGATAAACCGCAACAAGTCGAACTTGTTAAATTCACAATGCAAATTTCTCTCAGTGTATGGATTAGTCATGTTTAAACAATCCTAAATGCAATGCAGGTCTACTGTTGCAGTATTAACAATGTTTGAAATTAATTCGAATTCCATTTAATTAAACTCAATTAGCGCCTTTTGGTAAATTCTGACGAGGCCATACATTCTAATTTACCATTAATTTAACGTCATTTACATAAATCGAGTAACAATTATGAAATTGGAAGCTGAATTACATTGGTAATCATTATGTCGTATTCATGGATATGTACATTTAACACAGGTAGGTGCTGGAAGCACTGGTAGCCTAGCGGTAAGTGCGTGCGACTTTGATCCGGAGGTCGCGGGTTCGAACCCCGACTCGCACCAATAAGTTTTTCGGAACTTATGTGCGAAATGTCATTTGATATTTGCCAGTCGCTTTTTGGTGAAGGAAAACATCGCGAGGAAACCGGACTAATTCCAATAAGGTCTAGTTACCCTTCGGGTTGGAAGGTCAGATGACAGTCGCTTTCGTAAAACTAGTGCCTACGCCAAATCGTGGGATTAGTTGTCAAAGTGGACCCCAGGTTCCCATGAGCCGTGGAAAATGCCGGGATAACGCAAGGAGGATGAGGATATTTCATTATAAGGTGATAATTAATTTAAGAAATGATTGTAGTATAGATATTTATGTGAACATTTGTGAATATTTTTCCTTTTTAGGGTTCTGTAGCTTAAAAACCGTCATTCCATTTCTCTGTTGAGGCCTTTATTTTACACAACCTTCACCTGGGCCATTTTTTCAAAGTTGTCCACCCCACTTTTTTTTTGGATTTGGAAATTTTTATGTGGTTTCCACTCAGAATCGCGAGCTCTTTCAATTCTAATAGGAGAAAAGAAGTGTCCCAAAGTTTTTTTCCCATTCCGTTACCATTTTTTCATACATTTTGTATGGCGGTAACGGAATGGAAGGTTAGAAAAAATGTATGGAAATCTTGGAACATTTTTTTTCTCCTATCAGGATCGAAAGAGCTCGCGATTCTGAGATTAATCGCGTAAAAAATACCCATGTTACAAAAAAGTGGGGTGGACAACTTTGAAAAAAATGGTCCACCTTTGAGCCACCATTACAATTTAAAAATAATTTGTAATGCGGAACATTATTAGTTAATTTAACAAACTTTTTCGTTTGTATATCGAAAACAAAAAACACCTTTTAAAACTAAACGCAACATGCATTTTAAATTTTTCATCCTCCATTTATCCCTCTCTCCCTCCATTTAGTTTTGTAAACACACTCCATCCATGAATACCACATAATGATTACCAATGTAATTCATATTGCGCAAAATATTAAAAAGTTTCATTTATTAAGTGCACACCTCAAACATTTATCTAAATAAACAAATTATACAAATCAAAGAATCTTTAGACATTAAAATTTATCAAAACAACCACTTCCCAGATTCGAGGACGTAGGTACAGTCACCATCCAGATACATCTAATCGGCTAAGGTGCTCATAGATATCTAAACACTTTGGCATGGATACTTTTGATAGCCTCGGCCGCTCACAAAACTATGGGACATGAAGGGAAAGTATTTATAACGCAAAGCTTTAATAACGTGCTGAAAGCAGACTTCTAGTAATCTTTTTTTAGAAATATACCCTATCCACTAATTTGTCTTCATGACCCATGGTTTTGGGACGGGTTCCCTCTATTTTTCATACCTTTAATCATCCGAAACTATTTTCGCACAACAGACTTCGCATAATCGGTTTTCGACAAATGTTAATTTGGCAGAAAATTTATTTGTCATAATCAAAAATAATACGAATATTTCTTTGTCCTAAAATAAGTTCGCACAATATTTACTGTTTACGCCGATTGTTTACGCATAATTGTATTTGGTATATTTCTTAGAATCAGAATAACCACCCATACAAAATCCTGTCAGGAGAGTCGGTTAGGTTAGATTAGAACTGCAAACTCAAAAAATACAAAAAATTAGGTTAGAACTGCAACATCAATATATGTAGTAGTATTAACTAGAATAAAAAAATCTGCGTGGTAAATTTCGACTATACAATGTTATGCACAAATAATTTCTGCATAAATACCATTCGGCGAATAACCTTTACGCACGAAATATATTCGGACAAACAAAAATACGCCTAGACAAATTATGCGTACCTATACTATGCCATAACAGATTATGCGAAAGGTGAATTAAGGCAATATAGATTATGCCAAAAAGAATTCTTGATTATAAAATTATGCCAAAACAAGGGGAAACTTTTGGGACACCCTTTACATATTTTGAAACAGGGATAGACATCCGTTGGTTTTTCTTGGCGGTTTACGATTTAGGCCGGACTCGTAAAGTTTTTGCCGGCCGACTTACACACCGAAAATTATATCAGTATTCGATGTATCGAATAAAACAAATAAGTATTGGAGACACCTTATACAGATCAACTTAGCCCCAAACTAAGCAAAGCTTGTACTATGGGTGCTAAGCGACGATATATACATACTTTAATAGATAAATACATACTTATATACATATAAAACATCCAAGACTCAGGAACAAATATCTGTGCTCATCACACAAATAAATGCCCTTACCGGGATTCGAACCTAGGACCGCGGCTTAGCAGGCAGGGTCACTACCGACTGAGCCAGACCGGTCGTCAAATGAATGCTCTTTTCAGTATTTCAACAGTGCCTATACATACCGTTATCCGAGAGAGAGAAAGAGAGAGAGAGAGAGAGATGTACTTGTACAGCGTCATCGGGGTCCTAGTTAACATTAAAATGGTATAATGTGAGTTTTAAAATTGTCAAAATATTCGTGTCGTGTCCAAGACCTGCATCTAAACCTTGAGCCAGATATCCACTACCCAGCGATCCATTAGCACGCTCGAGCGTGTTGCTCGAGACCCATCGCTTTGAAACCTTCAACTTTTTTGGCGACAGGTCTGGCGTAGTTGATAGTGACCTTGCCTGCTAAGCCGCGGTCCCGGGTTCGAAACCCGGTCAGGGCGTTCATTTGTGTGATGAACACAGATATTTGTTCCTGAGTCATGGATGTTTTCTATGTATATAAGTATGTATTTATCTATATATATAAGTATGTATATCGTCGCCTAGCACCCTTAGTACAAGCTTTGCTTAGTTTGGGGCTAGGTTGATCTGTGTAAGGTGTTCCCCAATATTTATTTATTTATTTATTATATTTGTTACACAACGGTGTAATAGGCGGCCACTAGTAATAGTTGCTTTAGCATCATTTTATACGATTATAAATAGGTTACCTTGTAAACATTTACACTGGTTTAATTTTATGGACCGCTTTATTATTACGGTGCGGTGTGAGTTGGTGATTTTACGCGAATTTGGTTTATTTAAATTTGAACTAGTTTTAATGAATTGTGTTTATTAAAATGTTTGGTTTGCGGTAACCATGTGGAGTAATTTAAAACAGCTGTTGCAGTAATATGGTTTTGTGTAAATTAATTTCACGTTTTATTACTTAGTTATTTTATTCTGAAACACAGTGTCTTGTTTTTATAGAGACTGTAATCATCATTATCCTCTTTTCGTTATCCCGGCATTTGCCACGGCTCATGACAGCCTGGGGTCCGCTTTGACAACTAATCCCAAGATTTGGCGTAGGCACTGGTTTTTACGAAAGCGACTGCCATCTGACCTTCCAACCCGAAGGGTAACTGGGCCTTATTGGAATTAGTCCGGCTTCCTCACGATGTTTTCCTTCACCGAAAAGCGACTGGCAAAATATCAAGTTATATATGTATGTGTGCTGCGCACACACTCGCCGCGATAACTTACGAATAAAGCGCGACTAGTAAAGTCACATTGTTTAGAGCCTCCCGACAACCGGGGCTCCACAGTGAGCATATCCTTGCCGGGGTTCGTACCCGCGACATCCGAAAAGAAATTCGAAGGTACTTTCTAAAAATATCCGCAATAGTTACTTGTAAACAGATCCATTGAAGTTTCGACATATGCACATAATGAACAACTTCTCCCACTATCGCAATAAAATAGCACCCTCTGTAAGTACAGAAACCATCACTTATTTTTGCCGGTGACTGTATCTACTGATAACTCAGCTTTCAAACAAAAAAAAACTAAATCGAAATCGTTTTTTTTATTATTATTATAAAAATGGGCTTACTCTTGGCCACAGACTAGCCACAGGCAAAGACGTGGCTTACGATGGAGTGAGCTCGCCCAGAAGATGCCTTTGATTTGAAGGTTGCCGGGTTATATGAGCTCGGAAATATAGCCGCCGGCAAGGAATTCCACTCCTTGGCAGTGCGCATAAGAAAAGACGAAGCAAATCGCTTTGTGCGAATTCGCGGAATATCTACCAAGTAAGGATGGAAACCGGCCGGGCGTCTAAGAGTCCGATGGTAGAATGAGGACGGTTCATCCGTTCGGGAGCTACAATGCCACAGACAGACACACACACAGACAGACAAACAGACAGACATACAGATACGTCAAACTTATAACACCCCGTCGTTTTCGAGTCGGGGGATAAAAAAATACCTACATTTATGAATTTCCTAAAAACGTCATTCGATGCCAATTTTCCAGTGGTTTTTCAATAGCCAATAATATTCAGGTTTTCACTCAAATATCGCACTGAATGCATATAAAATGTAGGTCACTGCGTCAAATTTAAAATTTAAACATGGCCGGAGCGATATCATCGATGCTTTAATACCGGTCAGAGTACGTTTCAATTGAGTAGTCCATCAAATGAATTTTCATACGCAGATCGCGAAAATATACAATATAAAATACATTACAACCCTCAATGCAGAAAACTATACACCAAGGGGCCGATTTTTGAATCTTGGCCATGCGATTTCGTGAACTTCGTTCAATAATATCTCCGCTACTAGCGATTTAATTTTATTCTACTAACAGAATCGAAAACGAGGTCATTACCACTAGTTTTAAAATTACTAGCTGTCCTTTTTCAAAAATATTATTTACGGCGTTTTCCACAGACTTTCGAACGGCGAAATCGGGCATTCGAAATTCAAAAATCGATCCCCTCGCGGAATATCTACCAAGTAATGATGGAAACCGGCCGTGCGTCTAAGAGTCCGATGGTAGAATGAGGACGGTGAAATAAGCTCTTGCAGCTCTTGAGCACATCTAAAATGTTCCCTATAAAATGGCAGGTTAACAGTATGCAGGCATATACTCGTAATAACACCGATTGCAAGCGACTGTTATGAAAAAGTATTAACTCAATATTTTAAAACTACAAGCAACATTGTTTCAACCTAATGGTGATGGACGTACTCACTCCCCAAGTCCCCACAGAAACCTCTATGAAGATGGCTTACTGTATTTAATATTTACATTATACCGGTACTTTTCGAATTTAATACCGGTACAGACAATGAGTGAAAATTGCACGTTGCATCCGATAGAGATCGGTGCAGCGTATAAAATTAAGAGCATGTGCATCGCGTGGGAGAGATAATGGTGATAAAATGATATATTGGTTTGATAATGCTGATGAAATATGCGTACCTGGTATCGGGGGAAAGTAGGTTCTTTATCTGATAAAAATATCTGAAAATATCTTATTTTAACACAGCCAAAAGGCCACATCAATTGCTGGCAGTCCCCAACTGTGCATTTCTCCAAGAACTTCCTGCCCCGCACAGATTAACTGTGGAATGCTGTGTTTCCGAACCGATACGACCTTCAAACCTTGTTTCGGATGTCCAGTGATCGCTTACCATCAGGTGACTTGTCTGCTCGTTTGCCCCCTTTCGGCAAAAATCGAACGTTCATCTGAGCGCCGATTTTAAAACTCGAAAGGAGAAAAAAAATGTCCCAAGATTTAACATTTTTTCGCTCCATTCTACAAAAGGTATGATAAAATGGTAATGGAATATGGCGACACTTTTTTTCTATTAGGATTGAAAGAACTCGCGATTTTGGTACCTAACATTAAAACGCTTAATAGAGCATTCAAATTATATTGGAAACATACTTGTACGACTCGTACCTGTTAGATCATGTATCAGTATGAATTGATATGATTCATCGCTTGATGCGCATGTTCGAATTGACACACATGTTGACTCATTTCAGCCAAATGTCCACAGCAGCCGATCTTTTATTCATCAATAATGATATATGGTTTTCAAAATGTGTGATAATAAATTCCATAGTCAATGTAAATTGGTTGACGGCGGATTCTTTTGTGTTAGGTGTGACTGGTGTGAGTCATTGAAAGGTGTGTAACTGTAGGAATTTAAAGAAAAAGTTTTTGGAGCTACGTGTTTCAAGTGAAACTTAGTCATCATGACAGGTGTAATAGGAATGCAATTCAAAAAGTGCCACTGAATGCTGAAATCACCCATCTTAAATGCCGACAACACACCTCCAACCCTTCTGGGGTTTCGGGTGTCCATGAGCACTGATCGCTTATCATCAGGTGACCTGTCTGCTCGTTTGCCTCCAATCGCATAAATATGCGGAAGTTGGACATTGACACTGACAATTTCTGTGTCTATTTCTGAGTTGATAAGTAACGTTGCTCAGCGTCAATATTTCCTTGTTGAACAGGCAATAAACGGCGAAGTGTCGCTGTCGGGCGACAATTCTCACTTTAGTGAAATAGGCCACAACTTTCTTTTGTTTTCACTTATCCTATTGTTAACGACCGATGACCGTCTCAAGTGCTATCGGGCCTTCGTATTTTTCTATTCTATTCTATTCTATTCTATTCTATTCTATTCTATTCTATTCTATTCTATTATTCTATTCTATTCTATTCTATTCTATTCTATTCTATTCTATTCTATTCTATTCTATTCTATTCTATTCTATTCTATTCTATTCTATTCTATTCTATTCTATTCTATTCTATTCTATTCTATTCTATTCTATTCTATTCTATTCTATTCTATTCTATTCTATTCTATTCTATTCTATTCTATTCTATTCTATTCTATTCTATTCTATTCTATTCTATTCTATTCTATTCTATTCTATTCTATTCTATTCTATTCTATTCTATTCTATTCTATTCTATTCTATTCTATTCTATTCTATTCTATTCTATTCTATTCTATTCTATTCTATTCTATTCTATTCTATTCTATTCTATTCTATTCTATTCTATTCTATTCTATTCTATTCTATTCTATTCTATTCTATTCTATTCTATTCTATTCTATTCTATTCTTCAATTGATCAATCAAAGTAATCATTTTTTTTTTGCCATTCTTTCATCACCTACTAAAAACCTAACATGCACAAGTGTAACACTTTCTCACTCGACTGTACTTATGCAAGAGGAAGTACAGTCGTGTAATTATTCAGAACAGCCATTAGAGCGATATTTTTAACGGAACCGCGTCAGTTACATTGCGTGTCATCATTTGTACTGAGATTCTGAATTTTAGAGAGGCGGTCCAAGGTATAAGACGTAGCGATTTATATAATATTAGGTTTTGCCCGCATCTTCATCTACACGGAGTACTGATGATGATAAATGATAAAAATACCCTATTTTCGTTTCCAAGCTACTTCAATTATTTATTTTATTTTTTATTTATTATACCTTTGTGCGTTTTCAGCCTCTCGTCAAAACTTATTCGACGCTTACTTCCAACACACACATCCGTTCTCTCTCTGTGTACGATATCCTCAAATCCTGAATGTCTATCGCCTGTATTACGCCGTGTCTTGCGTGGGCGACGGTATGATATCGCCTCAAATCAGATCGAAGGTTTGTCTATCAAATTCCATTATTATTTTTAGAAAATTTTTTTTCGCACTTTGGACCACTTAGCGAAAATTTTGTTTAAGTAAAGCTTTTGCCCGAAAAATACCATAGAATTGATTTTATTATCAATCGTCATTTTTCGGGAGATGTTTAGGCAGCTGATGAAAAAAAGAGTCTTCAAATAGCCTTCATATTATTTATGACATAGGATGAAAACGAGCAGAAGGGTCGCTGAATGATAAGCAAATACCGTCGTGGACATTGAGAGAAGTTGAATGTGCGTTGCCGTGCAGGCCGTGCTTAAAAATAGTATAAAATTTGTGAGAGAGTTTAGTAAAACGTCCCAGTACGTCCCACTTTGTCGATTGTTATAAAGCCGCTGTGTCAGTTTGTGAAAAAAACATCGTGAGGGCACTCACAAACTAATCTCGTCTTTAAGGTTATCAGTGTTATCACATTTTGTTCTTAAAGGAGTTAGTTGAGAGCAATTTATTTACTTCTGGTATTTATGTGCAATTCCCGAAAAGTTTGTACATTTGGATCACGTCTCCGATTTTGATAAAAATTGGCAGGCTGATAGAGTCTATGCTGAGCAAGATCCATTAGGTTTCCCAAAATGTCCTATGTAGTTTGTATGAAACCTTCCTTTTTTGTTACCAGATTTTTATACATTTTCAGTATAAATAAAACGCTGTATCTTATAACTTGGACGCCCATCGTCCAGCAAGATGGAGATTAATGACATTAAGCCCGCCTCTCAGTAAATCACCTAATGCGATAATCTTGTAGCCAAAACAATGGCCGCCGTACGTTTTATTAATTATTACATAAATAAACGCTCCGCTGGCTTTTTGAGAGTGGTTGTACACATTCAGTTACGGAGAAGAAAAGTTTTAGGTAATGAAATGAAATGAATAGTACATTACATCAGAGGCCGGGAAAATGAGGATTTCCGGCCAAGTGGGTATATAGGATAGAGATACGAGGCCGGGAATCCGTTTTCACGCCGAGGCATGTATAGTGCTTTTCTCAAACATACAATGAAATAAAAAAAAATGCTCTAAAGGACAATATTTAAAAAAAAAAGTTACTTTGCAGGCCTAGGCCTAAAAAATAATATGAAATCCCTTTACAGTCCTCTCGAGTTGTTGCGCCCAAAAAGCGATACTTCCCATCCCATTTTAAGGAACGTAAAGACAATATTTCATTGCATGTTTGAGAAAATATTTATTTTCCAAGTAGGCATATTACAATGCGCTTATGAAAGTCAAATAAAGCAGGCAGGTACACAGGATAAGCGCTGGTGGCCTGGTGGCGGCACAGTATAATAATGAGTACTATCGTAGAGTATGGCCACTCCCGCTCCCCGCTGGAATTGCCGCCCACCCCTTCTCGGTTACTTCACAGTTACCGCCTGTCAATGCGAACAGTCGACCAGTCATATTTTACTCATACAAGCATAAAGTATAATGCAAGCATAATGTTTTAATTAGTTTTTCCTCTCAATTCGCTCAAAGGTTGACTGGAAGAGATCCCTTATAGGGATAAGTTCGCCTTTGTACACCATAACTATACTGTATTTCTATGTTCTAACTTGTCTTATGTACAATAAAGTGTTTACATACATACATAATACGCGTTCACCTACACGAGCTTAGACTGTGTGCTAGGAACGCGCCTCTTTCGTATATTTGATCGCCAGTGTCCAAGGTGTGCTAGCGGTAAGGGCGTGCGACTTTCAATCCGGAGGTCGCGGGTTCGAACCCCGGCTCGCACCAATGAGTTTTTCGGAACTTATGTTCGAAATTTCATTTGATATGAAATTTGCCAGTCGCTTTTCGGTGAAGGAAAACATCGTGAGGAAACCGGACTAATTCCAGTAGTCTAGTTACCCTTCGGGATGGAAGGTCAGATGGCAGTCGCTTTCGTAAAAACTAGTGCCTTCGCCAAATCTTGGGGTTAGTTGTCAAAGCGGACCCCAGGTTCCCATGAGCCATGGCAAATGCCGGGATAACGCAAGGAGGATGATGACGGGATGGAATATAAAGGGGACGATTTTTGGCAGAGTGACTTTTGATTTCGTAATGAACAACTTTTATCATGGGATCGATGTTGAAATCGCGAAAAAAAATTTACTAAGACTGGCTAAGAATTTCACCCCTTTCTACCCGTAGATCTCGCAAAAGCCCGAACCCTCCTTGGAACTTGTACACTCCTTTTTAGGGTTCCCTTATAGTTTCGCCATGTCTGTCTGTCCGTCCGCGGATAATCTCAGTAACCGTTAGCACTAGAAAGCTGAAATTTGGTACCAATATGTATATCAATCACGCCAACAAAGTTCAAAAATAAAAAATGGAAAAAAATTTTTTATTAGGGTACGCCCCCTACATGTAAAGTGGGGGCTGATATTTTTTTTCATTCCAACCCCAACGTGTGATATACTGTTGGATAGGTATTTAAAAATGAATAAGGGTTTACTAAGATCGTTTTTTGATAATATTAATATTTTCGGAAATAATCGCTCCTAAAGGAAAAAAAAACTTTTGAACCATATGTTTAAAAAATATGAAAAAAATCACAAAAGTAGAACTTTATAAAGACTTTCTAGGAAAATTGTTTTGAACTTGATAGGTTCAGTAGTTTTTGAGAAAAATACGGAAAACTACGGAACCCTACACTGAGCGTGGCCCGACACGCTCTTGGCTGGTTTTTTACTGTGTAATTAAGGCAGCGTTTCCACTTAAGCGTCGCGTGTCTCGGGGCGCGCAACGGACGTCTCCGCCACGCCGCCTAAATGTAATTCAAAAAACGTCTCCTCAGTACATTTTGTATAGGAAGGACGTAAGACGCGCCCCAGGCGGCGTGGCGGTGGCGTGGCGCGCGCCGCGCCGCCTGGGGGCGCGTCTTACGTCCTTCCTATACAAAACGTACTGAGGAGACGTTTTTTGAATTACATTCAGGCGGCGTAGCGCGGACGTCCGTTCCGCACCTCAGGACATGCGTCTCTTAGATGTGGCCGGTCCCTAACACAGCAAAAGGAGTCAAAGGAATTTTGGCCAAGATGGGACACGCCGACAACACTGATTGTCGCATGTGTGGCGAAGAGGAAGAGACCGTCAGACATCTAATGTGTGAATGTCACGCCCTCGCCAGACAAAGAATGAAGAACTTTGGAGCAGGCTTCCTGGCACCGAAGGACTTCAGAGAGCTACCCATGAGCCTCATCATCCGATACGTGGAGATGGTCGAGAAGCTCCTGAATAGCTGAAGGATCTTAGGATCGTAGGGGGTAATTGCACAAAAGATCCCGATGGGTCGAAGTGTATCCGTAAGGGCCCCCGCAGATTTAAGATAAGATAAGATAACACAGCAAAAGGGAATGTACAAGTTTCTAATGGGGCGGCAACTCGCATGTGACACTCTTGGAGTTGCAGGCGTTCATAGGTTACGGTGACCGCTTTCCATCAGGCGGGCCGTACGTTTGTTTGCCACCGACGTAGTATTAAAAAAAAAAGCCGACTCCGCAGTAACACGGGTTCGAAGGGTTAGCAAGCTGACATTGACACTGCAATATCACGAATTCGTTTTCTTCAAAGTAAAAGAAATACTGGGTAAAAAACTCATGTTTCCTGGGGGCCGATTTTTGAATCTCACGGCGTTCGAATTCAGAAAATTGTCACTGAAAATAGTAGGCAATTTCGGTGACAATTTTCTGAATTCGAACGCCGTGAGATTCAAAAATCGGCCCCCTGATCACAAATTTCTGAGCCATTTTTGTCAGCGTTGTACAGTCAACCAATTGGAACCCTAGGCCACTGTAGAACTATGTCATAGTGACGTTATAAATCAGATTGTGAGAAGTCCCTTACTGCTTGTCATTTTGACATGGTTGTAGAGTGGCCTAGGGTTCCTATTGGTTGACTGTACAGTCATCCTCCTTGTGTTATGCCACATTTTTTTCCACGGCTCATGGGAGCCTGGGGTCCACTTTGACAACTAATCCCAAGGTTTGGAGTAGGATACAATATCATCTTAAATACATACATTAAAGATACATTTTTAATAATCTTAGATTGTTAAAAGCTTAACTGTTACTCTTACATGACAGTTTATAAAAATCGTCGATAACTTGAAACGACAATTTGACATCTGTCACTACGCGTTGCAGCGTTAATGACAATGTCAAAACTAGCGCATAATTTAACATACATTATCAACTTATCTGATTGTAAATCTAGAACCAATATATCACCTTCCAAAACTAAATTTAACAACTCAACTACAACCTTTTACGTTTATAAAACACAGTAACTCCGCTTTCAAAAATTGCACTTACTGTGTTTTTCTTCTGAAGTGACTTTACAGGGTAAAAACGTAGTAAATGCACGTCGAAAATGATGTACATACGATCTTTTTCGGTTGTAAAGTAGACAATCGACATGTATGTCAAAACAATAAATACCGATGGAGTATAACAGATAGTATGGTGTGGATATCAGAGCGGGCAATGTGTGTTGCTCAATATGGAGCTGTGCTTTGTATGAAGGTGACTGGTGGGCTATTCTGCACATTTTTTACAGGCGTATGATAAAATCTTAACCGCGTTTTTAGACAGAATTGAGGATTCTCGGAGAGAACGTTTTCCACTACTTATATGCGGCACGACCGAAGTTTTTAAAACAATGTAAATAAAATAAATATTTAATTTGTATGATCTATACTTAAATTGTCGTGTAATATTTCTTAGTGTTTTTTTTAATGTAAATTGTTTCAGGTATCGTTTTATTTGAACTTTTGTGTGATTTAAGAATCACAAGATTGTTTTGAACGTAAAACCTTTTAAGGTTATTAAATAAAATTTAACTTTAGAATTAAAAAATACCTTATTCATGAATCTGGATGCTTATACGTTTAAACCTTGATAATTGATAGTAATGACGGTGTATTCAAGTAAAAACACTGGAAACTAGAACAAGAGTACACATAAACAACATAAACTATTACAATCACATACACACTATAAAAACAGCTAGTGTACTTTCGCAATTTTACGGCCGCAATAAGCCAGCAATGACTGGCTGAGCGGCTTTTACGGCCGGGAATAAACGGTTTAAAAAACAAAGGTTTCGTGGAGAGTTGCGCGTGAACGAGGAAAATTTGGGTTTATGAAGAGAATGATAGCACTCATTTAAAAAACTCGTCAAGTATGTTTCTGTCTCGTAGTGCTGTATAGTTCATTATGACACAAGTCGAAAAGGCATACACATTGATTAAAAAAAAATCTAAATAAATTATTCAGCAAATAGGCCACAGGGGCACTTTTACCCGTCACATGTATATATGTACATATTTAGAAAAGATTTAAAATTGAAATTGTGATTGTAGGCGACCACCGCAGTCTATACTCAAGAGGTGACAGCACACATTGCAAAATATACACCCCATTTTGAAGAATCTAGTATAGTTTTTTAGAGCACATTGCAAAACATACACCCCTTTTTTTAAGAATCTAGTAGTTTTTTTATGGCACATGGCCACATCTCGGACACTAGCGATCAAATATATGAAAGAGGCGCGTTCCTAGCACACATTCTAAGCTCGTGTAGGTGAACGCATACCGTGCTTGTATGAGTGAAATATGACAGGTCGACTGTTCGCGTTTTTGACAGGCGGTAACTGTGAGGTAACCGAGAGGGGGTGGGCGGCGCTGTCAGCGGGGAGCGGAGGTGGCCATACTGTACGATAGTACTCTTCATTATACTGTGACATGGCGAACAAGCATAATATGACCTGCAGACCTGCTTGATAATAAGTGATCACTGTAGTCTATAGACGCTAGGAACTCTTGGGGTGTTTCTGCATATTGCAAAACATACATCCCCTTTTGAACCCCTGTTTTAAAACTTTTATACCTCGGCAGGGCGTTATACTAGTATAATGCAGCACTTTATAAGGTATTAAGAGCAACAGGTAACAAGTGTAACAACACAGTATAGTCACCGCGCACATAATCTCAATAATACTAAAAGATTTTGCACATCAATGTAAATTCAAAAATTTTTTTTTCTTAAAATATTTTTTTTTCTTAAAATATTTTTTGTAAACAGAATAACAGAACAGCACAGATGACTGTTCGTGAGAGGAGATTTTTCTTTAAGGCTCTAAAGTACCTAAAATAACAGCATCATTTAAAATTTCTTTTCTTCTCAAGAGAGCAAAATAATCAGAATGCCCCCGATGAGTAATGCTTCTGACGGACAGTCAGCGACAGGGACATAACTGATTAACGACTCGTTTAGGAGCTTTGTGCGAACAGACTGACAGTCAAGGTTTATCATTTGTTACTTTAGTACTTAGTTTATGCCCACGGCTGTGACGAATCACTTAGGATATAACCACAAAATTAAAATTTTGAAAAAACCCCCGACCGCGACATAGTTGACCGATTTTCATGAAACATGACTAAGAACACTCCCGACTAACTCAGCTTACAGACAAAAAAAAAACTAAATCAAAATCGGTTCATCCGTTCGGGAGCTACGATGCCACAGACAGACACACACACAGACAGACAAACAGACAGACAGACAGACAGACGGACAGACAGACAGACACGTCAAACTTATAACACCCCGTCGTTTTTGCGTCGGGGGTTAAAAACACATCGACATCGGTCCCTGCAAAAAATGAAATTTTAAATAATAGTATTTATGTTTACTTTACTGGTCATAAATGTTCAAAGCACAATATCTACATACTTGTATGAGTACACCAGCTTTTGCCCGCGGCTTCGCTCGCGTTTAATTCCAAAATGGCAGAATGCTCCATACAAACTTCCACCCCCTATTTTAGGGAAGTGGGAAGTTAAAAAGAGACAAAAAGTAGCCTATGACACTCTCCATCCCTTCAACTATCTCCACTTAAATCACGCCAATTCGTCGCTCCGTTTTGCCGTGAAAGACGTACAAATAAACAGACACACACTTTCCCATTTACAATAGTACATTCTAAATACCTGATTCTATTAAAACCCCATTAAAGTGTGGAATTGAAAAACGATTATAAATGACGTTAATTTTAACGACATTTTAATCACAGTTAATAAGCGATAGTAACCAGAATTAAAAGAAAACCCCCGACCGCGACATAGTGGAGATTTTCATGAAACATGGCTAAGAACACTAAAAACTCAGCTTTCAAACAAAAAAGTGTAAATCAAAACGGTTCACCCGTTCACTATACAGACAGAAACACAGACAGACAAAAAATGCGTTTACAGACAGACGGACAGTAGTTCCACAGGTGGTAAATCACCCCGTCTTTTTACTCGGGGATTCACATCGACATCGGTTGCAAAAAATGAAATTTTTAAAGCAGCTAATTTGACTTTATTCATAAATGATCAAAGCACAATTACTTTACATACTAGTATGAGTACAAATGCGTTTAATTCGAAAATATGGGAATGCTTACTTCCACCCCTATTTTAGGGAAGTGGGTATTAAAAAAGAACTATGACAAACACGTGTTTCCGATTCGTCGCTTTTGTGAAAGGAAAATAAACAGTCACACACTTTCCCATTTATAATATTACATTCTAAAAGATACCTGATTATATTAAAATCCCATTAAAACTCGTAAATTTCTCTCTAAACGATTATAAATGACGTTAATTTTAACGACATTTTAATCACATTTAATAAGCCAAAAGAACCCCTAACCCTCCCGATGCATAATTCATACGTGAATCTAGATTTTTCCAACACACGTTAAGCTGTGTCCACACATGCTGAGATAAGGCACGGTCCCCATCCAAACTTTAATTAATTGAGGGCCCTGTCGTGAAGAAAAAATGCCACGTCATGTGAACTTGCCTTTAGCGACACTTGACTGGGTAAAATGTGCTTTATGACTGTTGGTTGAAGGGTAGAATTTGGATGGATTGTAGTTTCTGATGCATCATGTTGGATAGTTAATTTGAAAGGGTTTTATGAAGCATGTATAGTTAGTTTATTTAGGTTGGGACTTGGGGCTTTGAGTTTTTTGACGGTCCGGTCAAATTTTATGACCTACAATATTCATTAAACATTAATAAGTTAATATTAACCTTCAAATCAAGAGTGAACAGGCAACTTCTGGGCGAGCTCACTCCATCGTAGGCCACGTCTTTGCCTTTGGCTAGTCTGTGGCCAAGAGTAAGCCCATTTATAATAATAATAAAATAATTGTAACAATGTTTTGAAGTAGCAAATTATAAATCGAGGCGGTTTTAATTTTATTTGTGGATACGTACTTCTTACTATTAAACTATTAGGTAGTTAATTAAAAAAAAACGTTGCGTTATATGTTCTTTTGCAAACTTCCGAACATTTTTCAGTGTTATTTTAAATTTCTTTCTCGATTATATTACATATAATATATCTTTAAAACGTAATATCAACATAGAGTTTAGAAAAAGTACAATTAAGGGCGCGTTTTTTTAGTTTCAGAATTCTTTAGATGGTCGTATAATTAAATTAGTGACACGTGTGTTTTTAACCCCCGACGCAAAAACGAAGGGGTGTTATAAGTTTGACGTGTCTGTCTATGTGTATGTCTATCTGTCTGTCTGTCTGTCTGTTTGTCTGTTTGTCTGTCTGTCTGTCTGTGTGTGTGTCTGTCTGTGGCATCGTAGCTCTCGAACGGATGAACCGATTTTGATTTAGTTTTTTTTGTCTGAAAGCTGAGTTAGTCGGGAGTGTTCTTAGCCATGTTTTTAATCTGTAAGTTATTTAAAAAATTAAAAAAAGCGGCTTTCTTAATTCTCACATTAAATACGAAAAAATACCATTTGTTCAGTCAAAGCGAATAACGTGTTTCCTATTTGTCAACTATTGTGGGAAACTCGCAAACAATTAATCGATATTCCTAAACTAAACGCTATTGTGGACACAGCTTTAGTAGAGGCACGTACACTCGTACAGCCGAGGTCACAATCGCTTACGAGTTACGCTTCGTAAGCTTATGGTAGCCAGCGTGCGTTGCCGAATGCACAAACCCTCACAAAACGCTCACAATTATATATCTTTCGTAGCTATCTATCTCTATCGCTCTTGCGTATTGGCGCGACATTTCTGCGGCGTTTCGCTTCGCAGAAATGCTACGAAAGATATATAATCGTGAGCGCAGGCCTATCTCGCGGCGATATGTTCTCAAGGCAATCATGTGCTAACCCTGCTGTAGTGGCGTAAGGGACCGTCCCCACTCAAGAGACGCATGCCCTGAGGCGCGAAACGGACGTCCGCGCCACGCCACCTGAATGTAATTTAAAAAACGTCTCCTCAGTACATGTTGTATAGGATAGATGTAAGACGCCCCCCAAGGCGACGCGTCGCTCGGCGCGCGCCGCGCCGCCTGGAGTGCGCCAAGAGACGTCTCTTGCGCGTCCTTCCTATACAAAATGTACTGAGGAGACGTTTTTTAAATTACATTTAGGTGGCGTGGCGCGGACGTCCGTTCCGCGCCTCAGGACATGCGTCTCTTGAGTGGGGACGGTCCCTAAGAGAGCGAGACTGCGTTTCAATCGCCACGTAGCGTCAACGATTGTCACTTTGGCTAGGCTGGCAGCCAACAAGTACTGTGACAAAAACTTTATTGCATTCGGAAGTTCCTTGGATTGCAGCGAGTGCATTTGTGTCGGTCTCGAGTAAAATATACATTGTTGCTTATAATTTGCCCCTTTATACGAATAACCTGTTAGAGCGTCCTTATACTGGCAATTTGGTACCCTCTACCTTTTGTTAACATTATGGAAAACAATTTCATGTATTTTAATGACAACTTTGTTTGATTTCTTTCGATTTTACAACCAAGCATTACATTTTTTCTACAAAATCAGTTTTTTGTTCCTAATTTTTGCATTAAAAAAAATGAAAAATGTAGAAACATTTTTATAAAATTGTGTAAAAGTATTCTCAATAATGATGTCCAAAACAGGGACAAAAAGGAACTTGAAATAAAAAGACGATTTTTGGGCGGTCGCCCCCTTTCATCTTTTCTTTCATAGGTTTTACAGGTTGCACTTCGGGGAGTGTGCTCAAGAGCTACACGAGCTTATTACACCGTCTCCATTCTACCATCGGACTCTTAGATGCACGGCCGGTCTCCATCCTTACTTGGTAGATATTCCACGAATTCGCACGAAGCGCTTTGCTTCTTCTTTTCTTATGCGCACTGGCAAGGAGTGGAATTCCTTGCTCCTATATTTCCGAGCTCATATAACCCGGCAACCTTCAAATCAAGAGTGAACAGGCATCTTCTGGGCGAGCTCACTCCATCGTAGGCCACGTCTTTGCCTTTGGCTAGTCTGTGGCCAAGAGTAAGCCCATTTATAATAATAATAAAAAAAAATTCCAACTTAGTAACAAAAAATATCACAATATTTATTTTAATGCTCGTGTTAAGATCGTCTCTATTCATAGTTCAGGGAGGAAGCGACAGTTTGTCAGATTGCGAGTAAACGTACATAGTTCCACGAACTTGGTAAACGCGTCTCATGCTTGGCCGGTATCTTAATGATGTAGCTTCCATGTAGATTCGATTATTTCTGTTCATTATGTGGGATGTTTAATTTAGTATACTTTTTAAAAGGTGTCGTGAGAGGAACTAGATATCTTATTAAGATTTTATTTTGTCTACTTTTTATATATCCTGGTCATGACACCAATTGCAACAAGATCAGTACCAGGTAACAAGATAAAATAATGTGTGTGATATTATTGGTCTCTTTCTTAGTCCATTGAATATGTCTAGCATTTCATTTGAAATGTGATATCAACACAATATTTTTACTAGCATCACCATTATTAACCTGTTTCTTTAAGGTATTTGTCTTCTTAAATTAGGCTATTTTTAACCCCCGACGCAAAAACGAAGGGGTGTTATAAGTTTGACGTGTCTGTCTGTCTGTCTGTCCGTCTGTCTGTCTGTCTGTCTGTCTGTCTGTCTGTCTGTCTGTCTGTCTGTCTGTTTGTCTGTCTGTGTGTGTGTCTGTCTGTGGCATCGTAGCTCCCGAACCGATGAACCGATTTAGATTTAGTTTTTTTTGTCTGAAAGCTGAGTTAGTCGGGAGTGTTCTTAGCCATGTTTCATGAAAATCGGTCCACTATGTCGCGGTCGGGGGTTTTTTCAAAATTTTAATTTTGTGGTTAGGTTATATAATATGATTCTTCTTCTTCTTCAACCTAGCGTTTTCCCGGCCTAGCGCCAGGGTCCGCTTTCCTGCTCAGCCTTCTCCACTTTGCATGATTATAAAAATAAAATACATAAAAAAATTATAAAAAACCTAACGTAGGGTGCCGCACGCGGGGCAGAGCCCAAGCTTCCTTAACCTGTTTTATTATTAGCCTGTTGTGTGATTTTATCCTTTTCATAATGTGAGTATTCTGAGCATATTTGTTAGATATACATATTTTACGCTTCCCTATTCACAGAGACAGTTTGTGCTGGTACTCGAATTTGCCTATGGTTTTGATTGAGACAATATTGCATCCTACTTTACAGTACCTATTTAAATGCATCGCATCTACACTGCAATAATTCTACTTTTGTCGCGCCATCTCCGAAATTTGCGACATCCGAGTTGCTCGGTAGATCTGCAGGGCAAGCCAAAATGGCAATCGTTGACGCTAGACGCCGATCGAAACGCAGTCTTGCTCTGTCGCGCTACGGAAGAGCGGACAGTGGCAATCTTACACTGAGAGAAATTTGCATTGTGAATTTAACAAGTTCGACTTGTTGAGGTTTATCCGTTTGAATCAGCCAAACGTATGTTTAAAACAATATGTGTCAGGTTGTTTTTATAAAATCGACTTGTTGATTCAAATTTTTGATGTTTATTGCATAGAATAACCCTAACGAGCAAAACCTGTCGGAGCAAACCGATCCGGATAGGTTAGGTTAGAAGCCTAAGGCGGGAGCTTTGCTCCCGCCTTAGGCTTCGAGGTTATTTTTTTTTAACAACCCAGAAAACGTAAGCAACTATTGTAACTAACTAGTAACTTACCTCAAAATAATCTGCCCCAAATGAAAATTGCAACCATGCAAAATTATTCCCTCAAAGTTAGATCGCAAACTTGAGATGGCTGCTTTTTCAAAATCTAAAACGCATACTTTTGGCTTTATAACAATGTTATTTTCTGCTCCATACTCAATCAGCATTTCAAACATCATATCATATGACCTTTTATCTTTGTGAGAACACAGACAAAATACGAGTGGAAATGTTTTATGATCGTTCAACAATCAAGTTTTTATCACATAACAATTTATTATATAATATTTGGTAAATTAATCTATTTGTCAAACATATCAATAGGTAAAATGAAAAATGTATTGCCGATTCAAATGACAAGTAGCTTGTTTGAACCAAAGAGCACGTAGGCGCTATTTTAACCAAAAAACTTGTTGAACGAACATGAAAACTGGTTGTATTTTCTCTCAGTGTATAATTATTATAAAAGAGGCGCGTTCGTGCGGCACACCTTGTATAGGCTACTTGCCTCCTAGTCAAAGCAGCTTCTTTTTGAGAACTGTCAAAACGAATTTGAACGACTTGCTAATATGGAATTTATATGAAATCGAATCGAGTGACATCACGGTCAACTCAAACTGAGTATATTTCTACCTGACTTATTAAATATAAATTCGATTTAAAAATAACTTTGTGCATGTTTATCTTATAATTATCGGACGTTTTATTTCGTACATGGTATAAAATTTTTTTTATTTTAAGTGCTGTCAAGATCCTATTAATGAGATATGACAGGTCGACTGATCGCGTTTTTGATAGGCGGTAACTGCAAGGTTACCGATAGCGGGTGGGCGGCACGTTCAGCGGGGAGCGGGAGTGACCATACTGTACGATAGTACTCTTTTATACTGTGTTTACGAAGCGTAAGCGTTTGTGACGTTGGCTAAGTAGGCCAGGTACCTACGTCAAGTTCGGGCACCTGTTAGCGAGTTATTTTACGCAACTCCAAGCGTTACGCAAACAGTTTAGGTTGTCTGCAAAGTTTCTAACACGCGTTGTCGACGAAGTATTTGGTTTATTAAAAAGCGCTCCGTTTCAGCTTTTCTGGCCCCGTAGCCGAATGGCATTTCTGCGATGCGAAACGCCACCGAAACGCCGCAGAAATGTAGTCTAGCTCTGTCGCGCCAATACGCAAGAGCCATAGAGATATAATAGCTACGAAATAGATATTATCGTGAGCGTTTGTGCTTTAGGCTACGCACACTGGAAACTCAAGCTTCACTACCCATTTCTGTGAAATGGTTTTGAAATGGATTTTTGTTAAAACTAATTGCTTTTAGTTGGAATTACATAGAAAAATATTTTTATAAAAAAGCTGAAATGTATTTTCACCAGAGAATACATACCTATTATATTTTTCAGTACCTAGTTACCTACACATGGGTTTAATATCGTACGATACACGTGCGAAGAGGGAATTAATAACTTGTGAAGATCTAAAACACTCCTCCCGGTCGTGTTTTAATTTATACCTCGTTTCAAGCTTCTTTTTTTCATACTTGTAGTGAAATGTACTAAATTATATTAGTTTTCAAGAGTACAGTCGTAAAAAATATCCAGTTCATGACATTTATCCAATAAAGGATGAAACGCTCTCCCGCGTCAGGAATTCTGACATTCTGAATAATTAAACACATTAAAATAAAATCCGTTACTAAATTTAGTTACTTACATACCCAGTCTATGCTATTTTCACTCACAGCATAATGCAATGTGACGTAAAAAACGTCAAGTCCCATACTCGGACTTGGACATTCGTGACGTAAAAAAACGCCAAGTCCAATATAATATTTACACAATAAAATATTTTACCACAAGTAAATTATTCATTTTATAAATGCCAATGAACTGACTAGACGGTTTTTTCGCGACAGAATATATTAATAAGATTGTCAAAAAAGTTGCAGATGGAAATTCAAATTGGTCGGATTTAAAAGTCAATTTTTACGCGAATTAAATATAGTTTGGTTTTAAAATAAAATTGATTCGACAGCGTTGTTTATGGCCGTATTGGTTTGAATGGATTCTCGTTAAATTTTGCATAAAATGATGGAATAGATGTTGTGGCGGTGACGTTTTTGGCTCAAATTCTGATGAAAAACTTGGAATAGGTATTCATTTGAATTTGTAAATAAAATTTATTTTATTACACTCCAGCTTTGTACATACCTATTAGTTATGTTTTTATACATCTGTATTAAATCATGTTCATTGTTCTACAAAGTATAGCGCTGGTGGGAACCTGTGTTACTGTGTTTGCTAAGTGTATTGGTGGATATATCAAACACATTCACGTAGTGCATCTCTGGTGGAAAGGCACCCTTACACGTGCATTCAGATACATACCTATAGCAAAAATGTCACTGACAAATCTTCAGTCGCAAAATCCGAACTCATCTCAATCGGGTTCGATATGTCATCTTTCAAAAACTAGATCGACATATTTCCGACTTTTCCGTCAGTATCCTCGCGATATGATACCAGTGTGAGGTAGCCGAGTACACAAACCCTCACGATGAGCTGATAGCTATCTATCTCTGTCGCTCTTGCGTATTGGCGCGACAGAGTTAGACTATCTTTCTGCGGCATTTCGATTTCGTTTCGCGTCGCAGAAATGCCATTCGGCTACGGGATTAGAATTGCATGAAGTGATTGGCAAATTCGAGGTGTCTTGATTGACGCGTGGATTGAAAGATTCAGTTCAAGGATTACGCTGCTATTTTGTTTACCAAATCGTTCGACAGATGGCGCTATTTGACGTGAGACGTCATTTACACATTTTTAAGATTTAAAAAGAAACATGTTTTAAGTACGGTCAACCAATTGGAACCCTAGGCCACTGTAGAACTGTGTCATAGTGACGTTATAAATCAGATTGTAAGAAATCTCTTACTGCTTGTCATTTTGACACGGTTGTAGAGTGGCCTAGGGTTCCAATTGGTTGACTGTACCTATGCGAGCATCATCAGCGGCGGCTCACTTCGCGATTCTATACAAGTACATGCCGGCGGCCACTAGTTCGCGGCCCGTTCAATGGAAAAACGAAAACGGTCCAATCTCTCTGAACAATTTAGGCACGGTGACTTTCTCAAAGTTGAGTTTTTGAATTTTCAGTCGCTGGCAGACATAATGCTCGATAAAGAGATCACTTCTACATTGTTTCACATGAAAGTTAATGTAGATTTCTAAAACGTAGTCATTATCATACTTAACACTACTGTTTTACTAATATGAATCTCATATTTCCCACATGTATGAAATATAGACACATCATAATGATTCACTATACCATTTCCTGACAAAGAAAACTAGTACACATATAATAGAAACATTAATGACTGGTCTTCATATGCACTTAGCAATTTAGCATCTCTGTTTAACTCCAAGTGAAAGAAAGAGATGGTCATATGTGGAACGTTTAGAGTAGACGTGTGAATTATAATAAACGTATGCGCTCCGCTGCTGTTTAGCACTTTTATTCGCAAGTGTACGCGAATATTTTTAGCAATGGTAAAATGGCTTATGTTAGTCAAATCTTTTATGGAAAAACGTTGCTTATGACATGGGAATAATTTCCAAATTGGCATGAATAAGTAACACGTGAATGGATGAGTTCACATACTTGTGTCATTCTAACTGGACTATAATTATAGTGTTTATTTTAGTGACCGGCCACATCAGAGCGTCGCGTCTCGGGGCGCGCTACGGACGTCCGCGTGTAATTGTATAGGAAGGACGTAAGACGCGGCCCAGGTGGTGTGGCGGCGGCGTGGCGCGCGCCGCGCCGCTTGGCGGCGCGCCACGTCCTTCCTATATATACATGTATTGTATAGTCGACGTGATGTGAGCCCTGACAAACATTCTGACACATGCGCCGTCGGTCCCGGGTTCGAATCCGGTCCCGGTAAGGGCATTTATTTGTGTGATGAGCACAGATATTTGTTCCTGAGTCATGGATGTTTTCTATGTATATAAGTATTTACATATTAGTTATGTATATCGCTGTCTGAGTACCCACAACACAAGCCTTCTTGAGCTTACCCGCCTCAGTCAATCTGTGGAAGAATGTCTTGTAACATTTATTTATTATTTATTTATCTATTTATTAAAGGCCTCATATACAGGGTGGAAACATAAGTCGGGCCTTCGAGGGAAACAACCTTAAATCCTAAACCTGACTTTTTTACTTAAAGAATACATTCTTTTATTAAAAAAAAAAAACGAAAATGCATTCAAAACTTTTCTTAAACTCGCTTATCTCGCCTAGGATTACCGGGACTTGAACTACCTAACTTCAAGTCAGTCTTCAGTCCGCCTATTGGCCCTAAGTGCGCTTTCATATTATCCGATCCGATATCGGATGTCGGACCGATATCCCGTACAATACAGGGCTTCTTGGATTTTTTCCATTGAAATCCTTCTGACCGCCGATATCGTATCGGATAATGTGAAAACGGCCTAAGTTGAAAAATGTTCGACATTTCTTGCATATCGATTAGCTTTTTTACAAAAATGTATACCAAGCATATCGACAAAACGCAGAGCAACGGATATTTTAGAGCGATCAGTGATTTTTGAATTTCTCTTCGCAAATCTGAATTTTCCCGGACACAGAGCGGCGTAAGTCCATTTAATATTTCAACCAAATGTAGTGCTTATTGCTAGAAACCGGAGAACTTAAAAAGGCTTGTGTTATCTGTTTTGTTAAGATTAAATAGATATGAAACCATCCGTTTTTATTATGTGCCTTTTTAAACTGAAATCAGACTTTGAAAGAGATTTGTGTTTAGATTTCGTGTTAATCTGTTTCCTAGGTTTCTTATTGAAGTAGCCATAAAGGATTCTCTAGTTTACCGATGGCTTTTGCAAACCAAAAATAAAATAGTAGGTATATTACTTTACAAGTGCGGAAAAGTGAGTTCGAAACGAGTGGCGATTAATTGAAACACGATCGAAGAGAGTGAGTGTTTTAAATCGACACGAGTTACGAATTTCCTTTTTGCACGTGTATCGTACAGTCTTCGTCTCGTACGTTTTTAAGCACAGATGGACCCTTTGAGTTTAGTCCAACTAAACACTCCTAAAATGATTTGTAACCATTGTTATCAATAAATATTTCATTTTCATTTCAAGTTTCGACCTGACGAGGAATTAATCACTTTGCGCACTAGTCTTCTTCTTCTTCTTCCTAGCTTTATCCCATTTACTTGGGGTCAGCTCTCCTTATACGGCGTCGCCAGGCGCGTCTGTCCTGGGTCGTCTCAGTTGATATTTGAGCGTCTTTGAGGTCCTTTTGGATAAGTCCTATCCATGTTGTCTTGGGTCTCCCGGGTCCCCTAGGCTTTTCACTCATCTCCAGTATCATGTGTGTGTCTTCTAGTCATGTGGTAGGTGGTGGCTTTTTGCGCACTAGTGCGGGAAAAAGGACTGAAATCATATAAAGACAATAGCTCAACAAACAGCTATTTATTATTTTGAAATTTGATCAAGTCCATCCAATGGCCAGTCTGGAAATTGAACCCGGATCTTCAGCTAACGCGACTAAAGTTCCAAGGCGAAGGCTCCAAGGTTAGCTGGAAGATAGCTTATGGGCTCGCCTTTGTATCTCTATTCCTACAAATTGTATATAAACTCTTGTACACAATAAAGTGATTACTACTACTAGTACTACTAAAGTCTTACACTGGACCACCCGACCACTCCAAAGTCTCTCTAAATCTGGGTAGAAAAAATCACATTTTAATGTCTAAAAAAGAATGACGCATCACTTATTCAAAACTACTGTTTTGAAACAATGAGATAAACTTTCTAGAAGGAAAAAGAACTTCCACGAATCACTTACAATATCAGAGCAACATCATTAAACATTACAGACCTTATGTCTTAAGCAATAAAGTTCTTCAGCGGGTTCATTGTATGACGATAATATGCACTTGAAATCGCAAATGGTAGTCATCGGTAAACATTTGTGGTTTTGGCAATTGGTATTCATTTTGAGTGCTAGTTCGTGTAATTTGTTCGTATAACTAACAGGAAAATATTGTAATTTTTCTATGTACAGAGCCACGTTTCTGTGTAGCGGACAGCGGTTATAAATGGAGAATTGCAATTTAGCAGTCATTTTATTGAAATAAGTATATAATTATTGCTGCAAAAGTTTATGCCATCTTATTCACGTTAATAGTGTATTGTATATAATAGTGCATTGTGCAACAAGGGGAGGAATATTATTAACGAGAGTAAGTTAAATCGCGACGGCTTGCCGGAGCGATTTAAAGACTAGTTAGTAATATTCATACTCCCCGAGTTAAACACAATGTTTTTCATCACACTCGCAATGTAAAAAATATGTAAATAGATGTAAAAAAGCTAAGTACGATACAAGAAATTTCATTATTCCCTTGGGAGAACGATTTTTCTATATATAACACACGCTCCGCCTGCGTGCAATAGCACATTTAAAGTGCGGGTGTGATGAAAAGAATATCGTATGTAAGGAACATGGATACAAAATTTTACATGGTATTTAAATGATGTATTGTACATGGTATTTATTCGATACATTTTGAAATAAGGTAAAATTACTCTGGATAGGAGTTTTCAGCTGTCCAAGTTGTACCTACTTTACAAATTATCTTTCTAAATTGTCCCTCTGTACCTTTTAAAGAGAAAAATAGTCCCCCATTTTCCGTCTCATTTATAGAAAAAATGTGGAAAAAGACGCTTAATATTATTTTTAGGTATTTGAAATTGAATTGCAACTGAAATTGAAATTGAATTAAAATTCTTTATTTCAGGTCTATCGACCCATATTTTTGTTAAATGATTCATTTAGCTTAAAACTAGGTTATTTATTATAGATTAGGCACATACAATTTTACACTAGAATACAATAGAATAATTAAAATAAAGAAGAAAACTCTGCAATACTAAAAGCTTTCATTCCACGTAAGTGTCAGTTAAACAAATCCAAGCCCTATCTCTCACTCATTGTTAAAACGCGTCTAGTTTTTGGATTTTATTTCTTCACACTTAAATAAGATTGTCAGTCTAGTTGCCTATTATGGCCGGCAGTCCAGTCTTGAAATAGTTCTGTCAGTTTCTGCTATTCCGTATAGTTAATGTAGGAAAAAACACTTTTTAGGGTTCCGTACCAAAAAGGTACAACAGGAACCCTTATGGTGCGACTCTGTCCGTCTGTCTGTCCGTCTGTCACATTCCTAAATATCTCGAGAACTACTAATGCTATCAACTTGAAATTTGGAATAGTTGTGAACATTGTAAACCTCTACAAATAGAAAGTATAATTTTTTTAAATATATTAATTTTAATTGTAGAAAATGGCCAAAATGAAAGGGGGGCAAACTGTAAATTTCAAGTTACTAGGTCAAGTAGGGTATCGTTGGAAAGAGCTCAAATTTAACGTAAATAAGCTATTTTTTACAATTTTTTTGTTGTGGAAAAAAAATGAATTTTGAAGGAAAATGTAAAAAAAAATACCGTTCCCCCCCCTTATCTCCGAAGTTTACCAACGAAAAATTATGAAAATTTTAGTAAACATTGGTTTTATGCTAAATATTACAGGAAAAATATAATCGTGTTTGTATTTTGAATACTTTTTTTTTATTCATAAAAAACTTTTCAGATTTTTACTTTCAATTTACCCACCCTTGCGGATGCATATCGTACTTCAAATTAATACGAGATGTTACGTAAACCATCTTCTGTCCAATAAAGTAAAAACTGTTTAAATCGGTTAACATTATAAAGAATTATCCCTGAAAAACCAGGTCGCGCAAATTAGTTAGCAAATTGACCGGGAGATGGCGCTATACACAATGATACTCATTAGTGCCTATACTTTTGTCTTCTAGTCAAGTCATTAGAGTTATATGAAAATATGAGATTATTTTTACTAGGTAGTTTGAAAGAAAGTTTGTACGGAACCCTCGGTGGGCGCGTCCGACTCTCTTTAAAGCGGTTAGTGTACTAGGCGGGAGTTGGACAACACATCTTTGTTTTCACACGTCGATAGCAAACAAGCATACTGTCCGCCTGATGGTAATCAGTCTCCGTAGCCTATGGACGCCTACAGCAGAGGTGTTACATGCGCGTTGTCGACCTTGACACTTGCCCTGATCTCTATACAAATTAGAAACAAACTGTAGAACTGTCGGCAATGCGGCATCGCTTCATGGTCAGTATTCCAAAAATACGCACTAAGCGTTTCGCTTCAACATTTCTTTTGTGAACCGCCAAGGAGTGGAATGCCCTGCCTGAGTCTGTGTTTCCGCACGAGTACAATCTAGGTCTCTTTAAAGCAAGAGTGTATAGATTTATCGAAATTACCTAAACTACTTGTACCTAGTTATTAAGTTAATAAAAAGAAGATAGTACTATCCTGGAGTTCTTCATTCTTCATAAGAAGACCTTATATTGACGAGTACACCGAACAAAGAGTAAATAGGTATCTCATAGGTAAGCGTGCTCCACCGTAGACCGCATCATCACTTACCATCAGGTGTGATCGTGGTCAAACGTCTACCTATCCATACTTAAAAAAAAAAAGAAAACAATTAACCAAATCTTGGGACTCATAAAAGCGCGAAATTCAAATTTTCTATGGGACTTAAACTTTCGCCCCTCCAGTTGAAACTGAGTGTTTATGGGTCATTGATGATTCCGCCACCGTCAAGGTTTTTTTTTATACTACGTCGGTGGCAAACAAGCATACGGTCCGCCTGATGGAAAGCGGTCACCGTAACCTATAGACGCCTGCAACTCAAAGAGTGTCACATGCGCGTTGCCACCCCATTAGAAACTCGTACACTCCTTTGCTGTGTTAAGTATAAGTACACAGCAAAAAGGAGTGTATAAGTTCAAAGGAGGGTTTGGGTTGCCGGCGACTCAAAGGACAATAGACGGAACTAGAATTAGTTCCATAAGTCTTCCCGTCGTCAGCATCCCGCACCCTCGTTGAGCTCTGGCAGCCTTACTCACCGACAGGAACACAACACTATGAGTAGGGTCTAATGCTATTTGGCTGCGGTCTTCTGTAAGGCGGAGGTACTTCCCCAGTTGGGCTCTGCTCTAGATTCGAGCGAGAGGATAGACGAGGTTTAGGAAGGCTTGCGTTTTATGAAGAAACTAGGCCGGTGAGCCCCTTTTCCTTCTTCTTCATGTACCATCTCCGTCCAGGAGGTCGGCGACCATATGTCCATATGTCTCTCTATTTTCAGTCATGCGAATTAGTTTGTCTATGCTCTTCACTTTTAACCAGTCTTTTATATTCCTACTCCATGATATGCGCCTTCTACCACGGCCACGCTTCCCTTTAATTTTTCCTTCAATTATCAATTTCAGTAGGTTATATTTATTGTTTCTATATATATGTCCGAAATATGCTGCCTTTCTTTTTTTTTATTGTTGATACGATTTCTAGGTCTTTTTCCATTATTTCCAGAACTCTTAAATTTGTTACTCTGTCAGTCCATTTTATCTTGAGCATCCTTCGATAAATCCACATTTCAAAAGCTGAGCCCCACATTTTTTTTTATACTACGTCGGTGGCAAACAAGCATACGGTCCGCCTGGTGGAAAGCGGTCACCGTAACCTATGGACGCCTGCAACTCAAAGAGTGTCACATGCGCGTTGCCACCCCATTAGAATTTTCAAATTGGCTGCCTTTTTCTAGTCCTCAGATTTGGTTGACCGTCCATAGTGACTCTATTGTGTGAAGTTTCCATACTGATAATCATCTACACCACTAGTTACAGTCGCATGCTGTATGCAATTATTTCCCAGCCAAGTCTACAAAGGGACTGCAAATCCTATGGTCCGGACTGGACGAAATTGCGGCGTGCGGAGGTGCCTTAAGCTTTGTACCTTTCGGGATTGGATACACAGTGGGCTGGGTGGTGGCCGAATATTGAATGAACAGGTAATGAGTTTTGGTGCACAACTGAGGTTCTGTACAATCCTTTTGTATTTTCGTTTTGTGGACGAAATAAAAGTGATACTCAAGAAAGTTGACCTGTTTTATTTTTATTTCATGTTTGTGTCAATAAAATCTGTAAAAAGACAACAAAAGACACGTTACTCGTTGTTAAATTAAAGCATTTATATCTTTAATTTATATCAAGATTTTTAACTACCTACATGGCAATTATTGGCCCCTTAGATATACATACATATACAATGATCTTAATTAGCATTATAATCTAATTAGATAAGTTTGTAATTGTACTGTAAATGGTTGCTTTTTGATGAAAATAAAATTATTCCTTACATCAATGAGGTCAAATATTAGCATTCAGCGCTTTTTTGCCTACGCTTCTCAGGTTGTCTATAAAAATAATAAATTAACTTGACTAACCTGTCATTTTAAAATACCTCTAGTAATTCTCTCACACTTTTGTAACTTTCTTTACCTTGTACAAATACATATGTTAGTTACTTCCAAGTTCTTACAAGTTACTTCTGAAGAGTTGTCTGAGCGACTTTTGATGCTGATTGTACTATCCTAAGTCTCTTAAACATTATAAAACCAAGAATATAAAACATTCTTGAAAGGAAGCAAAACTCTTCTTACAATTTCGTCAGTTTACTCAGACACACGGTGTATATATCTACAATGTGCCCCAACATTTCATACGTCCAATCTTCATCCCGCCCACACATTGTTTAAGGTAGCAGTTTGCTAGACTATAGTACAGGTAGGCACGTTGCTAATATGTTCCCAGAGTACTAGGTTTATGTAAAGTAGCCTATCTTGAAAAGAAAACAAAACCACTAAACTAATAAACCAATAACACCAATAAAATGTGACAAAGAATGTATGGTTAAAACAGGAAACAATGTTACATTATTAACCCCCGACGCCAAAACGACGGGGTGTTATAAGTTTGACGTGTCTGTCTGTCTGTCTGTTTGTCTGTCTGTCTGTGTGTGTGTGTGTCTGTGGCATCGTAGCTCCCGAACGGATGAACCGATTAGATTAAGTTTTTTTTGTCTGAAAGCTGAGTTAGTCGTGAGTGTTCTTAGCCATGTTTCATGAAAATCTGTCTACCATGTCGCGGTCGAGGTTTTTTCAAAACTTTAATTTTTTGGTTAGGTTATATCTAGACTACTTGCAAAGTGGGTTATCCTTCTACTGTGTCGTAAAGTTACGAGGCAGGTGACAAAATGGCTTGCATCGACATTATTGTGGTCAGAGCTCCGCATATTAAATTTCTTGGTAAGACATTAGCTTGTACTCGTGTAAGTTACATACTTGCTTGAGCGGGGATTATAGTTTACAGGTATTATAGGTAAAGTGACAACAGGGTAAATTACTTGGTAGTTTTATAACTAAAACTAATGTGAAAGGATTAGTAATTATGATCAACTGAGGCATGTTTTGGTGACTTTTAAAATAATAACAATGGTGTAACAATAGGCTAGTTTCCTACTAGTCATATCAGCTTTTTAAGAACTGTCAAAACGATTTGCTAATATAGAATTTATATAAAATCGCGAGGAATGACGTCACGGTCAACTCATTTACTTTTTATATTTCTCTTTGACTTATTACATAGAAATTATGTTTAAAAATAACTACTATCCATACTAATATTATAAATGGGAAAGTGTGTGTTTCTGTTTGTTTGTCCGTCTTTCACGACAAAACAGAGCGACGAATTGACGTGATAAAAAGGTGGAGAAAGTTGAAGGGATGGAGAATGACATAGGCTACTTTTTGTCTCTTTCTAACGCGAGCGAAGTCGCGGGCAAAAGCTAGTTCGTTTATAAAACTATCTTGTTAAGTCATGTTATGTTTTGTGCGTACCTGTTTGTTTGTGTTATATGTATGTACTGGTTGGTGCACACACATTAAATAGTACCTAACTGCGGTCTCATTCAAATCGTCACTCCAAATAATAAATTGTAACTTCTTGCGTTTGCAGATACAAGTAAGTATTCATTTTATACATTTTTATTTAGTTTGAATACACATTCATAGAGGTACATTTCTGTAGCGATTTATTATAGGAGTAATAAATAATTATAAAGCTAGTATAAATTATTATAGCTGTTTTAATGACAGTATATTTATATTTAAGGGACCGGCCACATCATAAGGGCGCGCCGCCGCCACGCCACGCCACCTGGGGCGCGTCTTACGTCCTTCCTATACAAAATGTACTGAGGAGACGTTTTTTGAATTACACTCAGGTGGCGTGGCGCGGACGTCCGTTGCGCGCCCCGAGACACGCGACGCGACGCTTAAGTGGGAACGCTGGCTAAGGTATCCGTAACCAAATAAAATGGTGTGGCTAATTCGCTTACCATACAATAGTGCGCAAGCGCTTACGAAATAATGTTCGACGAAATGTTTTCTGAATCGTGTCAACATTCACATAGTACACTGCATCCTATCAAATAATTCATCATCATCATCATACCAGCCCTTTATCGCCCACTGCTGAGCATAGGCCTCTCTTCTAGTACGCCACTTGTCCCGGTCCTGAGCTAGTCTCATCCAGTTCAGACCAGCAATTAAACAAACAATTAGTGATGTTTAAGTTTAGTATATGAAGTCTGCAAAGATTTAGCACATAATAATTAATTACATACCTATTTACCATAATGAGAGCGATTTAAGTCTACATTAGCTGATTATTTATAATTTTCACCACTGTTTTATTAGGATATTTTTTTAAGTGTATATTTGGGTGTATTTTGTAAATACGAGTATGATTTTTTGATGTCATGTCATGATATTAGCGCCATCTAGGTGAGCTTATATCACTCTTGATGGTTCCGAGTTCTGAAGTACGTTTTTTCTTAGACTTTATCTGTATACAAATAACTCCGTAAGTCCGTATAGAAAAATAAAGCCTAAAAAATAAACCTCGGAACCATCAGGATAGGAGTTACATACGCTCGCCTAAATAGCGCTATTACCTACGTATACGTATAGTTCTATTATAAATTGGATTCGATTGCAATATTGGCTTTGTTTTCATATTTAATTTTTAAAATCCTGCGTCAAAGTATAACTGTTTCTGTTTAGCCCAATAGTTGACTGGTAGAGAATGCTTCAAGGCGTTGTCCGATTTTTGTACTCTTTTTTTGTAGATGTGTGCAATAAAGTTTAAATAAATAAAATAAGTGTCGCTAAGAAAGAGAGTTGAATTGTAGTTATATTGACCGGGATATAGACCGTCATTACCTGCTTGATTTTTGCAGAGGTAAGGTTGCAGTGTACACCAACCAAGATCCATCCGCCCACTCACAGTCCATTGTTGAAGCACTATTCAATCTTCTAGCCTTCGACTGTAGTCACTTTACCAAACAATAAATCCACTGATTAATGACTTGGAGATTGGCTTCACACGAATACGTGTTATAAAAGACACATTACGTTTGACGACCGGTCTGGCGTAGTCGGTAGTGACCCTACCTGCTGCGCCGCGGTCCCGGGTTCGAATCCCCGTAAGGGCATTTATTTGAGTGATGAGCACAGATATTTGTTCCTGAGTCATGGATGGTTTCTATGTATATAATTATGTAAGTATTTGTATATTATATATGTCGTTGTCTGAGTACCCACAACACAAGCCTTCTTGAGCTTACCGTGGGCCTCAGTCAATCTGTGTAAGAAATTAAGAATGTCCTATAATATTTTTTTATTTTTTTTACATTACAACAGTTTATCAAAACATTGATAAATACCTATTTCAATTTAATAACCAATCATTTTAATCTTAAATAAGTGGGAAATTTTACGTGAACTTGGGAGTCCGGATCATTAGACCATCGCTCTGCCAACTGAGCTACTGAGATGCAAAAAGCAAATATTTCTAAATTAGTCACAGTTACATATATAGCGTTTATGTCATATTTTAATGGTTCCTAGCTACATATAACACTTGGTAACTATTTAGAAACTTTGTTCAAGATCGCTTCCCGAAAAATATATGTGACGTTATCTGGGTAAAGGGACCTTAATATCGATGGCGCTTACGTCCCTTAGCGTCATATTTGTAAAAGAACATCGCCCTTGACGCCGTAAGAGCCATCGACAATAAGTTCCTTAAGAAATTTAAACAAAACGTTAAAAATTTTATTCGAGAACTGGCAACCAAGATATGCACACGTTTTAGTATCAGTCATAACCCGTTTTACAGCTTGAGGTTATCTGATAAGCGTAGCAGTAAGTTCTTTAAATCTACCGCGATTTAAAACACATGTCTTTTATTTTGTCTGGGAATTTTGGAGCTGCAACATTTTTGCTACAAATGCTGCGAGTAAATATGCTTATAAATAGTGTATTCATCCTAGTTCCAAGTAAACAAAAGTTATTTTAAGTAAGTATTAAACCGATGCATAAACAATGTAGACATTTTTATGTGAGATGTTTTTGAAATACAGTCAAATCAAATGTGCAAAAATTTAATGAATCTACGGCTGTACTCACATTATTATATCGCTACTGTTGGTATATGTTTCTGTCTCATTTTGGACGCACCTATTCAGGCCTATAGGAGTTCATGCGACGGCTCCTATATGCCTGAACACGTGCTCGGAGTTTAGCCGTCGCGTGAACTCCTATATGCCTAAAGAGGGGCCTGCAAAATTGGCCCGAAACATGTCGCAGCAGTAGCGATATAGTAGCGTGAGTGCAACCGTAGATTCATTAAATATTTGAATATGTCTCTCCAAAGTTTAACGTCTATAAGTGTGCAAAAGTTTCACATCCCGTAGCTCTCAATTTTTAACACAATGGGGCATAATCTGAATCGTAATATATAACATAAAACTAAAATACTAGATCGTGTCACTAGGGAGCAAAATGAGATATTTTCGGCGCGGGCATATATTGAATCCTGAACAAAGCAAAGGGATTCTAAAATACGATTCTGCTCGCAACAACTTGGCTACCAATACAGCTTTTCACATCACCTATCAGAAAATCTCAAAATAATTATGAATAATTTATTTATTTAAATTTGTTTATTTGTTTATTTTACAATTAGTACTAACAGTAAAACCTTACGTACTAATCGGTGCTATAGGTACAACTTATTTATTTATTTATTTATTTATTGTAAACATAATTTACAGCATTACAGTCGAAACCAAAGCACTGTACAATTCAGTTTAGATATTATTAGGTGATTAACAAAAGAAACAAACATATATAAAATACGATCACCTTTCGTCCATCACCTCACAATACCGCAGACACATTTGATACACAATCATCCATCTGCTTGCAAACACATCACATTCTGGAGCCCATGACAGAAACGAGTTCAACTGATTTAGCGCCCGCACAGCTGGTGAATTTCTATGCGCTACAGTTCGTGTAATTGGGGCTGCTAAAAGGTTGTGCTTTCGCGGTCTTAATAGATTTTTGGGCACAAATGGAACACTAAGTTTGACAATTCTTTCTATGAGTTCGGGACAGTCTGTATCGCCGCGTAAAATTCCACACGCTGTAACTAAGACATTGTAATTGCGCCTAACTGCAAGGGAATTAAAACCTAATGATCCTAACAAAAACTGGGTCGGATATAAAAATGGAAAGTAAATGTGCAACTTCTTATACAAAAATCTGAGAAAAGTTTTTTGCACTTTTTCTATGAGAAGGGCGTATGTGCATTCGGACGGGTTCCAAACAATACTTGCCGCCTCCAGCTTACTTCTCACAAGAGCCATATAGAGCAGTTTGATGGCTCTGGGATCATTAAATTCACGCGCATTCCTGATGACGAAACCAAGTCGCTTATAACTATTGGCAGCTAATCCTTTAATGTGGTCGTGAAAAGTAAGAGAGGCGTCGAATGTTACACCCAGATCCTTGATAGTTGTTACGCGAGCAATTAATTCAGATCCGAGTACATACTGTGCAGTTAAAGGTTTTGGCGAGCGAGTGTATGACATAACGCAACATTTGGAGACGTTGAAATGCAGTCTATTAGCACAACTCCACTGCAAAACTGCATTGATGTCTCTCTGCATCGCTTCACAATCTGCCATTTGTTTGACACCACGCATGAGCTTCAAGTCGTCTGCATATAACAGGCACTTAGTATTTTCCTTCAAGACCGACTCGAGATCATTAATCATGATGCCAAATAGAAGAGGGCCAAGAATAGATCCCTGACTAACTCCAGATTGAGTAGAGTAAGTGGATGAAATAAAGCAACCATGCTTTACGAATTGTTGCCTGCCGCGCATGTAACTGGCGAACAATTTTAACAACCGCGGAGAAAAACCGATGCCACACAACTTTCTAAGTAAAACATCGTTATCAACTTGATCAAAAGCTTTCCTGAAGTCCAAATAGAGGACATCAACCTGTGTACCTTTATCCAAGTGCTCTGAAATTATATTGGTAGCCGTCAACAGGTTGGTGTCCACTGATCTTTTCGACCTGAAGCCGTGTTGTGCGTCACACAGGAAAGGTTTTAGCTGAGGAGAAATTAATGCCTTCAAGACGGATTCAAAAAGCTTCGCTAATGAAGAAAGAATGGCTATAGGCCGGTAGTTTTCTACATTCGATGTGTCACCAGTTTTAGGGATCGGAGTTACTCGAGAGAGCTTCCACCGTTCGGGATACACACCGGTTGCAATAGACAGATTGAAAATATACAATACTGGTTGCAAAAATATATTTTTACATCCCTTCAGAATATACGGCGGAATATTATCCGGTCCAACTGAGCTTTGTGCTTTAAGTTTTTTTAATGCAACTTCAACATCGTGAGGTGTTATAAGATTAACATGAACATAGTTTGCTGATCTGAAGCTATCATTTAGCATCACAGTGTTATGATCAAGCGATGGAGTATTGGGCGAAAATACGCTAGAGAAAAATTCCGCGAACGCATCAGCTGCCTCTTTACCACTGAATTCCTGATCCCCAAATTTAACACATGGCTCAAAGCCGCCTTTGGACTTAAGGCTACCTATATGCCTCCAGAAAGCACGAGGATCACGACACAGATTAGCTTCTAATCCGCTAACGTAGTGGTCATAAGCTTTATCTATTCTTTGCTTTATGTCGGTCATGCATACATATAAGCACTTAATTAAGCAAATTTAAATTACAATTGTGTCAGAAAGAAATAATTAGGTACAATAAAAATCATAAATACATACAATGTCAAAAAAATTACTACAATGACATGTTGTTCAATTATTACGTACTTAATTGACACAATTTATTATACATTATTTTAAACATGCAATCTCTTTTCGTTGCCTTAATATTTTAGACTGCAAAAATAAATCTCTAGAACAGAAAAGTGCCACTTTGCTTCCCTCTTATTCTTTTCGCATTTTTGAAACAATTTTCCTGAACCTACAAACCCGAATAACCTTAAGAATTTATTCAAAGCATTAATCACTACAACGACGAAACACTAATTTATAATCCAAAACATTCAGGCCATTGTTGTTCGGCATCCACTTGCATTATCTATTAGATGTTATCGATGCCTAAAGGTCGGGCTTAATTATAAGAACACGAACTGTGTGAACTTAGGAACTCCTCTACTATGCGTTTTGGACGCTTTAAAAACGGTATAACACTTTAAATTCTCCGGTTTTGTAGTCATATTTAATAGTATTTTATACAATCATAAATAAATAATAAATAAATAGTATAGGACATTCTTACACAGATTGACTGAGGCCCACGGTAAGCTCAAGGCTTGTGTTGTGGGTACTCCTACTCAGACAACGATATATATAATATATAAATACTTATATACATAGAAAACATCCATGACTCAGGAACAAATAGCTGTGCTCATCACACAAATAAATGCCCTTACCGGGATTCGAACCCGGGACCGCAGCGCAGCAGGCAGGGTCACTACTGACTGCGCCAGACCGGTCGTGATAAAAAGGATCGTTCAAAACTTTGCAAAGTGACTTTTGAGGTCATAATGAACAACATTTATTGTGGGACCAAAGTTGAAATCGCGAAAAAAATTTTGATTGTTCCCTATAAAGGAGCGACATCATGACAGCCGAAATGTATGAAATTTTTCGTTTGCGATTTCAGCATTGGTCCCATAATAAAAATTGTTCATTATGACCTCAAAAGTCGCTGTGCAAAATTTGGACGGTCCTTTTTATTTCACCTTGTAAGAGAGCTTTTCATTCGAGTACCATGTTTAGGCCACGAAGCTTGCTGAGTGGCCTAATAGTACAGCGAAAGCTTGATTATATCACTATTGCTCATATAAGCCGGCAACCTTCAAATCAAGAGTGAACAGGCATCTTCTGGGCGAGCTCACTCCATCGTAGGCCACGTCTTTGCCTTCGGCTATTCTGTGGCCAAAAGTAAGCCCATTTATAATAAATAAATAAAAAAAATTGTACACAATACTTTTTTTATGAGTCATCATCATCATCAATGGACAAACAATATCATCATTCAATTCAAGTTAATGTTAGTAGCGTCGTTCACCGTTGTATCAACATCGAATTTCCTGGCAACCATGTGTAACAAAACTGTCTCTGATTGGCCGATGACGTGACAGATAAAAAAATGTATTTCAGATGCAGAAAAATTTGCCAGGTATAGCAAATTAGTTTCAAATTATTATAGTTGGCTAGAGCGAATCATAATGAAATATTATAGTTGTCAAGTGTCAGGACAATCCAATATCCAACACTGAAAAGTTTTGACTAATCAAAGTCAATGGGTAGAAAAAAAAATATAAATTAAGTTTATCCTAAACGTCTCAGAATATTATATTAAATAATAGAGAAAGTGAAGTGAGTAGGTTAAAAATATTTTAAGCGGGCTACTCACGTATTAAGTCGATATAGCGTTCGACATGTTTCGATCCAATTTCGAGGACCTTTCTCAAGAGTAGCGACCCCGCCTTTACATGTCGAGAACGCGACGCATACTGAGTCTTAGTTACTTAAAAAACTAACTATTTTGGCTCAGTGATCCACAGTGAATCCTGGCCTCCGAAACGAGAAATCGCCACCTGTCCCGATCCTACACAGCCTCTTGCCATTTATTAGTTAGTAGAATTATTTATGTGAACCTGCTTCCAGCAAATTAGTTTGAAATTATTATAGTTGGCTAGAGCGAATCTAATGAAATATTATAGTTGTCAAGTGTCAGGACAATCCAATATCCAACACTGAAAAGTTTTGACTAATCAAAGTCGATGGGTAGAAAAAAAAATATAAATTAAGTTTATCCTAAACGTCTCAGAATATTATATTAAATAATAGAGAAAGTGAAGTGAGTAGGTTAAAAATATTTTAAGCGGGCTACTCACGTATTAAGTCGATATAGAGTTCGACATGTTTCGATCCAATTTCGAGGACCTTTCTCAAGAGTAGCGACCCCGCCTTTACATGTCGAGAGCGCGACGCATAATGAGTCTTAGTTACTTAAAAAACTAACTATTTTGGCTCAGTGATCCACAGTGAATCCTGGCCTCCGAAACGAGAAATCGCCACCTGTCCCGATCCTACACAGCCTCTTGCCATTTATTAGTTAGTAGAATTATTTATGTGAACCTGCTTTCGAGTTAATACCGTACTCTCAAACGTTATTAAATGCTTATGGTAGACGAAATATTCTAGGAATTTTAATTAGCTCTATATTTTGCCTATGACAATTAAATTAATATGGGCTTTACTGAAACTTTCACGTTTCATGGAAAATTAATTTAAATAATATTTTATTGCGTATAAGTATGTCTTAGAAATTGTATTGTGCCTTCAGAGAAAAATCACTTACAAATCATATATTAAAAAGATCCATTTAAATATCATTGAATAGAACTTTTATCAATTTCTGAACGAAGTCTTAAAAGCCCAAGTTCACAGTGTACTCTAAAAAGCTTTTAAAAAAGAACAATGGCTGTCTGAGCAAGTGAGACGCAAGGTTGCTCATTGACTCGCAAATGCATAGACAAGAGACAATGTATATTAGTCATCCATATTCCATAGACAAGCACTATGCTGACTTGTTACAACTTGATGACCGTGATGATATGGGTCAATGGCGTGTTTTACGAGTCAAATTCAAGATGGCGATGAATACAGTTTTTTTTTGCCCGTTACTGGTGTGAAAAAGTGTTGTTTTTGGACACCTTTTTTATATACCACCTCCGGGTAAGGGTAAATAATTAGTTTTAGTTAGTTTGGAGCCGCCCACCCACTTATATTTTTAATTTGTTATGCAATAAACAAAGTTATAAAAACGCGACATTATTTTTTCAGTACAGATGGTGTTTTTTTACGCACTAGTGCGAGAAGTGGTTCATTATATGCCAAGTCTAAACTTCGGAGTGCGTTTTTCAGTACAGATGTACTGAAAAACGTCGTACGATACAAGGAAGTTACAAACGAGTGGAGCTAAATTAAAACACGACCGAAGGGAGTGCTTTAAATCGACACGAGTTACGAATTTCCTTTTCGCTTTCATAAGATACATAGATATTTTTTTTTATTTATTTTCGCTTTCATGAATTAAGCCAAACTGTTACGTTTAATAGATCTCAGAAAAAATCGCAGTACTATTAATATTGCATAATAATCGGCTAACTTAAGTAGAAGTGTGTATTTAATTACGTAGGTTTACAAAGTTAAACCCACTCACTCATTCAGAAATAAAACAGTCCCTACCTCAATATCACTCCGTACATAACCGACGACTTTATAGACCTAAAAAACTAGCCCGCCGCAAAAAAAAATCAATAAATGAGACATCAAGCTTTTTACCATCATCTGGCAATAAAACCTCCATACAAAGTGGCTGGCCACTATAAACTTTTACCGGCTTTAAAACGGAAAAAGAATAAAAACGCCTCATTAAATGCATTATTACTTTTTCTCAGGCCCGATGCTTAAGGGCAAATGAGTTGTTTGGCCAAAATTTCGCTTTAGCTTTTTTATGATGTTAAAATGATTGCTTGTTTGTTTCAGGTATGTAAATGTTGCTGGTAATATTCTTCGTTATTACATAAAAAACTTAAGTAGGTAAGTAGTTAAGTAATAATTTGGTCGCTAAAAACGAATGTAAGTCCAACTTCTCTGGAGCTATCTATCCTTAAGTTGAAGTTTTCTTTCCGTTTCCAACAGTTTACTTTTTGTGTACTTTTGTTTTGCGTACCCTGTTTCGAATATGATTGGCCTCTATTTAAGTGTTTTACAGAAATCGTCACGGTTTTACATTTCCAACATTTTCAACCCTACAAATAGTGTTAAAGATCTTCAATTAAACCAAAATATCTGTAAGCCAAATCTCATTTACCAAAACCGGAGACATGACGCCATCTATTAATATAATGTGACAGTACCCATCCCTATTGTTTTTACCGTCATTAACTAAATTGTTTTCTCACTTACTTCCCCTTAACATTTTAAACCAAATTACCACATACGCACGCCCAGGCCATAAATCATGGCCGCCAAGAATGGCGGAGTTCAAATTTCAAATTTGGAAAAAAGAACGCCGCGGGTGCGTTCCGAATACCGCCACCGATTCGGATTTGAGGATCGGGACGTGTCTAGAATACGGCTGATTGATCGGTGGGACACATTAGATGGAGCAGTGTAATTCAACTTTTAAAAAGTGTTATTCACATTTTTAATTTCGCCCGCAGTTCGATTTTGACACCTATCTTGGGAAGCTTGGGTCACTTGCTTTTACCACTTCTTTAATACTATCTATCTGTTGGAGAATAAGCAAAATATGGTCAAGACTCGTTTTATTGCGCTATACATATTTGACCAGTAGAGCAAACAAGGGTTTTAAGAGTTCGGAGAATCTAGCTGGTATACGGTTCAATTCTACCAAAATGCCATAGATGACGCTGCTGTCTTAAAGAACAGAATCCGAAAACAGATGACGGAAGGCAACAGATGATCGATCTCTCTCTCTCTCTCTATCGAGAAGAAATGTGAGGAGTCTTGGCGTTTTTAGAGATTCTTTAGTCAAATCCGGCAGTTTGCTTGGAGTAACAGGGATTGTATTCTATGATGTGTAATCAGTTTTTTCCAGTGTAGGTATTACCTACTTTTGTGATATATGAATATGGTTTTTAATTAAAAGTTCTCGTCAACCACGATTGAAGGTTCCGGACATGGTTCCGGTGTGATACGCTACGATTCCCAGCATATGTCAACCGGTCATTTTGACGACCGGTCTGGCGCAGTCGGTAGTGAGTGACCCTGCCTGCTGCGCCGCGGTCCCGGGTTCGAATCCCGGTAAGGGCATTTATTTGTGTGATGAGCACAGATATTTGTTCCTGAGTCATGGATGTTTTCTATATATATATAAGTATTTATATATTATATATATCGTTGTTTGAGTACCCACAACACAAGCCTTCTTGAGCTTACCGTGGGCCTCAGTCAATATGTGTAAGAATGTCCTATAATATTTATTTATTTATTTATTTATTTATATGTATTTCTTTGCGAACGAAGTATCTAAGGAAGTGAATCTCCAACTGCCACAGATAGCAATAAAAATCTGGCTGCGAGTCGCGACTGGATTTGCGCTGACGTTCCGATTTAACGGTCGCGCGGTTTGAAATTCGAACGCTTACCGGGTTCACGCTTATTTTGAATTCATGTTCGTTATGATAGCGGATTTTGAAGTTTGGCTTCTTAAGATTTTTCACAACCTATATTTTAAGGTTCCGTTTATTGAGCTTTTAGCTAGTATTAATATGACCTGTAGGCCTAGCACATGATGGCCGCGGGAGTATGTCGCCGCGAGATAGATGCCACGTCTTCTTCTAACTGTATTAATGACATAAGGACGGGTAGTCTATCTCGCGGCGACATACTCCCGCGGCCATCATGTGCTAGGCCTACTGAACTGTACTTTATTCGAACTTCAACAGAACATGTTTGTGCTCAACTATGGGAACAAATCAAATTATTTTTAACAAATATTTTGATTTGTGTTTTTATGTAGTCACACTACTATATATAAATTCGAAATAAGATGTCATATATTAAAGAAAAAAATACGGTCACCACCAATGGCGAAGGCCGGATTCGAACCGGCGCCTTTAGCAATCCGGGTTAACGCAATGAACCCCTAGGCCACTCCGTGCTGTTTTGAAAAGTATTAACTAGTTAAGATCATGTGAACATTTTCGCCCTGCAATACCTTATTTATGCTAAGTGATTCTTAATTTTCTAAATTAGTGTAAGTGGGTTTTCACATTATCCGATCCGATATCGGATGTCGGACCCATATCCCATACATTACAGGTGCCATCTTGAATTTTTTCCATTGAAATCCTTCCGACATCCAATATCGGATCGGATCATGTGAAAACTGACTAACGCGTCACTCACGTTTTTGGGTCATTCTAATACCAGTTTCCTCCATCTCTAGTTTTCGTCCCGTGTGGTGACGGGTTAAGAATTTCATCACCCCCTTTCTTCCCGTGGGTGTCTTAGAAGTCGACTGTGGGATATGGGTTAAATTGTGGCGTAGGCGAGAGGCTGGCAACCCTGTCACAATTTGGATTTCTTTTAACCCCTTTTTGCCAAGAGTGGCACTGAAACTTAGTAGTTCATGTGCTCTGTCTACCCCTTTATGGGATACAGGCGTGATTATATGTTATTTGTATGTGTCTAGTGTTCTACGGAACCATATAAAAAACTACCTCGCTGTGTTACCTTGTGGACTTATTAAAACTAAACTAAACTTGTTAAAACAAGGCGTGTGCGATCTGGTGTACGACTCTTTTTCTTTTTAATTAATTTTTCCCCTTTATAGCTCGGAAACATGTGTTTTGTCCTTTAATACCAGCGGGTAAAAACGCATTTTATCCACTAGTGGGTAAAGTAATTTGACCTTGAATAAAGTCAAATTAACTGCTTTAAAATTGATAAAAGTATGTGAATCTATAGTAATACAGATGATTTACCACCTGTAGAACTACTGGAACCAGTGATAGAGACATTTTTTGCTTTGTAGTTTCCTCGCTGTAGTGAGTGGAAAAGTTTTGTGTTACACCCGGGTGCAAATGTATTTTACTTCTCGTGTGTTAAAAAACTCGCAAGATCAGGATTCTATTCTCGAACCACTCGCTTCGCTCGTGGTTCAACTATAGACTCCTTTCACTTGCTCGTTTTTTAATTCCACACTCGGCGTTAAAATACAACTTTGCCCCCATGTATAACAAATAACTATAGTGTGTTCTCATGTTCTGTTTATAATTATTCTTTTTATTTTATGTTTCTATCACAGTCTGTTGTTATTTTCTTGTAACGTTTTCACTTTCTTAACTGTTTGACCACGTTATTGTATGTGATTTGTATTTCTTCTGTCTGTTACCCTCCGTGAATCTTCACTTGATGGTCTCATCGGGAGATCAGCGCTGGAAGTCACCAGCAACACGCTGAGATGAGGCCATTTCGTGGCACTTCATTCTTTTCTGTCTTGTTGTTAGGGTACGTTCAGATGACAAGCGTTCAACGCGCGTTGAACGCACGCTAAATTTTTGTATAGTGTTCACATGACACGCGCTTGCCGAGCGTTGAACGCGCGTCGCCGCGACCACTATACTGACTGAACCATAGTGGTCGCGGCGACGCGCGTTCAACGCTCGGCAAGCGCAAGATAAGACAAGTATGACATGGCTTTCAGTCAGCGTGGTTGACAAAATTGGGTGGACCGAATATCTCCGTCTTCTGGCGCGTCGTTTCAACCGTCGGTATAATATCACCGTTAAAACTGTTCCTACGTCCATCTTCGACAAATGTAAGAAATCTACTGACTGAACCAGATTTCTTACATTTGTCGAAGATGGACGTAGGAACAGTTTTAACGGTGATATTATACCGACGGTTGAAACGACGCGCCAGAAGACGGAGATATTCGGTCCACCCAATTTTGTCAACCACGCTGACTGAAAGCCATGTCATACTTGTCATATCCCATATCGCAGGACGTTTCTCTATTTCATCTATAAATAATTCCGTATCAAAAGCTTCGGTTTCCATTTCGGACGATTTCTGGACGACCCGATGAACCCTAAAATACGTCCATCCGCGTCGAAAGCGCGCGCTCAACTGAACGGAAACATAGAAAACCAATGATCTCAAAGCGAGCGTTGACGCGCGCTGACAACAGTCGAGCGCTAGCGCAGCGTTCAACGCGCGTATTAATAAAACGCGCGTTAGTATGTGTACAGCCTGAATAAGTTGTTATGTAGTTGTAAACGCGCGTTATCAAAACGCGCGTTGAGCGCTTGTCATCTGAACATGCTCTTATTGTGTGTATTTTGTCTTTCCTGTGTTCACGAATAAATGTTTATTCTATTTGCAAGTAGGAAATGAAATATTGAAAACAAAATCACACACGAAAACTAGGACAGTAACTGTTCTATGTTACGCAACATCTTGTAGTTGTGACATAGGTTTTCTGCGATCAAATGTCCTATTTATCTCGTCTTACACAGATGCCAATCTTATTGGAGATAAACTAATCTATTGCCATCTTAACTAAAATGCTGCCATCTCGATAACCTTTTACGAATGTTTATACATAGGTATGTTATATGGATACTAGTTTAGAAGATATGTATCCATACGGAATGGGTAGATCAGATCTACTAGACCAAACAGGTATCAGCCCATTTGGATATATATGTTTCAAATTACTTTCATGATGTACTATAAACATTTTCGAATACAAAATAAAACAAAAAAATGCTACCTACAGTCTAATAAAGAGTACTATCGTATAGTATGGTCATTCCAGCTCCCCGCTGAAAGTGCCGCCTATCCCCTCTCGGTTACCTCACAATTACCTCCTGTCAAAATCGCGAACAGTCGACCTGTCATATGTCACTCGTACAAGCGTAGTACGCGTTCACCTACACGAGCTTAAACTGCGTGCTAGGAACGCGCCTCTTTCATTTATCTGATCGTCAGTGTCCGAGGTGTGTCCATAAAGAGCGTACACCCATCTTAAAGGCCGGAAACGCACCTCCAACACCTCTGGTGTTTCGGGTGTCCATGGGCGGCGGTGATCGCTTACCATCAGGCGACCTGTCTGCTCGTTTGCCTCCTATCCCAAAAAAAAAAAAAAAAAAAGACTAGCTAACCTAGCCCATTGCCCATAACACAACTGAATATAGTGATGTTATTTGACTAAGTATTTAAATTGTTAAATATCAAGCCAGAATACGCATCTTGACAAATCGTTTTCACAATAGTTAGAGCGAGAGGTTAAGGGTCATGCCATCTACTCTTATTGGGCAATTCTGTTTAAGCACTGATCCCACCAAAAGCGTGTAAACTATGAGCTGTCTATAAAAAAAAAAACAAAAGATAGTCGCTCCCGTGTTAATAAGCTCATGTTGTTGTTATTTAATGTATGTTAATTATAAAATGTAATGTTTTTAAAGTTGAGAAAGTTGCGGAACAACGAACGGAGTGGCGCAAATGCATTGTGGAGGGTCGCAAAATTTGCGATGAGTCATGGTTTGCTGCACTAGCTGATAAGAGACAGAAGCGACGCCAAGGTGTTTCAGCGCCGATTTCCGCAGTCTCTTGTCAGTCCTGCGGTAGACTATGTCGGTCTCGCATCGGTCTAATAAGCCATCATAAAGGTGCTCTTCGAATATTACATCATAAATCGTCTGCAACAGATGTTAAGGCCAATTATGATGATGATGAATGTTTTGAAAAGAAGTGGCCCGCCGAGTTTCTTGCCGGTCCCGTAGTGGATACCCCCCTCCCAACTGAGGAGGGACTGAAACCTTCTGAAACCGTCAGCGTGTAGGGTTAGATCCGGCGTAGCTTTATTTGACGTTCATATGCGCATTGTAATATGTCTACTTGAAAATAAATATTTCATTTTCATTTTCATTTCATTTTCATTTTCGTTTCTATAGCCGATAGCTCGTCATCATCCTCATTTGCCACTGCTCGTGGGAGCCTGGGGTCTTTGACGACTAATCCCAAGATTTGGTGTAGGCACTATTTTTTACGAAAGCGACTGCCATCTGACCTTCCAACCCGAAGGGTAAACTAGACCTTACTGGAATTAGTCCGGTTTACTCACGATGTTTTCCTTCACCGAAATGCAACTGGCAAATATCAAATGACATTTCGCACATAAGTTCCGAGGGGTCATGGGGGTCATGGGGGTCATGACCCTCCCCCCCTGGAGCCTAGGTTGGCCCTCTGGGGCCTGGGTCTTTACCACGTGCCAAATAATAATACCACTACCGAACCCCCTGGGCACGAAGCTGGATCCGCGCTTGGCCCCATAGCTCATATCTATCATTCGCTTTTGGTGTGACCAATGCCGTAAAGTAAGTATTTTGCAACTTTCAAGTCATGACCATGTTTGACCTGTACGTGATGTTGAGATCATTTTACATGTGTTAATGACCTGATAATGACTTCAATTGTGTCCGTCTGTCTGTCAAGACCGATTGTCTTAGGAGTGAAGTGACATAAACTAAAAACTACTTACAGATAATAAAGTAGGGACCTGCACGGGAAGCATGGTCGCGCGATAGACGATAAAATAGCAGGCCGTCCCTATCGCACTATTTGTAAGTGCGATAGGGATGGCCTGATATTTTATCGTCTATCGCGCGACCATGCTTCCCGTGCTGGGACATTTATGCTACAAAAACACATAATAGGCGAGACGACTAAAACTAATTAGTACGTCAGCAAGATTATCAGAGAATTTTAGAAACGTATTTTTTCTTTTTTCTCGTAAACGAAAAATGACGACGGTACAGTGGGTTGAAGTTTCGCGTGACGTCACATCTATAGGTACAATTTTTACTTAGAAGTGGCGTCTCAAGCACTCCGGAACTTTGATGCTCTATATCTTTATATTTTTTCATTAATTAGAAAAATCGAAAAATATGTGTTCAGTATTTTTGGACAATCTAACTGACGGACTTAACAGAATGCCATTTTTAGGGTTCCGTAGTCAACTAGGAACCCTTATAGTTTCGCCATGTCTGTCTGTCCGTCCGTCCGTCCGTCCGTCCGTCCGTCCGCGGATAATCTCAGTAACCGTAAGCACTAGAAAGCTGAAATTTGGTACAAATATGTATATCAATCACGCCAACAAAGTGCAAAAATAAAAAATGGAAAAAATGTTTTACTAGGGTACCCCCCCCCCTACATGTAAAGTGGGGGCTGATATTTTTTTTCGTTGCAACCCCAACGTGTGATATATTGTTGGATAGGTATTTAAAAATGAACAAGGGTTTGCTAAGATGGTTTTTTGATAATATTAATATTTTTGGAAATAAACGCTCCTAAAGGAAAAAAAAGTGTGTCCCCCCCCCTCTAACTTTTGAACCATATGTTTAAAAAATATGAAAAAAATCACAAAAGTAGAACTTTATAAACACTTTCTAGGAAAATTGTTCTGAACTTGATAGGTTCAGTAGTTTTTGAGAAAAATACGGAAAACTACGGAACCCTACACTGAGCGTGGCCCGACACGCTCTTGGCCGGTTTTATTTATGTAGTCGCCATCCCTATTCTTCTCTTTCGAAGGAATAAATATAATAGTTTTTATTGACCTAAAACTTTGGAAGGCAAATAATAAGGTATTTCTTATTCTGTTCTATACACTAGTATACGCACAGAAAAAAACATTGTTTTTGCCGGTTTTTTAATATTAAATAGAACTCCTTAAAAATACATTTTGGTGGATATCTCATCTGGGTGGAGCCAATGTAGAGATTATAGAGCATACATTTCTGATGAACTACAGTGTACAGGTTTAACAAAAGGAGTGTACAAGTTTCTAATGGGTCGGCAACGCGCATCAGTTGCAGGCGTCCATAAGTTACGGTGACCGCTTTCCGCCAGGCGGACCGTATACCTGTTTGCCACCGACGACGTGGTGTAAAAAATAAGGTCCTTTTAAGTATATAGACTTTACTGTAACATACTCACTATCCCGTGACGAATAAGAGCTCAACGAGGGTGCGGTGTGCTGATGACGGGAGGACTTACGGAACTAACTTGTTCCGTTTATTGTCCTTTGAGTCGTCGGCAACCCGTGTACACTCCTTTTTGCTGTGTACTTAACACAGCAAAAGGGAATGTACAAGTTTCTAATGGGGTGGCAACGCGCATGTGACACTGTTTGAGTTGCAGGCGTCCATAGGTTACGGTGACCGCTTTACATCAGGCGGGCCGTATACTTGTTTGCCACCGACGTAGTATAAAAAAAAAATAATAATAAGAGGAGTTATTTTTTTGTGGGACCACTTTTCTGAATTTATTCGCATTTTTCTACTAAACTTCCTAAAATCAATACAAAATAAAATCTCAGTTTCTTCAGGCCCACGGTGTATATCCAAGCCCTTCGTCTAAGTCTGCAGTACAATAGTAATTTTTCGAGTCATTGGCTTCATTGTCCCCTTAATTAGAGTGGGTGGGGCCTCACGCTCTCTGATCTCGTATTAATAATTATTGCTCCGATTTGCCCCTGTCTCCTCTGTGTATTGTGATTTTGAATATTAAATTGTGGAAATTATGCTTGCTTTGTATAAAGTCAATATATTTTCTAATAATTAAATCCTAGATAAGACTTCTGTCTTAAAACAGACTGATTGCACACTCAATCAGTTATCTTTTTTAGTCACCTTATCATTATTAAAAGCTCGGCCACACATGCGCGTTTTGAGAGCGTAGGCGTAGCGTCAGCGGAGCGCCGGACGAACGCTGGCGTTGCACCCAGCGGACGCCGGCGGGAACTAACGAGCGCGGATTGCGAGCGGTATGCGCGCGCAATCCGCTCCGCTAAAGCTACGCTATCAAAACGCTTTATGTGTGGCGGAGGCTTAAAAATAAAAGGGATCAATATCAAGTATTTAATAAACAAACGATTAAGTACTAGATTGGGGTTCTTCAAAAAAGGAGTGTACAAGTTTCTAATGGGTCGGAATCGCGCATGTGACAACCCTTGAGTTTCAGGCGTCCATAGGTTACGGTAACCGCTTTACATCAGACGGACCGTATACCTGTTTGCCACCGACGTGGTATAAAAAAAAAAGATTGTATTCTCTACTGAGTGTACCTAAATACAAGAATAGGGTAGAGAATTCCTTTAAGCATTAAGCCTGGCATTTCTATAATTTTGGAATTTTATGCATAGTTATAAATATTGGGTTGGTAAGAAAGTAATGAGCGATCGATTGAATTCCACATAAAATTTTTGAGATAGTTCTAGAATCTTCTATGGTCGAAAGTATATAAAGGGCGAGTCGCACAGTTTCTCGTCAGTCATTCACTAGCTGTCGCCGAGCTAATATAAGGAAGAAAATGGACGAATTAAAAGTGCATGTAAGGCATTGCTTACTATATGAATTTGGGTGATTCTCTGTAAGGATGTTCAACAAACAGTCCCCTGGCAATGATTTTTTAAAATATTTATTTATAAAATCAGAAATAGTTTGTATAATTTAATTAAGGCAAATGGGTTTTATTAAATTATACTAACTATTTAGGATTTCATTAATAAATATTTCAAAAAATCATTGCCAGGGGACTGTTTGTTGAACATCCTTACAGAGAATCACCCTTTTCAGTCTGGCCATTCAGCCGCCGTAGCAGTGCGTAATATATGTCAGCGTGTTGCTCCTGAAGTTGTGTCTGAGGCCACGGCGAAACGATAGTTCCAGCGGTTTCGTAGTGGCGACTTTTCATTATCAGATCAACCTAAGTCTGGTCGACCGGTGAAGATTGATGTAGCCAAATTAAAAACCTTAATTGAAGGAGATCCGAGGCTAACGAGTCGTACTCTTGCTACCGAGTTAGGCTGCTCTCATGTCACCATAGAAACACATTTACACGAGTTGGGAAAAAACTACAAATACAGTGTTTGGATACCGCACGAACTTGATAGAGATCAACTAAACCGCCGTGCCGATATCTGCATACAACTTCTGTCTTTTCGCCGCATATTCAACTGGTTGGACCATCTTATCACTGGAGATGAAAAATGGGTCTTATATATAAATCACTCACGCAAACGTCAGTGGCTAGCTCCAAACGAAAAAGGATAAGGGGCACCAAAAACAGAGCCTCACCCGAAAAAAAGTTATGCTGTCCGTTTGGTGGGATATTCATGGTATTATTCACTGGGAACTCCTACCAAGTGGAATGACTGTTACCGCATCAGTATACTGTAATCAGATTGAAAATTTAAACCAAAAAATCTGTCAGAATCGTCCACAGCATGCTAAAGTTTTTTTTTTACACGACAATGCTCGCCCACACATTGCAAAAGTGACTCGGCTAAAGCTATTGGAGCTAGGTTGGAAAGTGATACCTCATCCACCGTACTCTCCAGACTTGGCACCTACGGATTACGCATTGTTCAGATCGCTAAGCAATGCCTTGAATGAAAAAAAGTTCGATAATCAAGCCCATCTGCGACAGTACATAGCTGAGTTTTTTGAATCTAAACCTAAGAACTTCTTCGCCGATGCTATTCATTCTTTACCAGAACGATGGAGACAAGTAGTAGATAACGAAGGCCGTTATTATTTTTGATAAATGATTAAAATAATAAATTAAATAAAAATTACAATATTGGTTATGATTCGCTCATTACTTTCTTACCAACCCAATAAATAGTGTGAATCAAATTAAAATAGATTCCCTCCCCTTTCCAAAAATCATAATGAAAAAGTCATTTCTAACTATATTTCTATCTATTTTGATTTATGTTACTTATGTAGATTTTAATTTGATTATCAATTCTTATTTCAATTAATCATGATCAATCGCTCGCAACGGGTGATTCCAAAAATATTTACTAGGGTGCACTGGGGTAATTTCGAAGTACAAAAATGCTATGGTAATTTCGAAAGGGGAATCTTGATTGATGGAAATAATGGTAACTTTTTATATGACTTTCAAAATTACCCCAATGCACCCTAAGTGAAAATGCTAATTCCCAACTAACAAAACGGTAAATTTGTTAAAACATCCGTCAATATTCCCAAGAAAACAAAATTACTAACCCTAAAAGCTTAAATCTTCATTCTAATTTACATTTTACTTCAAACTAAAATAAACTTTATTTCAACCCTTCCACAGAGCAAATTTGTCGAACATTACATATAACGGTCATTACAACAAAATAATATTCGAAAATGAATCTTCCGGTATGGTTATTAAGGTTGAAATTTGTGTGAAATGAAAAGGGGTCATATAAAAGAGAATTTACAACTATCACATAAGTGAAGCTTCAGTGGATGAGATATGGGGTCAAACCACAGACTACGCATAGACACCGCATTATGACGCATTTATTAATCAATCAATCAATTAATCAAAATATTTATTCGTTATAAACTTAACACTACATATTATGTAAAAGCCGACTACAACTACAAATGTGTATATTTGTAGTTGTAGTATTACATTTTACTAATTTTAAGTTTCATGTTATTAAAAAAAAAACTTAAGTCCGGAAATTCAAAACACAGAGTTTTACGAGCAAGCAAACGAACTTTTAAAGGTAATGCTATCTAACGTATTCCTTTAACTTAACAATGCCCTTGATGAAATAAATAAATAAAAATATATAATTTCTAACAAAATTTTAGTATAAGTGCCATGACAGCTCATAAGTATTAGCGATGTGAGTAATGACAATCACGAAAAACCCGCAAGTATATTGAATGTGCGGATTTTGGAAAATTTATTGTACTTTTTTTTAAACTATAAATGGGCTTACTTTTGGCCACAGACTAGCCGAAGGCAAAGACGTGGCCTACGATGGAGCTTGCCAAGAAGATACCTGTTAACTCTAGTTTAGAAGGTTGCCGGGTTATATGAGTTCAGAAATATAACCTCTTAAAACTACTTTTCATGAAAAATCTAAAATGACACGAGTACTGGTTGTAAACGTTGACACAACTGGATCGAGCGGTTGCGTTTCCATACTAAATTACTACGGGAGAACAAATAGTGGTGACTTTGAGTTGGCTTGAATGCTCCGTCTATTTGTTGTGGTCTGTGGGTAAATCTTAATTCTTATGAATAGAAGGACTATTTATCTAAATTCCCCATAATATTTATCGGATATGAATTTATTGGTGGTTTTATTAACTTTATTGGTTCCTTATGCAGTTTTGGTGCCAGATCTCATTGGAAACTGTGGATGTATGCAGGGTGAATCGTAGTGAAACTTAACTGAATTCAGTTGATGAAATCGAATATTCCAGAAATATTTTCCAAAAATGTTGTTTATTAAGTATATGAAATTGGCGAAAATTAAAATCGTAACAACCATTTGTTACTTCGATTGCTTCTACATTATTTGTAACAAATTAAGATACTTTCGGTCTTTTTTTAACCCTCGATGCAAAAACGACAGGGTGTTATACGTTTGACGTGTCTGTCTGTCTGTTTGTCTGTGTATGTCTGTGTGTCTGTCTGTCTGTGGCATTGTAGCTCCCGAAGGGATGAACCGATTTAGATATAGTTTTTTTTTTGTTTGAAAGCTGAGTTAGTCGGGAGTGTTCTTATCCGTTTCATGAAAATCAGTCCACTATGTCTCGGTCGGGGGTTTTTTCAAAATTTTAATTTTGTGGTTATTCGGTCTAATAAGATTCAGAGATTTAAAATGAATAAAGAAGAACATACGAATTGAAAATACTTATTTTTTACTTCGTAAAAGTATTTAAACACCTATATCTCTTGGTGATTACTTTACTGCAATTTTGTAAACAATCGTGCATTTAAGTGCAGTAAGGTTTAAGTCACATCTATCAGAATCGAGCCGCATTTTGTGTATGAAAAATCGTCAGTATGAAAATGAGTACGCATGCTTTTAGCTTTCCGATGCGTAAGGGCATTTTTAGAATCTGGGTCCCCCCAATTAGCGTAGGTTGTTAACAAAAATTAACTCGCTGTCAGTTTTGTGACGACAATTGAACATAAAATCTGTCTAAAAGTTTACTTTTTTCACAATCTGATTGTAGATTATCGCTGAACGTTTATGTAATTAATACATTAACAATAATATCCATGTGGATACATGTAGAAACATACATATATCATAGTGTAATAATGGAAACAATGGATCCAGATTTGCCCCGCTGTCATCATCCTCCTTGCGTTATTCCGGCATTTGCCACGGCTCATGGGAGCCTGGGGTCTGCTTTTTGACAACTACTCCCAAGATTTGGCGTAGGCACTAATATTTAAGAAAGCGACTGCCATCTGACCTTCCAACCCGAAGGATAAACTAGACCTTATTGGAATTAGTCCGGTTTCCTCACGATGTTTTTCTTTACCGAAAATCGACTAGCAAATATCAAATGACATTTCGCACATTTTCGAAAAACTTATTGATGCGAGCCGGGGGTCGAACCCGCGACCTCCGGAATGAAAGTCGCACGTACTTACCGCTACGCTACCCGCTGTACCTTACATAAAGTGCGGCTCGTTGAAAGATGTGACTTTCACCTAAGTTACAAATATTTAGCATTAGAATTGTACAACTGCAAATTTTTACCATGCATGACATAATTGACCAACAAAATAACAACAAAACATACGTCTAATTGTTACATGTTTCCAATACATATCGGTTACACAAACGTTACATCACCAGTGAAAGGCGGGTCAGGGTTTGAACCCGCGACCCGCAATCACTCAGCGAGGCGTTAGGGTTCCGTGTATGTATTAACACTTAAGGTAATAAACAATTAGGATGTGTTTATGGTCTATGGAGAGTTATAGTCCCTCCTTATGGGGGGTATACAGGGCGAAATATTGAAAACAAATCCATAATAATATTATAAATGGGAAAGTGTGTGTGTCTGTTTGTTTGTCCGTCTTTCACGGCAAAATGGAGCGACGTATTGACGTGATTTTTTAAGGGGAGATAGTTGAAGGGATAGAGAGTGACATAGGCTACATTTTGTCTTTTTCTAACTCGAGCGAAACCGCGGGCAAAAGCTAGATACCATATATCCATACCAATTGAAGATATTCTGGATTGTTTTTTTTTATAAGATAGTAGGCGACGAGTTTTAAGTTACCTATTAACGACAAAAAGAGCTGGTAAAAACTGTTTTATTCAAATTAAAGACGATTTATTGCAGTGAAAAAATAAAGCAACAAAATTCACATTAACAACGACCTAAATTTAAATTCAATTTGCATAATAATTGAACAAAAAACTCAACCTCCTTTCACAAAAGTAGTTAAAAAGACCATTTTGTTCTCACACTAATCAATCATATACGGAACCGCCCAAAAAAAGTACAAAACCATCTTCGTACCAAACTACACCCAAATTACTTTAGACCATATTGCATTAAGGTACAAAATTGTATGAATAAAAATAAAACCATATTCCTGCAATCAATGCTCAGCTTGTCGTGTTCTTTATGTGTTTGTGCTTAAAGTTTAAAACGGCTCTGCAAACCATTACTCTTGTAAACAATGTTTAAGTTAGTACCTTATATGTTTGAAGTAAGGTTGAAAATTATATAAAATATTATTTTATGTCGAAAAAACGAAGAACAATCACTTAATTACTGCAAAATCGCACTTGACAGCGGATTCTCGACGCCTGTCTGGCTGCATATGTTAATCTGTCAATCTGTCATGTGGAGTGGTTTTGTAATATTAAATGTTATATTTGTTTGCTTAATGTTTAAGTGCTAGAATTTACAAGCGTATTTTATTTTAACTTAGACTAGAAACTATTGGCCACCCAAAGAGAGATACTTGTACCTTACACATACCTTTGTATACATAGGCATGTTTAAGCTAGTTTAGGTTCGAATCCTGACTCAAACGGTGCAAGATCAGTCACTCTCTACTCCTTTCTACTCTCTAGGTGTTGAAAATTATCTAAAAAGATATGTCTCTTTTTATTTTGCTGTTGGCTATTATTTTTGCTGAAAAATGTCACAAATAATGAAGATGTGACATTTCATTGACAGTGACGTTTTTGATTGAAGAAGTATATTTTAACAATAACAGATCTGTACCCGAGTGCTCCTGGGGAGTTCTGTTACCCGTAAGGCGGGTGGGTGGGACAGTACTCTCTACCTCTGGCTTGCCTTGGCTGGCTGTCCAGAGTGGGGTCGTTAGGGCTACATGCCCCAGGGGTGGAAGTGAAAATTTGCATAAGACGCGAGTTGGTGCAGTGGCTTAACAGCCACTGGGCAGAAAGCGGTGTACACCTCTCGACATCCTTGAGTTCTCACACCGGTGTTGCCCTTGAGCCATCTTGGATGTCGCTTTTTGTGGGGGCCCATCTTGTGGGGACGAGTCACCGTCTGCCGGAAATAAAATTGGATACCGTTTTATTAGGCAGGCGTCCGGTTTTTTATCCATAGCCCAGTATTTAGTCCATCACTTTCATCAAAATAGACCAGTTCATTTTAGATTCCATTAACTCTCAAATAGTCCATACACCCTGGCGGGTGTTGCCTCTGCGTGTGTCCCATAATACGGGCAAGGGCAACATCCGCTCGGTGTACCCCTTACATTTCATTAATGTGTCGAAAGGGCCTCTACGTGTTGGCTTCGGCCCCGCGCACGCCTCCCAAAGGTCCGGGAACACCATTGTTCCGTGATGGGAAAGACAGATCTGTAGGTACATTCAACCAATTGGAACCCCAGGCCACTGTAGAACTATGTCATAGTGACGTTATAAATCAGATTGTAAGAAATCTCTTACTGCTTGTCATTTTGACATGGCTGTAGAGTGGCCTAGGGTTCCAATCGGTTGACTGTACATCTAATCCCCATCGATATTATCCATACTAATATTATAAATGGGAAAGTGTGTGTGTCCGTTTGTTTGTCCGTCCTTCACGGCAACACGAAAAGACGAATTGTCGTGATTTTTTAAGTGGAGATATTTGAAGGGATGGAGAGTGACATAGACTACTTTTTGTCTCTTTCTAACGCGAGCGAAGCCGCGGGCAAAAGCTAGTATTCCATAGTTACAACCAGAATGAGAGCTATTGAAGAATATTTTTGGATGTAATATTAAATTAGCACACATATTCCTCGTATTTTCTACGTATTAGAAAACTTAATATAGAAATAGAAATTAACATCAGCTGTTGATCCAAGCTTCCAATGTTCAGGAAATACAGATTAAATAAATAAGGGTTGGAATAACACGATAATTAATTAGAGGAGCCCGACAGGCCGTAAATTAATAAGTAACAAGAACTGACACCCGGGAATATTATCTGCAAACAAAGATTTATAAAATAAGGACAAGCAATTCATATAATTTTGAAAGAAAATTCTCGTTAAGTCATCCCGTGTGATGACCCCTTTCCTCCCGAGTCGTAGTATTCGACTCTGGGATTTGATGTGGGCGATAGGCTGGCTACTTGTCACTGCAATATCTGGTTGCCCCGTTTGAGAATACGGGCGTGAAGTTACATATGCATCATGTGCCTTGGTGGCAAATTACAACGCGATATGTATTATGTCCGTGTCTCGCGGGCGATTAGAATGAAGTCACATCTATCAGCATCGAGATGAGTTGAGCATGAAAATGCTAAATCAGCTATCCGATGCGTAACGGCTCAGCCACGATATTGGTCTCAGCGCGACAGCGGTGAGCGGCGGCCATACATTGGAGCGAGACACAGCGTTGGGATTTTTCATTCGCACGTATGGCTGCCGCTTGCCGCTGTCGCGCTTAGACCAATGCCGTTGCTGAGCCGTAAGCACTGATAGATGTGACTTTACCATTAGAGCGTGGACTGCACGCTTGGCTCGCATTTGTGCACAGCGGCGTTACTGACGGTTGTGCTGATGTGTTAGCACCATTTTTGGTGTCCGTATGCCACGTCCTTACGAAGTAATTTATAAGTCAATGTCTGCAAGTTGTTTGCTGCCTTGGCCGGGAAATAAGCCGTTTCTCTATTGTTTTGTCAGGCGCTATCCTAAGTTGGAGGTTGGCAAAGTTTTTGGAGGCCCAGCCAATAAATAATACCTCTTATCTATAGAAAACTATAATCTGAATAGAATAGTCATATATACCATAGATCAGGCAAACGTATCTACTTAGCGTGTCAAATGAACTCAGTGAAATCCACTGAGTTGTCCGCCTCTAATCGCAGCTTGCAGCTTTCGGGCGTCGATTTTTGTAAGTTGAAGTCAACAAAAACATTAAATATGCCTCGTTACGTGATATTTAATTGCAACAACACAAAAATTATGAACACTCAAGGGCCTGAGACATATTTAAAATCACAGCAAGTATCAAGTTCAGTACAAAATTTGACACGCTCGGCCGCCATACAAATAGATGAACTTGTTTCTTCTATCTAAATCTAATTATGTGCTGAATTCAGTTAACTTTACAATAGTTTCACTACAAGACGTACTGACACTGTTTGAACTAGCATGACAAATACGAAGTTTCCGGAAACGTACGAAGGAAATGCTTTTCGCACGCCTGCATTTGTTGGACCATACCCTTTGATTATCGAATAAAGTTCATACGTACATACATATAATCACGCCTGTATCCCATAAAGGGTAAGCAGAGCACATGAACAACCAAGTTTCAGTGTCACTCTTGGCAAAAAGGGGTTGAAAGAAATCGAAATTGTGACATTGCAGTGACAGGTTGCCAAACTCTCGCCTACGCCACAACTTAACCCATATCCCACAGTCGACTTCTACGACACCCACGGGAAGAAAGGGAGTGTTGAAATTCTTAACCCGTCATCACACGTATAAATTAATAATGTTCCGTAACCGAAAATTACACATTTTAAACTAAATCTCACATTTTTGCTACCTCCTTAGTTCTCATATTAAAATAAACGTATTTGCCGTACAGTTCGCAACAAGCAAATTTGCCCACCTTGTTAAACAAGGAAATATCTAATTACCAAAAGCTCATTAAGACAAGTTTGCTATCCAATTATATTAACGAGGAGCGACGGTATAAAGCACCCTTGGGGTCTGTATGTTGTATAATATTGTAATGTAGGTGATATGATTTAGAATTTAAAATACTTTTTTCTACTTGCCGACTGTAATCTGTTAATTAGGATACCACAGACTAAACTATAAGTGCTAACTTTTCAGTGTTGGATGCTCTATGGCAGTTCCGACTCAATTATTATAAGCTCATTATAGTTGACTTTAGTTAACTGTAATAATATCAAAAATAGAACTTCATACAATTTCTATACTAATTTGCGATACCTGGCAAATTTTCCTGCATCTGAAACACATTTTTTTTATCTGTCGCGTTATCGGCCAATCAGAGACGGTTATTACAAACAATTGGTTGCTAGGTAATTCGATGTTGATACAACGGTGAACGACTCTATTAACATTAATTTTAACCTGCATGAATGATGATATTTCCGTCCATTGATGATGAAGATGATGACTCGTAGAAAAAGTATTGTATACAATAGTGATATAATTAAGCTTTTCACTCTCGTACCGTACTATTAGGCCATTCAGCAAGCTTCGTGGCCTAAACATGGTACTCGACTGAAAAGCTTTGTATTATATCACGATTGTATAAAATAATATTATTTATAAGTAACAGAAACACAATAACCTGTAATGAGGAGGGATGAGTGTCATATAGGCAAAAGAATGTTGGAGATGAATGTTGACGGATGGAGAGGGAGGGGTAAACCCAAACAACGATGGATGGATTGTATGAAAGAGGATATGAGAAAGAAAGATGTGAGTGTTAAGATGACGAGAGATAGGGGAGAATGGAAGAGGAAGACATATTGTACCGACCCCACATCACGTGGGATAAGGGTAGGAGTAGCGTTGAAAAAACCGGAAAAAATCAAATGATTTTTCCCGAAGTTTATGAATTTTTCGTTTTTTTTCGGTACTTTTCGGCTTTTTTAAGAAAAAAACAAATACATTATTAAAATTAGTGTTCTATTAATCACTCTCACTCTCATCATGTACCTGCCAACTGACCTTGGCAGTTAAAAAGGCGGTTAATTTGAAAAATATAGGGCTCACCGGCGAATTGTTTTCATCAAACGTGTGCCTTCTTAAACCTTGAAGTTGGCGGAATTATCGACGACACTTAAAAAAATATTAAAAATGTAAGGGTGAAGGATTAATTCCCATAGAAAATCGAATTTCGCGCCATTTTTAGTGCCAAGATTTGGTTGACCGTCTGTATTTAAGTCATTTCTGCTTCCATGTCGTCGGTGTAGCCCGTTTGTAGGTGCAAATTCGCCCGAATAAAGATTAATTTATAAAATCGTTCGGGCAGTAACCGATTTCTATGTCTGGTATATATGTATCCGTCCAAACAATGACAAATTTGTTTAATATTTCATGTTTTTTTTTTGAAAAATAAGAGCCGAAACATTCGCGGTTTTTTTCCATAAATTTCTGAAAAAACCAAAGGAAATGGAAAAAAACGGGAATTTTCCGGCTTTTTTCATCGCTAGGTAGGAGGAAGAAGAAGAAACACAATAACCTAACCACAAAATTAAAAATTTGAAAAAAATCCCCGACGTAGTGGACCGATTTTCATGAATCATGGCTAAGAACACTAACGACTAACTCAGCTTTCAAACAAAAAAAACTGAATCTAAATCGGTTCATCCGTTCGGGAGCTACGATGCCACAGACAGACACACCCACAGACAGAGAGACAGACAAGTCAAACTTATAACACACCGTCGTTTTTGCGTCGGGGGTTAAAAATAGAGTTTAGAAACCTTGAATGACCTTAGGGTCCCCCCACATCTGGCGTCTCGCGAGCGTCGCGTCGGGCCAACGGGAAAAGCCTGACGCGGCGTCTTTTTCCATACAGTTCACCCGACGCGACGCTCGCGAGACGCCAGATGTGGGGGGACCCTTACAAAGAAATTGCAATATTTTATAAAGAAAAAGAAGAAAGAACCGAAACAAGGACAAATTCACATGCGCGAAGAAACGGTAGGTTTTCGGGGCAGAGTCCATGGGGAATATCGGGAAAGGTGGATTGGATAAGGCTGTGGCTAGACTTACAGCGGAGAGATTTCATTTGAGCGTAAGCGACAGCGGGAAATCCATTGATGTTGAGAAACGGTAGGTTATCGGGGCACAGTCCATGAGAAACGTCAGGAAAGGTGGATTGGATAAGGCTTTGCCTGATTTACAGCGGGAAGGTTTAATTTGTACGTAATTAAGTGACAGCGAAAAAGTACACACGAGTGGTTATACTTTAGCAAAAACGACCGCGAAAAATTCATATACGTGGAGAAACGAGAAACATACATACATACAACCACGCCCGTATCCCATAAAGGGGTAGGCAGAACACATGAAACTACTAAAGCTTCAGTGCCACTCTTGGCAAATAAGGGGTTGAAAGAAAACGAAACTGTGACATTGCAGTGACAGGTTGTCAGCCTCTCGCCTACGCCACAATTTAACCCATATCCCATAGTCGCCTTAGAAACAAGAAAATGTGGGTATTATTGGGAAAATTGGATTTGGTAAGAGTTCAAGTCAGCCTTAAAGCAGAGAGGGAGAGAGAGAGAGATAGAGCGAGAGAGAGAGAGAGAGAGAGAGAGAGAAGCGACATGTCATTGGTTCGAACTCACGACCTCCGGACCCGAACTGATAGTCGCACGCTCTTACCGCTAGGCCACCAGCGCTTTTTACACTAGGTTACTTTTTTACACCTAATAAGAGTGTATTTTTTTTACTGACATCATACCTAATAACCTCATTTTAACTTTATCAGTATGTATGAAAATGAAATGAAATGAAATGAAAATGAAATATGTTTTTATTTTTCAAGTAGGCATATTACAATCTCTTTTTGATTATGTTTGTTATTTCCGCTACCCAAAGGTTGTCTGGTAGAGATCGCTCTTTAGCGATAAGACCGCCTGTTGTCTGCCTCTATTTATAATCATTTGTTTTGTCTCCACTGTATCTTTTGATGAGGTGTGCCAATAAAGAGTATTCTATCTATCTATCTATCTACAATGCGCATATCTAATTAGGGTTCCGTAGTCAACTAGGAACCCTTATAGTTTCGCCATGTCTGTCTGTCCGTCCGTCCGTCCGTCCGTCCGTCCGCGGATAATCTCAGTAACCGTAAGCACTAGAAAGCTGAAATTTGGTACCAATATGTATATTAATCACGCCAACAAAGTGCACAAATAAAAAATAGAAAAAAATGTTTTATTAGGGTACCCCCCCTACATGTAAAGTGGGGGCTGATATTTTTTTTCATTCCAACCCCAACATGTGATATATTGTTGGATAGGTATTTAAAAATGAATAAGGGTTTACTAAGAACGTTTTTGTATAATATTAATATTTTCGGAAATAATCGATCCTAAAGGAAAAAAAAGTGCGTCCCCCCCCCTCTAACTTTTGAACCATATGTTTAAAAAATATGAAAAAAATCACAAAAGTAGAACTTTATAAAGACTTTCTAGGAAAATTGTTTTGAACTTGATAGGTTCAGTAGTTTTTGAGAAAAATACGGAAAACTACGGAACCCTACACTGAGCGTGGCCCGACACGCTCTTGGCCGGTTTTTTTTTTATAATTCTATACCAAAACTGCGTCTAGTTTGGCCCCAGCCTTAGTTAGCACAAGTTGCGCGTTTTGTTTCAAGCTACGGAATCCAATGAATAACAAAACATATCCACCCCGCACACTTATTGGATACGTAAATACATAAACACCATTTCTAGATACACATAAAATATATGTTCAATTATCAGCGCACTACGTTAAAAAGTTGCCGCATTTTTTTTACTACAGCGGTGGCAAACAACCATACGACACGCTTCTCTCCTCCTCTTCTTCAACCTAGCGTTTTCCCGGCCTAGCGCCAGGGTCCGCTTTCCTGCTCAGCCTTCTCCACTTTGCCCAGTCTTCGGCATCCTGAGGTGGGAGATTGTTCTCTTCCATGTCCGCTGTCACGACGTCCAGCCAGCGCTTCTTACGGCCCAGCCACGACATTGGTCTAAGCGCGAGAGCGGTGAGCGGCAGTCATACGTGTGAATGAAAACTCCCATCGCTGTGTCTCGCTCCAATGTATGGACGCCGCTCACCGCTGTCGCGCTTAGACCAATGTCGTGGCTGAGCCGTTAGGCCTACCGCGGCCGCGTGACCTGAGGCCTTGAACGGTGAGGTTGAGGCATCTGTTTCCGACGTAGTCTACCGGTCTTCGGCGTATGTGGCCATACCATCGTAGGCGACTTTCCTGCAGCTTATCCTCCACGTCACGGATTCCGAGGCTGCCACGGATGTGTTCGTTACGTATGCGATCTAGTCGCGTAACGCCACACATCCACCGTAACATCTTCATCTCTGTGACGTGAAGATGCTGGACATGCCTTCCGAGAGCAGGCCAGGTCTCGCTACCATATAGTAAGACTGGTGTGATGATGCTCTTGTACACAAGAACCTTAAGCTCTCTAATTAGAGCATTTCTTTTTTTTTTTGCCAATAATTTTTTTTTATTGTTTTAGGGAATTTTAGGTCAATTGTACCTACTCAGAATCACGAGTACTTTCAATCTCACTGGGAGACAAAAAGTGTCCCAGAATTTCCATACATTTTCGTTACTTTCCTCTTTTGTTGCCCCATACAACATGTACGGAAAATGGTAACAAAATAAGAAAAAATCGTATGGGACAATTTTTTTAACTACTAGGATTGAAAAGGCTAGTTTCTGAGTAGAAATAGCATGTTTTTTTTTTCAAAAATATCACACTTCATAAAAGTGGCAAAAAAAAGAAATGCTCATTACACGCTAATTCTCTAATTAGTCAAAATGATTATAGAATCTTATTATCTTTTTAAGCCCCGAACGCAAAAACGACAGGTTGTTGTAAGTTTGACGTGTCTGATTAAAATTTATACTGTGGTTATAACAAAAAATGTTTTAATATTGTCTTCGGTTACCGCGATAGTTACTCATGAAATAAAACTATGGAAACGGATTAAATCGCGTATAATGAATTTACAATTCATACCGACGTTTCGAACACTTTACAGCGTTCGTGGTCAACGGGTGACTGAGGAAAAATTACTATGTGCAAAAGCTACCCTATATACAAGAAATATTAACGAACCATAACCACAAATAATATAGATTTTTAAGGCAGGTTCACACACTATTAATAAAGCTAGTTATACAATATTCAAAAAAATTACCATTACTCAGCAATTCCCGTTTAGTTTGTACATTTGGATCACGTCTCCGATTTGGATAAAAATTGGTAGGCTGATAGAGTCCATGATGCTGAGCAAGATCCACTAGGTTTCCCAAAATGCCCTAGGTTGATTGTATGAAACTTTCCTTTTTTGTTACCGAAAATGTATAGAAATCTGGTAACAAAAAAGGAAGGTTTCATACAAACTACATAGGACATTTTGGGAAACCTAGTGGATCTTGCTCAGCATCACGGACTCTATCAGCCTACCAATTTTTATCCAAATCGGAGACGTGATCCAAATGTACAAACTAAACGGGAATTGCTCTACTATGTTAAAAAAAACAATTAATCAATTAATCTACACAAAATTGACAAAAACAAACTGCAAGTGAATGCTGTAAAGTGTTCGAAACGTCGGGATGAATCATAAATTCATTATACGCGATTTAATCCGTTTCCATAGTTTTATTTCATGAAAAAATGTTTTACTAATAAATATGTTCTGCTTTGTTTCACATAGACAACTAAATTGCGCTGTTGAATCATTTACTCCGTTAAGTACTTTTCGTTTTAAGTATTTGGTGTAAATAATAGTACAACAGTAACAAGGGATAGGTAACTCATTTTGATACTGCGCATGAGTGCCAGGGATCCGCTTTGGAAACTAACCCCAGCTTTGGCGTTTGTGTCACGAAAGCGACTACAATCAAACCTACGAGCACCAACTCGTATGCCAAACTGGGCCGTATTGGTTTAGTTCGGTTTCCTCACGATGTTATCCTTCACCTAAAATATTAAACATGTAAAATCGGGTAACTCACGTAAAATTGTCGAAGGTACCATCGGCATCGCGCGTGCTCAATGAAAATGCTCCTCGTTACGGAGCGAAACATGTCGAGCTACCTTCGACAATTATTCGTGAGTTACCCGATTTTACATGTTTAATATGTCAGTGTCTCACGGTAGTTTTATTATCTTCACCTAAAAGTTCGCATTATACAATTTAAAACATTTTAAATATCGTATAGCGTGTACAAAACTTCTCAAAGAGCCTTTTCATGAACAAAATTATCCACAAGACGATTCACTTAACAACCATTACCCAAAGGGTGAAGGAATTATAATTCAACCCAAAGAAACAATCACAGATATACTAGTAGTAAGGAGATTGGGCATGCCGAGCGAGTTCTATTGAATACGCCTATCGCGAGTTCTTCAACCCACACCACAGTATAATAAAGAGATATCGTACAGTATGGCCACTCCCGCTCCACGCTGAACGTGCCGCCCACCCCCTCGGCTACCTCAGTTACCGCCTGTCAAAAACGCGAACAGTCCACCTGTCATATCTCACTCACCCAAGCATGGTACGCGTTCACCTACACTAGCTTAGAATGTGTGCCAGGTGCTTAGGAAAAAGGCGCGTTCTTTGATATATTTGATCGCCAGTGTCCGAGGTATGCCCACACCACACACGCTTGTAGTTGGACGCTCCTATTGGCCTATTGCTCAATACATCATTTCCATGGCTGTGTACATGCGAACGACTAGCGAGTCGTGTCATCAGGCACGCACACAACGACAATTGTACCAAATTTGCTACAGTAGGCGGTGCCGGTTAGTTCGAAAATCTCGAGCGGCTGTCAGGAAGGTGTTGATGTCATTTCAAGCCAGTCTTTTCCGAGACCACGGGGACAACGCCGTCCCTGAAACGTTTTAATGTATTGATACGCGATTTCTTCCCGATTTAAAAGTAAAAACCGGCCAAGAGCGTGTCGGGTCACGCTCAGTGTAGGGTTCCGTAGTTTTCCGTATTTTTCTAAAAAACTACTGAACCTATCAAGTTCAAAATAATTTTCTTACAAAGTATTTATAAAGTTCAACTTTTTTTATATTTTTTTTAAACATATATGGTTCAAAAGTTAGAGGGGGGGACACTTTTTTTTCCTTTAGGAGCGATTATTTCCAAAAATATTAATATTATTCCATTAGTATAAACCGTTATTCATTTTTAAATACCTATCCAACAATATATCACACGTTGGGGTCGGAATGAAAAAAAAAACTGTCCCTACTTTACATGTAGGGGGGGTACCCTAACAAAACATTTTTTCCACTTTTTATTTTACCACTTTGTAGGCGTGATTGATATATGTACATATTGGTACCAAATTTCAGCTTTCTAGTGCTTTCGGTCACTGAGATTATCTGCGGACGGACGGACAGACATGGCGAAACTATAAGGGTTCCTAGTTGACTACAGAACCCTAAACTGTACCTATGCTCAATGAGCTAACAACTGCGACACGGCACTCCAGTATTATTATGCTCTGAGGAAACAGCCCTTTTAAGTTGAACAATATGAAGTTACAATTACAGCTTTGCTCCGTCCGCCGGATTCAATTAAGGGGTAATTGGAAATTTCTAGTCATCTTTGAAGTTATTTTGGGGAAAGGCCAAATTCTAAACACTTTGATTACATTTAATCGGGTTAGCGCTTTCAGAAAAAGTGTACAATCAGAATCTTAAGTATCGGATCATACAACGCTTCAGGGGGAACCTTAAATAACCGCTAAAAAAATATAGATATGCGTCTATATATAGTTTTTTTTTCACGGTTTTCTGAAGTGAAAAAAGTTGACGGGAGTTACTTTTGATCCTCGTAATATATAGTAACGTCTACAGGAAAGACACGGCGAGTTCCTACATTTACATAGTTTAGTTTTAAGCCTTGTGAAAAAAATCCTTGTTACTTTTGACTCTCATAACAGAGCAATACCCGTTGCTACTGTTAATTGCACTACAACCGCGCGGTATAGCACTTACTGTATTTCAAAATTCCATTGGCGGCATTCGATTGTCTGCTTTCCACCAGGTGGCTCGTTTGCTGGCTACATATATCATCAAAAAATATATTATCTGTAACCTATAAACCTATTCCTATCCATATGAAAAATAACAACAATTTACCAAAAACACGCTCAGCCGAGCTAAAGGGGAAACTCGCCCAATATGGCACGTTCACTCAGGCAATAAATCAATAACACGATATTAAATAAAATTCCCTTCATATATTATACGGGGCGTACGCATTGTGTAGAAAAACGACCGGTTAGACTTGGCCCGCCCTCCCCTATACCACCTTTATTGAGTTAGAACTAGTACGAAGAAGAAAATAGTCTATTTGAGTTCAACATATACTGGTTTTATCATATGTCATAGCGACTAATGTTTTTTTAATATGAAAAGTTATTGCTTATTAGTATACAATTGTAAACGGTAGGAAATGATAATTTATTGCGATTATGGCGTTATTTCATTTGAAGGAGGATTATATTAAAAGGTGAAATTAAATTTCCGTTTTGATGATAGCAAATTGGAAATAATGACAAATTAGATGTGAGACTTACGAGTAATCAATGATACACTTTTCAATACCTAGTAGTTAACACTTTCGTATGTTGGCTCTGTGTTGTTGTGTATGTTGACATTTTCGCTAAATAGCGGGAAACCAAGATGATAATCGGCTACGCTTCTACGAGCGGTGTACAAACGACAGTCGGGTTCTTGTTTAGCGTTTATTAAAGTGTTATTTAAAAAATTGTCCCATACATTTTTTTCATTAGTGGATATTTGTTACAATTTTCCGATAAATACATGTACGTATGAGGGAAATCAGTCAATTTTCAAAAGTCATGTACAAAAAAATTGTATGGAAATTAACACGGGCCGGACGGGTTTTGTCTCCCAGTGAGACTGAAATACTTTGATTCTGGTTACAATTGACCTAAAATAACCACCTAAAACAATCAAAAAAAAATTATGGAAAAAAATCTGTTACATTTGCCCCTCAGCCGAGTACCTACTAATATTATAAATGGGAAAGTGTCTGTCGTTTGTCCGTCTTTCACGGCAAAACGGACCGACGGATTGTCGTGATGTTTTAAGTGGCGATAGTTGAAGGGTTGAGGAAATGGGCTACTTTTTGTCTCTTTCTGACCCCCCACTTTCCTAAAATAAAGGGGGTTGAAATTAGTATGGAGTATTCCGCAATTTTCTAATTTTACGCGAGCGAAGCCGCGGGCAATAGCTATGCTCTATAAAGTTAACATATCGTGGGTAGGCAGAAATCAACGATGCGTGTCGCGTGTGCCCATCACGCAGCTGATGATGGCGATATACGTCACTGACTTCCTTGGGGTGTGACATACGGGACGGACAGACAGACGAACTTTTCAAATATTTTAAAGTTAACATATGATAGGTAGAAATCAACACTTAGTAGTGTCTATCTGATGATGTCGATATTTATACACCGAGTTCCTTTGGATGTGACATACGAGCGGACAGACTTGTGTAGGAACATTGCACACTCTAGTCCTTTGCTGTCCTGCAGGCCTATGATGCTTGCAATTTTATCACATACCTGCGTGGATAAAGCATCCGTCACGCTCTGGCAGGTATGTCAGTGTGAGAATGACCGATTTCTCATCCACGTTGACAAGTGATATTATATAATTGAAAGCATAATATTATAGTCCGGCTGACTTTCACTGGCACTTACTAATATGTAACTTCCACCTCACGTTCTACTGTACTATTATATATTTTGTGGTTCTACTTAAAGAACATCCTGAGTCCAAAAATTAAAATAACTACTAAAAAAAATTCTGGATTGGCCTTCGTGCGCCCTAACAGTATTCTCTTCTCATTTGATAGTATCGTGTCATTCATGAAGCATTATAGCGTGCTTAGGTTTGGTTTGTTTGTTATACCATCAAAGGTTAGTTTCATAAAGGTTTTAGGTTTCATAAAGTGACTTTATTAGAGCAACAACTAAATTAAATTCTACAGAATATAGGTAGTAATTATCTAAACTATTTTTAGATTAACTATTCATATTTAATGACACGATAAATGGTAAAATTTGTCGAAATTCCCCAATCTACTCAACCGTGTATCCCCTAAACCGAGGACACGGGAGCAAAACGGACCACTTGATAAATAGCAAGACGTTATAACAATATCGAAGGTTTTCAATGGAGACAAATTCGTCGATCTACTCTCCGGCCTGGCATAGCCGAAATAACAAAACTTGACGCTAGACGCCGATGGGAACGCAGTTTGGCTCTGTCGCGACAATAAGGAAGAGTGATAGAGATAGCTAGCTACGATAATTATATAATCATGAGCGTTTGTGCATTTGGCTACGCTGTATGAAACAGTCAAGTGTGGACAAATAAAATTGGTAGTGTATGAAAAATGTGTAGTTCTCACGGTAAAAATGTAGCGTAATAGAAAAACGGTCGGCAATTTTGTTCTGGTGCTTTGTTCTAGTCATTTGTAGCACTTCTACAGTGTTTTAAGCGCTTCAACAATAAGCTACTTTCCTTCTAGTTAAATAAGCTTTTTTTAAGAACTTCTTTTAACACCCCGACGCAAAAACGATGGGTCCTTAAGGGTCTCTCACACTAATAAATTCATTTATTATGTATGAAAATGATGAAAAAATTGTTTGCAAAGTTAACTTAAAGTGATATACAGGATGGTTCCAGTAGGCCTAGCACATGATGGCCGCGGGAGTATGACCACACCTCGGACACAGGCGATCAAATATATGAAAGAGGCGCGTTCCTAGCACACATTCTAAGCTCGTGTAGGTGAACGCGTACCATGCTTGTATGAGTGAAATATGACAGGTCGACTGTTCGCGTTTTTGACAGGCGGTAACTGTAGGGTAACCGAGAGGGGGTGGGCGGCACTTTCAGCGGGGAGCGGGAGTGGCCATACTGTACGATAGTACTCTTTATTATACTGTGGTATGACTGTCGCCGCGAGATAGATGCCACGTCTTCTTCTAACAGTATTAATGACATAAGGACGGGTAGTCTATCTCGCGGCGACATACTCCCGCGGCCATCATGTGCTAGGCCTACTGGTAATGAACCTAGCTACTTTTCGAATTTAACGGAAAACAAAAAAAAACTCGTTGTATAAAGAGTATGACAATACGGGTCAATTGCAGAAAATATGTATCTTTGGGATTTCGTACGAAACTGATGAAATAAAAATATCTGAGAATTTTTCACATATATTATAAGTACACGTTTCTACGCACGTTTGTAACAGTAACATTCGGAATTGACTGTACCTCTAAGATTTATTAGAATTTCTGAGAGGGCGAAAAGAAATCAGGATTCCTATTGTGTATGTGTACGTTGGAATTTAATTTAGCACCCCACTCTGTGTTGCACACTGGCGTTGAAAAACGCTCTTTATCCACAGAAAATAAAAAAAAAGTTAGTCCAAGGCGTCGAAGCCATTGCGTGTCTATTTTTGTATCAATGGGATGTCGATTTTTTTAATGGTTGTAATAATTTAAGGTAGACGTCGCGTTTGAATGGATTGTCTTTGTGTTAAAACTGTTAAACCAACGAATGAATGATTAAAAATTGGGTGCCAAGCAATTAATACAAGTACATATTAAAATACTATCGTGGCACTGAAACTTGATTACTTGTGCTCTGCCTACCCTTTTATGGGATGCAGGCGTGATTGTATGTATGTATGTGTGTAAAATACTATCGAGCCGACTCAGCCGACACAAAGGTGATAGAAAATACACTCTGTTAAATATTATTGTTATAAAGTGATTTTGTTTATTATTGCAGAAGTTTATTAAACATTTGTAGTTTATTAATCATATTTACCATTAAACAAACAAGGTACAGTCGCCGGTACTAACTTGTATCAAAAATAAATAATTAAAATAATTTTTACCTTACTTGAAGATTGAACGAAGATAAGTAGGTTTTTGCAAAGAAATGAGAACACAATAGGCACTTTTTTTTTTAAGCCGCCTCCGATGATGGCCATATACACCGCAGACCGGTGGACTACGAGCTACGTCGGTAACAGATGCCTGGTGCCCGTTTCTCGAAAGGTACAAGCCTTGTATTACAAGTGCGCGAACTGTCAAATCGTATGGGTTGTCATGGAAACACACTTGTAATACAAGGCTTGTACCTTTCGAGAAACGGGCCACTGGTCTCACTGTCCAAGGCCCTAAGTCACGCGGCCCCAGTAGGCCTAAAAAGCGCTGACTGGACGTCTTGAGAGCGGGCTTGCAAGAGGACAATCTCACGTCTAAGGATGCCGAAGACCGGGCGAAGTGGAAAAGATCTGAGCAGGAAAGCGGACCCTGGCGCTAGGCTGGGAAAACGCTAGGTTGAAGAATATTTTTTTCCTATACGACTGAAGCGGGTATAAACGTCAGTGTGCTCCACCCTAAACCATCCATTTAGAGAGTGCAGACAGTCCGATATGGGTCGTATTAAAATCATTCGAATCACTTACTGGTTCGCCGCGCTTTTTATTTTAACCAAATCGATATGCACTGGATTTGAATGTATTTTGTAGATATTGGAAACAAACGTACATTTATTAGATAGATAGATAGATAGATAGATTTCATTTATTCACAAGAATATATGGTACATAAGATGTTACAAATGAAGATACAGAGCCTTAATACATTCGGCCGTTAGGCATGTGAAAATTGGTGTAGGCATAGCCTGCTTATTCTAGTGCATGCGTATATTATATTACTATTGATACTTATAATTATTGTCATTCAATCATATTTATTAAAGAGCAGTTTCCATGTCCTAGTATTACCTACATTATTCATTAAAGTCGCCGTCAATGAATTATCGCCGTTATTGAATATTATAAGTTTTTCAGAGAATACCACGGACCTACATTCTATCTTTTAGAATTAGTTAGGGTCATTGTGTTAGTTTCCGTCCAGCTTGAAATTTAAATATGAAACTAGTACTTTGCGTTTTTATTGCAATAGATACGTATTTCATATAAAACATGTAAAGCAAGTATAAATAGTACATATTAAACTTTTACTACCTATTTTCTTTGCTCTTTCGTTAAGTGCTCAAAAATTAAGATATTTAGGCAAAAACTACCTATGTTTTATTTATAAACAGGACAACCCTTTTGAATTCTCCCCGAGCTGCCACTTTCAATAATTAGTCATTGTCAATAAATGAGACAATATAATGTCGTATATTAGTCATTAGCGTGCCGAAAATTGATTATTTTACCTTACAGTGTGGATTTAAAAAATAAAGGCTGTTGCTTTATAAAGAAGTCAATATATTCATGCAAAACATTGCCAATAGTCATTAAGACTACTTTTTTCATTAACGAACTCTTAAAGCGCACTATTTAAAAGGCATTACGCCGCTACAAGGAAAGGCCATCACGATATCTTCAGTTATCGTCTTATCGTATCGTTATCGTTTTTATCGCTATCTCGATGCGATAGCAATGGTGCTAAAGGTTATTCGCAATGTTTTAAGATAAAGGAGCGGATACAGTTACCTGCTCAGTTGTAGGATAGGATGGGATATAAATACATACCTATACATGTATATCTGTGTAAACTAATACATAGTAATAAAATATCAATTGTCTAATTTTTGAAAACCATGAAAGAAACAGTCGAATACGTTTATAGGGAGAAATGACTTGATTTCGTATTTAACATACATACGAATTTTCCTACCAACCCACTTCAAAAAAAAATCTATAACAAATAAATGTAACAAACCTTCACAAAATATTTTTTAAGAAAAAATAACCGCCTTCCTTTGGGGTTCTGGTGATAAATACTTTCAAATGTTGGATTATGTTATCAATTCGTCTGTATATTTTTTAATGTTTGTTATTCGATATCTCCGTCATTTCTGAACCAATTTTGAAATCTGGATGATTCTGAAGTACTTACAGATGAGAATGATTATCAGAACGGAACTCTAACCAGGGGCGGCTCACTTCATCATCAGTTCCACTGCACCAAATGTCACTGTTCTGGACGTAAGTGCATGCTGTTCTTATAAAAATACCAAAGTCACTATAAGTGTGCCGTTCAGATTTGAGGAGTTCCGTTCTGACCATCATCAGCAGTTCCACTGCACCAAATGTCACTGTTCTGGACGTAAGTGCATGCTGTTCTTATAAAAATACCAAAGTCACTATAAGTGTGCCGTTCAGATTTGAGGAGTTCCGTTCTGACCAGACCATCATCAGCAGTTCCACTGCACCAAATGTCACTGTTCCGTGCGTAAATGCATGCTGTTCCTTTAAAAACACAAAAATCACCATATGTATGCCTTTCAGATTTGAGGAGTTCCCTCGATTTCTCCAGGATCCCATCATCAGAACTGGGTTCTGAGAAAAATGGGACCAATCTGTATGCATATACATTCAATCAAAAAAAAAATTTCAAAATCGGTCCAGTAACGACGGAGATATCGAGGAACAAACATTAAAAAAAAAAACATACAGACGAATTGAAAACCCCTTCCTTTGAGATTTGGAAGGCGGTTAAAAAATATTACAAATCACGATACCGCGATAAACTGTACAAATATTTTTGAGCGCTTGTTTTACCAATTTGGTATTCAAACTGCCTTTAGGCTAGTTCCAAAACGAATAATAATAAACCTTACTAATCGTCAATTTGGGCAAGATATATGGTATCATATAAACCAGTTATATATCTTACGAATTTTAAGTTGAATAATATATTGCCACCGCAGGCAAGACCTCCCGCGCTTTTAGTAATTATAAATAAATATAATTTTGGTCATTTGTATTTGTTTTATGCAAATAACTGACATATTAGCATAAGGAGGCGTTTTGTTCCAAAAAGTATTAAATAAGTTAAAAGTTTGGCCGTTATTCAGTGGTTTAGGGTTTAAATTGTACAGGCATATTAATTAATTAAGTTATGAACCCCTCTATCATGTCAAAGTCTCGGCCACTCCGATTTATTAAAAAAGGTTTCAAAATACAACTTCTTCGTTTGTGCGAGATATATAACTGGTTTACCTTGCATGCACTCCGAGATACTTCGGGGAGTGTGTTCCACCGTCCCCATTCTACCATCGTCGTACTGTTGGACGCACGGCCGGTCTCCATCCTTACTTGGTAGATATTCCGCGAATTCGCACGAAGCGCTTTGCTTCATCTTTTTTTATACGCACTGCCAAGGAGCGGAATTCGTTGCCGGCGGCTATATTTCCAAGCATATAACCCGGCAATCTTCAAATTAAGAGTGAACAGGCATCTTCTGGGCGAGTTCACTCCATCGTAGGCCACGTTTTTGGCTAGTCTGTGGCTAAGAGTAAACCCATTTATAATATTAAAAAAATTGACTCTGATTTTCATTAAAAAAGGTTTAAATATAACTTCTTCTTTTGTGGTTACGTCACTAAGACACTGCAATAACACAATTTCGTTTTCTTTTCACCCTTTAATTGCCAAGAGTGACTGAAACTTGAGACTGCTCAAATGCTCTGCCTACCTAGTTTGGGAAAATATGCGTGAGTTATATTATATAATATACAGAATTTTACACTAATAGCTAAAAAGTTCATTTTTATAAGAACTGTCATATATCACGTTTTGAAATAAACTGGTATTGAAGATGGGCAATGATTAATCGATTATCGAATAGATCTCAAACGTTAGTTTATTGCAATTATTATGATTTGTTAGCATGATGTAATTTAAATATTGCGGAGGCAGGTTAATTTATGGATAAGTTGGTTTATGTTACGTAAAGGATTTTGCAATAAATATGACTGTTTGGTTATGAGATCTTTGAAATTGATATACAAATAAACGATTAGTTTAGTTGCTTAATATTCACATTTATATTTATTTATATTTATTTATTCAATTACAATCATAAGCTTACAGTGTGGTACCAAAGCGCCTATAATGTTATTAGGAGGTATTTAACAATACAATATAATACTAAAACAGAATAATTAAATTAATCAATACATAAAATAAATTTTAGCTAAATTCATTGCAAAGTGCGCGTATTTTACACAATAACGTGTGCCAGCTATCGGCAAACACGTCGGCATCCTGGCTTAAAACGAGTCGGTTGAGCAGCGCCGGCGCCCGAGCGCCGGGCGCGTTGCTGGCGCGGCGCGTGCGCGGCCCCTCCGTCGGCGCCACGAACAGCGGCCGGCGGCGGCGCCCCGCTCGCCCATATTTTTCAGGCACAAAGAGACGGATACCTTCCAACGCAACCGGGTTGTCTATTTTCCCTCTTATCATAAGGCTGTAGTGAACGGCGAGATGCAGTTTACGCCTAAAACTGAGGGTATCGAGTCCGACCATACCTGCTACAAAAAGTGACGGATACAGAAAAGGATAGTACCCGTACTGCTTTTTGTAGAGATGTCGAGCAAATTTTTTCTGGACTCTTTCAAGCAGAAGTGTATAGTTCTGCTCGACTGGGTCCCATATTATTGAACAGTATTCGAGCTTGCTTCGGACGTAGGCATTATAGAGAACTAATGGAACGGTCGTGCCGTTAAACTGCGGTGACGTACGCATTACAAATCCCAGCATTTTATTTGCACTCTTTACCACTGAGTTTATATGGCTATGGAAGTCTAGTGCGGTGTCGAGCTCAAGACCTAAGTCACGAATGGTTTGGACGCGGTCAATATCCTCTCCACCAAGCTGGTAGTTGTAGGCTAATGCGGATTTACTTCTACTAAACGAGATTGTCTTGCACTTCTTACCATTAAACAGCAAGTGGTTGGCCTTACTCCATTCCATAACCGCGTTAATGTCGCGCTGCAATGTCTCACAATCCGAAACGGAGTTAACAGCATGGAACAGTTTGAGGTCGTCAGCAAATAACAAGCATCTTACATTGCTGACAGCTAAAGGCAGACATATCTTCAGAGTGTGCGAAGGTTTTTAGGCGCCGCGCAGTGGTGTGGGATCTCATTTTGACGATCGGTCTGTGAACTATTTCAAAATAGGGATGACGACTACATAAAAAAATGGCATTCTGTTTAGTCCGTCAGTTAAATCGTCCAAGAATTTTCTAATTAATGAAAAAATACAAAGATATATGGAGCATCAAAGTTCCGGATTGGGGACTTGTGACGTCATGCACTTCTAACTAAAAATTGTACCTAGGCGTGACTTCACGCGAAACTTTAACGCACTGTACCGTCCTCATTTTTCGTTTACGAGAAAATAGAAAAAAATACTTGTCTAAAATTCTTTGATCATCTAACATCTAACTGACGGACTAATCAGTTTTTTTTAGTCTACTCGCCTGTTATGGCAATTGTCGCCTGACAGTGACATTTCGTCGTTCATTGCCTCTTCAACAATGAAATATTGACGCTGAGTAACGCCGTGTCTTGCGTGGGCGACGGTCGCGCGATGGTCGCGCGACGGCGATGCAACGCATACGAAATCAAACCTTATCGATATGGAAGCATGAGACGCGACGGCGACGGTCGCGCGACCGTCGCCCACGCAAGACACGGCGTTACAATGTTACTTATCAACCCAGAAATTAAGCACAGATTGTCAGTGTTAATTCACTGCCGCGTTTTTAGCCTGCCTGCTACGGTCCTGGATTTGAATCGGTAAGGGCATTTATTTGTGTGGTAAGCACAGATATTCGTTCCTGAGTCATGGATGTTTTTTATATAAGTACTAGCCTTTGCCCGCGACTCCGCTCGTGTTAAATTCGAAAATTGCGGAAGGCTCCATACAAACTTCCACCCCCCCATTTTAGAGAAGTGAGGGCTTAGAAAGAGACAAAAAGTAGCCTATCTCACTCTCCATCCCTTCAACTATCTTCTCTTAAAAAAGCACGTCAATTCGTCGCTCCGTTTTGCCGTGAAAGACGGACAAACAAACAGACACACACACTTTCCCATTTATAATATTAGTATGGATTAGTATAATAAATATGTATGTAGTAGTAGTAGTAGTAAACTCTTTATTGCACAATTAATAACAAATAACATAGTAATTACAGTAAAGAACAGTACAAAGGTGAACTTATCCCTTTGAGGGATTTCTTCCAGTTAACCTTTGAGTGAATGAGTGAATGAGTGGTATGCTTAGTTGTCTGAGTATCCACAAGTCACAACACAAGCCTTCTTGAGATTATCGCGATTCGCGGGACTCAGTCGTATTTGTAACCATGTCTTAATATTTATTTATATATTTCAATACACGTCCGCACAGACTCAATATAGAAAAACCTGTATATTTTTTATATCTCTTAACATTTACGTTATCTACCTATGTAATAACACTTTAGCGATTCTATAAGCCTATAACAAGCAACGATAGATACACCTTTTACGACCCCGAAACCTTGATAGTAACACTAAAAAATTACGACCACTTACTATATGTGGCTTTCCAATTGAAGAGGGTCCTTTATTATTTAAATGCAAGTTTCTTCACACATTCTAATAAAAAAATCCTTAATAGCGGTGGTGGCCTAGCGGTAGAGCGTGCGACTTTCAATCCGAAGGTCGCGGGTTCGAACCCCGGTTCATACCAATGAGTTTTTCATCAGTCATTTGATATTTGCCAGTTGCTTTTTGGTGAAGGAAAACATCGCGAGGAAACCGGGGTAATCCCAATAAGGCCTAAGTAGTTACCCTTCAGGTTGGAAGTGTGAGGTCAGATGGCAGTCGCTTTCGTAAAACTAGTGCCTACGCCAAATCTTGGGATTAGTTGTCAAAGCGCACACGAAGCTCGCATGAGCATTTGCTCAGCTTTGCAAGGAGGACGATAATTCTAATAAAAACTTTATTAAGTATTGTATATGAAGCATATATATTATTATTAGGATACATGTGGTGACGAGCTAAGAATTTTTCACCCCCTTTTCTCCCATAGGTATCGTAGAAGTCGACTGTGGGATATGCTGGCGACATGTCACTATGACATTTTTTTCTTTAAATCCCTTAATTCTAAAACTGGGGCTGAATGTCGAGGATAGAGTTTGCATTATCCGATGGATTTTTAATATTCGAATAATTCGGATAATACAATTTTTATTATTCGAATATTCGAATAATTCGGATAATTTCGGATAATTTATTAAATGGAACAAAATTAATGTTACAGGTGCGTATAAGCGTGGAATTGATAACGGCTGAGATAGATGAGCGCCATAATGCGAAATTTACCTACATTTTTATTTATTTTTTGCGTAAATCAGCAAACTGTAGAAATTAAAACACACCTAGCTCTCTATCTTTAGTTCTATGACTAGAATCTTGCAATCAGATAGTGAGCTGTCGATATAAGACAGTTAGTAGTAGTGATTAGTTAGGTGTTAGGTATAACGAGAAGTTTTTCTGACAACACCTTTACCTTGGAAATGGATGGTAGAGAGGATGGCTTGTGTAGAGTGGAACGTGAGACAACATCATTGGATATGATGATGGTTATAGGCGATACAGCGTTGTCATATTATCCGTTCCGATATCGGATATAGGAAGGATGTCAAAGGCAAAAATCAAAGATGGCGCCTTGAATGATTTCGAGAATGTATAGGAGTCGGTCCTTCGCTCGATCGGATCGGATACTCATCTTATCTTAAATCTGCGGGGCCCTTCCGGATACACTTCGACCCATCGGGATCTTTTGTGCAATTACCCCCTTAGATCTTAAGATCCTTCAGCTATTCAGGAGCTTCTCGACCATCTCCACGTATCGGATGATGAGGCTCATGGGTAGCTCTCTGATGTCCTTTGGTACTAGGTAGCCTGCTCCAAAGTTCTTCATTCTTTGTCTGGCGAGGGCGTGACATTCACACATTAGATGTCTGACGGTCTCTTCCTCTTCGCCGCACATGCGACAATCTGTGTAGTCAGCGTGTCCCATCTTGGCCAACATTCCTTTGATCCCGTAATGGCCTGTGAACACCCCCGTTATAATTTGGAGTTGTCTTTTGCCTAGCTTTCCTAGCTTTTTGCTCCATCTAGATTCTACCCTTCGCATAAAGAGCTTTGAATGCTTCAGACCTACCAGGGCATCCCACTCTTTTTGGTGATTAGCCTTTGTATGGTCCTTCATAGCCATTTTAATGGTTCCTTGTGACGTTGTCTTCAGACTGGCTTTGGCAAGTTCATCAGCATTTTCATTGCCAATGAAGCCTTCGTGCCCCGGTATCCATACCAGTTGCACCTTGTTTTGCCTTCCAAGCTTGTTAAGAGCTTAGATGCCGTTTAATACCAGCCAAGAGTCACCTCTAGGCGATGTGAAGGCTTTGAGTGCCGCCTGACTGTCGCTGAGTATATAGATATTCTTTCCTTGGGTTTGTCTAACTATATTCTTATGTACACAGGTAATTATTGCGTATGTCTCGGCTTAAAAGACAGTGGCATAATTGCCCATGCTGATACTGCCACTGTAGTCACTAGTCATTTGCATAAATGCCTACGCCCGTACCAGATGCCATCTTGGACCGGATCGGATACTTAATATAAAAAGTTGAAAACTCTTTTCGTAGGCTCTAAACAAAAGCGTCCTGGTCAGGGTCTGGGACTAGGAATGAGCAACTGAGCATAGGTACTCGTTCAAAACAGAATAACCAAAAAAAGAGAAGACCAATTAGTCGAAGACACTTCCTATCCAGGTGTGGATCATTTTAGACCTTAGTTGCACAGTGGCTGGTATCAAAGTACCAATGGAAGGGGAGAGGTGATAAATAAGTAAGTAAGTAAATTCTTTATTGTACCACCAACATAAAATATACAAGACATAAAATTTAAAAAAATGAAGAAGGAGGAGGTACAAAGGCGAACTTATTTAAATATTCAAATCCAAAACGCCTCAAATTGCTGCCGAGCAATGGGTTTTAGTTTCCAAGCTGATTAGTAGATCGACTAAGATTTCAAAGTATAAGTAGTAATTAGACCGATTTTTGTGTATGAATGTAACTAAGGACTTAAAAGGAAAATGCCTTATATTTCTTAGTGAAGTGGAGGGAATTCTGGCGTACTAAATTGCCATGGAGTTCCATGTTATCAGTTGATAACAGCTAAATTCGGAGTGAGGCGCTAAATTTCAATTTCAAAAAAACAAGGGACCAGGAAATCTAGGTATAAATCTCCCTTATTAAGAACGATTTTACAGATAACTTCACGTTTATTAAGAACGGATTTTAATAGCCCCGCCTCTGCAGATAACTTCACGTTAACATCTGCTGGCGAGGGTGTGAAAAGCAGTAATGAAAGTAGGTTGGGGTAACGTTTTCATATTAAAAAATAATACTTGAACGTTTTTCTGTTTTTTTAAATCATCCAATTAATCGAATATTTGATAAGAACTGAGTGCGTGGGGTGAGGCATTCTGCTTACTTCTTGTCCATGAATGCTTTCTTTGTTTTGTAAATATTAGTTTGATTTTGAAGATAAATAGGTGTTAACTTGTTAGCAATAACATTGTCCGTATTAAGAATTGATCGAAATTGGTTTCAGTGACGTCTATCTATTAAATATATTACTTATAAATAAAAAATAATGTTTATAGAAATTATCCGTTTATCCGGATAATTTCACTTGGATTATTCGAATATTTTCGGATAAAAATATTGGCGGATATTCGAATAATTCGGATATTCGAATATCCGGATTGCAAACCCTAGTCGAGGAGTTGCATATATCTGCCTACCACTTTTGGAAATACAGGCTTGAGTTCATGTAAGTATAAGGACGCTTCTATAAATGAAGCGATATATCATATAAACTTCCTTTCTTTATATGTTTAATTTCGCAAACACAGATCATATGTGATGGATGATATATTATATTAATAAAGTGATAGTTCTGTTTATTTGTGTTACTCGTATTGTTTCTCTTTTATTGGTTTTCTATATTTGTTCCTATCAATGTCAATAAATGTTAGTATAGTAAAGAATCTCTAGGTATCAAATACACATGTAACTCCGTATAGACACAGCTACAGTCTAAGAAAATAAAAAAACCGGCCAAGTGCGAGTCGGACTCGCTCACCGAGGGTTCCGTAACGCGAGCGAGTGACGTAGGCCTGGCCTGACTTTATTGTACAATGACCAACCATTACCTAAAGCCCAAAAAACTTTAAATGTCACGTCATTCAGCTTGATACAAAAGAAAGCAGATACGAATGAATCACAGACAATATTTGATAAAACTACTAATAGCTTGTATCTCGGAACTACGCAAATGGTTTCATGACGTCACAGTCGACCGCAAGAATAACAATGGAGCCAACTCTGGTGTACAATTTGGAAATTGATTTCATCATTTTGATACCCACCTACAAATATGTACTGTTGTACCTATGTGCTACTAAATAATTATTGTCGGTCTTAAGGAAAGGCTCAAGAAATCCGTTCACAATAGTAAATAAATTTTTTTCTCAAAAATTTCATTTTTAGCACAATCTTTCGGCTTTCAGCGAGAAGCGGTTTCTGCGGCGATCTGGAGGTCGCGGGTTCGAACCCGGCTCGTACCAATGAGTTTTTCTGAACGTGCGCAATGTCATTTGATATTTTCCAGTCGCTTTTCGGTGAAGGAAAACATCGTGAGGAAACTGGACTAATTCCAATAAGGCCTAGTTACCCTTCGGATTGGAAGATCAGATGGCAGTCGCTTTCGTAAAAACTAGTGCCTACGCCAAATCTTAGGATTAGTTGTCGAAGCGGACCCATGAGCCGTGGCAAATGTCGGGATAACGCAAGAAGGATGATGATGATTCTAGTTCAATAAAAGAAAACCTTAACCTTTTTTCAGAATAGGCCCCAATGACGTTTCAATGACAATGATTCAGTTCCTCAATCAGACTTTTTAATTCACACCGCAGAAAAATCACGATTCGTCATCGCAAAAAATAATGATTAATGTTCATTGTCCACGTGATTCATTGCCGAGAACTCTCATTAAAAGGGAAACTTTGTTTTTGCCACTTAACGTAAAGTGGCGTTTTCGATTTAAAGGTGCCACTAATATAGGAAGGAGATCGGAAATGCTACAGGGTCGGCACATGATTGGCGCCCTTATGCCATTAACCCAGTGCGCTCACACTACGGAAAAGAGGGTGAAACGCCGGAGTGGGTCTAGTGGGTAGGGCCTTCTCGCCAGGAGAAGGAAAGCAACGGCGAGTCCCACACAGCGTGCGCAAAGGCATTCCCACTCCGTAAAAAAAAATAAGTATGCGTCGCGCTCTCGACATGTAAAAGCGGGGTCGCTACTCTTGAGAAAGATCTTCGGAAAGGGATCGAAACATGTCGAACGTTGTATAGACTTCACACGTGAGTAACCCGCTCCCGCGCCCGCTAAATATTAAAATATATACATACATCCGCAAAGGTGGGTAAATTAAAAGTAAAAATCTGAAAAGTTTTTTGTGAATTAAAAAAAAAGTTTTCAAGATACAAACACGATTATATTTTTCCTGTAATATTTAGCATAAAACCAATGTTTCCTAAAATTTTCATAATTTTTCTTTGGTAAACTTCGAAGATAAGGGGGGGGGGGGGGGGAACGGTATTTTTTTTTACATTTTCCTTCAAAATTCTTTTTTTTTCCAAAACAAAAAAATTATAAAAAATAGTTTATTTACGTTCAATTTGAGCTCTTTCTAACGATACCCCACTTGACCTAGTAACTTGAAATTTACAGTTTGCCCCCCTTTCATTTTGGCCATTTTCTACAATTAAAATTAATAAATTAAAAAAAATTATACCTTCCATTTGTAGAGGTTCACAATGTTCACAACTATTCCAAATTTCAAGTTGATAGCACTAGTAGTTCTCGAGATATTTAGGAATGTGACAGACGGACAGACAGACGGACAGAGTCGCACCATAAGGGTTCCTGTTGTACCTTTTTGGTACGGAACCCTAAAAAAAACTGTTAGTGACAGGGCTGAGTGGACGCTCGGAGCGAAGCGTTCGGCGTGGCGTGCAGCGGGTCGGGCGAGCGTGCGTACACCCTATCGGCGTCAACTCAGGACACTTGTATGAATAATTGTTTGACATGCACGCTTTACACTTAGAGAGAGCACCCTAAACGAAAATATGGTTTCTTTTATTTGAGAAAGACACAAATTAAGAGGTTTTTGCCGTAATTTAAGGAATTTTGTGGAAGAGGTTTTGTTCCGAGGTGACATTTTAATTGCTTTTTATTTGTTGTTTTTTAACAAAATGGAAGTGCCTTTTTGAGTTGGTCTGAATGCCGATCTTGCTTCCTGAATGCTTGGAGTTTCTTTGTTCAACTTTCTCGAAGGAAATTTGACGTTGAAACTGAAATAACAATATTGCATTTTAAGTCATACCTCCCGCCTGTGAGTTGGCGTAAAATTACTATGATAATGCTTTGAAAATTTAATATTTAATATGTATTCTTGTACCTACTATAAAAGAGTACCTAGGTATAATTTTGACCCAATATTATATACTAGCTTTTGCCCGCGGCTTGCGTTAGAAAGAGACAAATAGTAGCCTATGTCACTCTCCATCCCTTCAACTATCTCCACTTAAAAAATCACGTCAATTCGTCGCTCCGTTTTGCCGTGAAAGACGGACAAACAAACAGACACACAGACTTTCCCATTTATAATATTAGTATGTATGGGGCAGGACATTCTTACACAGATTGACTGAGCCCCACGGCAAGCTCAAGAAGGCTTGTATTGTGGGTACTCAGACAACGATATATATAATATTATACAAATATTATTATACATAGGAAAACATCCATGGCTCAGGAACAAATATCTGTGCTCATCACACAAATAAAATGCCCTTACCGTGATTCGAACCCAGGACCGCGGCTTAGCTGGCAGGGTCACTACCGACTGAGCCAGACCGGTCTCGTCAATAGTTGATTCTTCTTTTTCTTCAACCTAGTGGTTTCCCAGCCTAGCGCCAAGGTCCTCTTTCCTGCTCAGTCTTCTCCATAATTTTGACCTAATAGTTAATTTTCTGAGCAACAATATATAATAAACATAATATACACATACAAACAACATACAATCACGCCTGTATCCCATGAAGGGGTAGGCAGTGCACATGAAACTACTCAAGTTTCAGTGCCACTCTTGGCAAATAAGGGGTTGAAAGAAAACGAAACTGTGACATTGTAGTGACAGGTTGCCAGCCTCTCGCCTACGCCACAATTTAACCCATATCCCACAGTCGCCTTCTACGTCACCCACGGGAAGAAAGGGGTGGTGAAATTCTTAACCCGTCACCACACGGGCAATAATAAACATTTCTGTAATTACAGTTAAAGACAACTGTCAAAGAATTTTTAAGTGCGTTTGCATTACATTATGGTCTTGATCATTTTGAACCTAAGATTGGTAAAATTCTTATTTCAATCCTTAGTTTAAATTAGAGATGGGCCGAATATAGATTTTGCCGAATACGAATATTCGGTTGCGCCATATTTAGAAAGCGGATGTTAAGATTAAAACCATTAAATGATTGATGATGATGTTCTTAAGATTTAGTGGATTTAACTAAAACTTAGTTAAAACAACTCTGAACTCTTCTCAACTCTTAAACTACGGTTTTTTCAACTTTGTGTTTATATTTTGACGCATAGGCAATTATCTCTAATATCTCTTTTTAGTAATTCCTTAGAAAGCCACTAAAATAGCTTAATATCCAATGGAATACGTAACATCTTCATTAGTTATTTACTTTGTTTATTCGGTAAATATTCGGCAATTCAACCGAATTATTCGGCCGAATACGAACATTGAAAAACTTGCCGAATATGCCGAATACCGAATATTTACCGAATATTCAGCCCATCTCTAGTTTAAATTATGTTATTAAATTTATTGTCTTATCGATAGTTGTACTCAAGTTATTATATCTCTATTGCTGCGACATGTTTCGGGCCAATTTGGAGGCCCTTCTTCATTCATATAACAGTTCGCGCGGCGGCTAAACTAATTATTTGAATATGTCTCACGAAAGTTTAACGTGTACGTATGTCTTATAGGTACTATCCACCGCGAATACATTCGCTCATATTAAATTTACACACTGTATGGGAAAGTATCAACGACCTCATATTTGGAATATGATCCACCAATTTATTTTACGACATATAGTTTAGGATCCAATTGCTTGTCTGCTATTATATGTCAGTGAACCTAAGAGTCGTCATTCTCCTTGCGTTATCCTGGCATTTGCCACAGCTCATGGCAGCCTGGGGTCCGCTTTGACAACTAATCCCATGATTTGGCGTAGGCACTAGTTTTTACGAAAGCGACCGCCATCTGACCTTCTAACCCGAAGGGTAACTAGGCCTTATTGGAATTAGTCACGTTTTCTCATGATGTTTTCTTTCACCGAAAAGCGACTGGCAAATATCATTTGACATTTCGCACATAAGTTCCGAAAAACTCATTGGTCCGGGGTTCGAACCCGCGACCTCCGGAGCGAAAGTCGCACGCGAACCTAGGAGTAACCTGTGTGTAATCATATAATTTAATATATTATTAGTAGTACCTACTTATTGATTTATCAATTTCCGCTACCTTAAGGTTGTCTGGAAGAAATCGCTCTTTAGCGATAAGACCGCCTGTTGTTTACCTTTGTTCGTGTTGCTTCCTTGTTTGTATTGTATTTTATTAAGGTGTGCAATAAAGAGTATTTGTATTGTATTGTATTGATGATGTTAGATTGTCATCTTTGGGACAAAATAAAGATTTTTTTATTCAGTACAAAGTGATCAACTCCCCTGTTAAAATGTTTTCATATACTAGTTAAAAATGTTTTTTGAAAATTTGAGGATAAGTTCACAGTCTAGTATCAGTCCACATGACCTAAAAACAACTCAAAGGCATGAAAAATGGACAAACGTCACAATAATATTGTTGATTCTCCATATCTATTAAGTAACATATCTCTTAAATGCTCCGGTCTGCGTACTCGCTCCAAAAATACCTTTGCTGTAAAGCCATGTAGGAATAATTACTCAACAAATCGTTTTACTATAAGAGCCTGCTCCACCCATAATACTATGTATAGCCATACCGATATCTTTCATCAAAAGTATACTAGTTATGTAAACACGATTAGAAATACTTTATAATTAAGTTTTTGCATGCATTTGTATCAAAAAATAATAATTTTGTAACGTTTTGTACTAAAGTAACTTATGTTAAAAAATGAAAATGAAAATGAAATATTTATTTTTCAAGTAGGCATATTACAATGCGCATATGAACGTCAAATAAAGCTACGCCGGCTCTAACCCTACGCCTCAGCCTCGAGAAGATTTCAGTCCCCCCTCACACTAGCTTAAATTTATAACTTTGTGCATACTTTTACACATAAGTGTTACCTATTAGTGAAAACTTCATTGGCTTATGATCCACCTAAATGTACGATTTACAATGTATTATATAATGCTGTTTGTTTTCCTTAATAAAGAAAAATAAAATAAAATAAATAAAAAGCAATAGAAAAATACAACCCAGTGGTTAATACTTAATAGTAAAAATGTAATAAGTAATAAATAGAACGCTTGTTCAAACATAACTGTCTTCAAACAAACATGTTCACTAATCCTACTTCACTCGATAATGTGTCAATAAAGAGCCACTTACATCACATGTCCTTCTAAATGGACATCGTCACCAATAACGTTGCGTCAATTGGTCCCTTGTGACGGTTCTCAAACTTCCGGACATTGTAGGTTTTTGAATCGTGTACTTTTTATACTTAACACGGCTATTAAATGAATAGTAAAGTATATTTTTATGGTATATACTCCTACCTAAATGCTAAATTACATATTTTTAATACTACTTACATGGTTTGATTCCTGTCGTGAATTTTATTCCATTTATCCTTTAATTTAAAAAGTCAGTCGAATTGAGAACCTCTGCCTTTTTTGAAGTCGGTTAAAAATAGTATCGATCGCAGACATTTCTGCTAGATAAAAAAAAGTACTATACCGATTTTTTTAATGTAAATTGGGTGATCGGAGATTGACCCTAGTCATCAGGGCTTTAGGTGAAGCCAAAATTCCCGCCAAAAAACGTTAGTCAATAACAAATTGATAATAAAGAGAGCCACTATATGTCCTTCTAACGGGATATTGTCACTCTAACGATGTTTACTCACAGAATATATAATAGGTTTATTTGAGAATCATTGTATCAATTGACCCCTTCTCTGGTTCTCAATCATGTCAGCTTCGTATTTTGTTTCGTTTTCATGCTTTAATTTCTTTGAATATCAGGATAATCTGGCTTCCGTTATATATTTTTATATACTTTCTTCAATGGTAAAATATTGAAGCTAAAAATATAAAACTATCGCTATTTGTAGCAGAATATTTTTATTATTTAACGGAAAGCAGGAAAGCTAGGAAATGCAAATATTTTATGTTTAACTCTGAAAAAAAAATCCTGCTCAAAACATCCCTAGCAAAGTAAACACAATTTACATTTTGAAAACACTCAATAACAAAAAACGAACCACCCAGCGAAACTTTTTGTCCAAATCAGAAACAGACGTCCAAAAGTTTGCGGACCTCTGGCGGCTGTCAAGCGGTCAGCGCTGTGATTGGCTGGAAATGACCAGCAACTAATCGACAGGGCTCGACAGCCCGCGGTCTTGTTTTATACCGTCACAAACTTGTGACAAAAGGTTGATTGCTCCTGTAGTTTAGATTGATATTTTTGCTGTTTAAAAAAAAAAAACCGGACCCTGGCGCTAGGCTCGGAAAACGGTAGATTCTGTGACGGTAGCTTGAAGAAAATTTTATTAAAAAAAATGTTTTTTTTTTTTTTTTTATATTTTGGTGACAATTCTTAAACCTGTATTCAGAGCCTATACCGTGAGCTCTTGATGTTTTAGAATTTTCTCGATGGCGTAAATGTCACGGACAATTAAAGTTATTTTTTGTTTTACTAATTAACCGTTAGGGGGCGCTATTTACTTTCTCCATACAATGAATGTGACGTTTACGATATTAAGTATCGTACTAAAACTCATTGTAGAAAAGGCGTCATCCATATATTACGTCACAGCGTATGGGAGAGAGGGGGTCATACCAAATGTGACAATCCATGTTACAGGGATACAAAAATAGCGGCACATAGGGAAGGGGGGAGGGGGGTCCAAAATGTTAAATTTGGCGTGATGTAATATGTGGATGGCTCCTAAAGAGGTATACTAGTACATTCTACAACGTGGGGCGGAAGTTCAATATTGCCAACGAGAGTAAGTTACATCGTAAGGGCTTGCCGGAGCGAACGAACGATTTTTCTATAACTCCCGCTCCGCCTGTGTGTAACTGCACATTTACTGTGGGAGTGTGATGAAATAGTACATTATGACACAAGTGCGAAAAAAAGGAAGTTCGAAACGAGTGGCGATAAATTTGTTTTAAATCGACACGAGTTACGAGTTTCCTTTCCGCACGTGTATCGTACGACGTTTTTTAGTACAGATGGCCATCCGAAGTTTCGACCTGACAAAAAATTAACCACTTGAAATTGAAATTGAAATTTCTTTATTGCCACAGAAACGAATGCGTAAAAAAAGCACCATCTGTACTGAAAAGAGTATTTATACATGCACGTGTGACTATGACATGTCAAGCGTGAATGAATGGTATGTGTTGTTTCTAATTAATATTCCAAAATCCCAAATATATGGTTCTTCAGGTACCCTCTCGCGAGGTCGAACATTGTTTTCCGTCAGTAAACAAACAAATTTAATACGCATGCCAAATTACGGTGACACGTGTATGTACATATTAGGGGATACCCCCATTTGCCAGAATTTCATTTGCCATAATTTTATTTGCCATCCTATTCAACAATCATAATATTGTTTCTCATAACATCTTATGCCATAATCATTGTTTACTATATTAATCTAGTGCCAGAAACTTTGTTTCCCATAAAGTCAGTTTCCATAATGTCATTTGTCAGAATCATCGAAATCCGTAATTACCACATTCCATACCATCATTTGTCATACAAATTAGCGTCCAGAAAAGTCTATTTCCATAATGTGCTTTGGCAGAATCGAAAACTACTATAATAGGTACTAGAAGGACTAGAAAATGAAACTGCTATCAGAAAGTAGGTTAGGTTAGAACTGTGACCCCTGGAAAATGAAACTGCTATCAGAAAGTAGGTTAGGTTAGGTTAGAACTGTGAACCTCTGGAAAAGGAAACTGCTTGAAAAGTAGGTTAGGTTAGGTTAGAACTATGACCCCCGGAAAATGAAAATACTATCAGACAGTAGGTTAGTTTAGGTTAGAACTGCGACCCCTGGAAAATGAAACTGCTATCAGAAAGTAGGTTAGGTTAGGTTAGAACTGTGACCCCTGGAGAATGAAACTGCTGGAAAAGTAGGTTAGGTTAGGTTAGAACTGTGACCCCTGGAAAATGAAACTGCTATCAGAAAGTAGGTTAGGTTAGGTAATAATATGGGCAACAATTAATATGGCAATAATTGCTTATGGCGTTTGAATATTCTATGAAACCATATTATTGCACTTAATAATATAGCTAACAAATAGTATGGCATTGTATGATTATGGAAGGTAATATTCGGATAAACAACGAGTATGTCATATGATTTTTATGGTAAACAAATCATTCGGGCAAATGAAATTCAGGCAAGTTAGATTCGGGCAAATGAATATTATGTTAAATGACTGTCGGGCAAACAATAGACAACCACATATTAGATTACCTTCCAATAGACAACACATAATAAAACATATAGCTCTTCCTTTAAGGCTCGGTCACACATAAGGCGTTTTGATAGCGTAGGGTCAGCGGAGCGGAATGCGAGCGCATCCAGAGGGATCCGCTCTAAAAAATCGTTTCTTTCTCAAAAGTTGGCGGTTCTAACCTTAAGGCTTGATTTAGACGGCGTGCGAACTCGCATGCGATTTTAGTTACATTGCGGGCTGTTGAGGTTACATACAATTTTGCACAGCCAACAAACACCGCAATGTAATAAAACTCGTATGCGAGTTCTCGTACTGTCTAAATAGGCCCTAATAGTGGACTAGGTTTTGAAAAACTTTCCTTAGGACGTTTTTAAGGTAGAATAAATTTGCTACAACATAATACTAAAATTGTCTCTGGGTCTAGTGCCAAAAAGAAATGATTTTTTCGCGGTTTTTTCGATTTTTGATAAAGTTGCGTTCGGCGCTCGAGGTCACAAACTTGGACTATTCATTAGGCCAACATTATAAACAAGTCTCCAAAAAATCAGAACCACGTCTTTTCCTTTGGCTAGTCTGTGGCCAAGCCCATTTATAATAATAATAAAAAAATATCGGATTTGACGCATACTACAGATGTTACTGAATCATCAATACAGCATACATTGAATATGTTTTTATTAAAACATTTTAAATGCGCTATCTAGTAGGGAGTACTGTTGATCATGTATTATACTTAAAATTGTATAGGAAGTAAAATTGAAAATGTGTATTTATATTAATCATTTTACATATTGAGCCCCAGGTGATAGGAATTAATGTTTTAACTATTGGAATCATTATTAAACACGTAAAATAAATAATGAATAATGATTTATTTAAATCGTTGTTTTGACTGGATATGCGATAATTATTTTGGAATGCGGTATTAAAATATAATGCTATTGACTTTAGGATAAAATCAGGAAAAGCTAATTGTAATTTACTGTTTTAATTTTTGTATTTTATTTGTATAATATTGTACATACCGACTAGTAACATTTATTTATTGAATAAAATTATTCTTTCATTTGCTGTATATTTAGTATTATTATACCACAGATAGCTTATTACTAGATAATACACACTAACCACTCATGGTCATTTATTTTGGTTCTTTAAAAGTGTATAGGTTTACAAAATGTCAGCAAGCCCTGTATTTGAAGGCGTCGGTAACTACTTAATACGGGGTATATGTTTGTTTACCACAGACTTCTACAAATAAATAAAACAAAGCTCCGTATAAAATGTCAGTAAAATTATTTCTAACAACCTTAAAATGTAACTCACACCGTTTCTAAATTAATTTTAGTTCAACAGATCTTCAATTTCTCTAACTTTCTTAAATAAAATAAGTGTTTTAGCAAAATCAGCTTTCTTAAACGCATCCCGGCGTTTTCGGATCCAATCCCTTGACCCTCGTCAAAATAGACAGTTGAAGTTAAACCATAGATTACTTATAGACTCCACATTTTAACGTTTACATCGGAATTGAATTTCAACCGAAACACTAAACTTATGTGTGAATGTGACATACAAAAAATGCACCAGACAAATGTATAAGATTTATGAAAAGTGTCACAATTGTCACAAAGGCAACAAGTATAACCCGGCAACCTTCAAATCAAGAGTGAACAGGTATCTTCTGGGCGAGCTCACTCCATCGTAGGCCACGTCTTTGCCTTTGGCTAGTCTGTGGCTAAGAGTAAGCCCATTTATTATAAAAAAAAAGTGTTTTCAAGGACAAACCAGACGTCTATGTAAACTATTCGTATCAACTTTCTCTTTGACTTTTAAACGACGGTAAAGTACAGTATATTATAAGCTGTTTATCCTCCTAATAAGTACCTGTGTACTAACAAACTTTTGTTCTAAATTCAAAAACGACTACTTCTGGGTCTCAGGAGATTAAAAGTGCCTGCTTTGCTCCTCCCCCCCCCCCCCATCGCCAAAAATGAAATGTCCACACCACACCCCCTTCCCCCACCCTTTCCTTCCTAATGTGTGATGTGTGCACTTTTTCCTTTAGGGGGCGCGCCCCACACAGTCGCTGGTCTAGTGGTAAAATGGTCTATGATTAAAATAAACCCGATCCTGAAAGCTGTATGATTGCCCTTGACAAGTTCACAACTTTGTCTACAAGTTAACGCTTAACAACCTGTACTTAAAGCGGTTTAGAATCTCCTAAGAAGTCTTTCAAGGGTGCCATTCTGTATTTAAAAGTTGTTATAAATTTGACATGAGTCGACTGTCGCACCTTTGTGACGACCGGTCTGGCGTAGTCCATAGTGACCTGGCCTGATAAGCCGATTGATCCAGGGTTCGAATCCCGGTAAGTGCATTTATTTGTGTATTTGTGTAATATTTGTTCCTGAGTCATGGATGTTTTCTAAGTATAAGTATATAATTATGTAATAGTTATTTGTTATACAAGGGGGCAAAGTTGTATTTTAATGCCGAGTGTGGAATTGAAAAACGAGCAAGTGAAAGGATTCTATAGTTGTTTCCGAGCTAGTGAGGGGAAAAATATATTTATCGTCGCCTAGCACCCATAGTACAAGCTTTTCTTAGTTTGGGCTAGGTTGAACTTTGTCACGATATTTATTATTTATTTTTGTTTGAATGTGATGTTGTGAACTAGTCAAATCACTATGTTTTAAATGTATTTAAAAATACATTTATGAAATATTTTAGATTTTTTTTGTCATTCGAAACATAAGTAAAAGACACTCTTTCCAAAACAGCAGTTAATGTTTTTCTAATTCAGAAAACGTAATATTTTTTTTTAATAACGTCAACTGCAATTCGTGTTTGAAATAATAACTTTTGTATTTTATATGACTATAAAAAGGTTTAGAATAGCTGGAATATTGCCAAAGGATCGTAATTCTTTTTTACTTAGATTATAATATTAACTTCGTGACTTTATGTATATGACATGAGCTTTGAGTATTTTCAATATATATTTACATGGAATATTTGTATACTCATTAATAAAAATAATAGGTAAGGGGCTGTCCATAAATTACGTCATCGATTTTTTCAGATTTTAGACCCCCCCCCTATATAATCATCCTATCGTCATATCTTAATGACCCCCCCCTTCTCCCAAAATTGACGTCATTACCAGTTTGACAAAATAAAACATTGCAGATTTGAGAAAAATAGGGTATTATATGATTAAAACACTTGGTTATAGAATCATCTTTTATTATTTTTACTTTGGCAATAATCATTGATATAATATAACTACTTATAATATAATATAAATACATAGTATAAAACAAAGTCGCTTTCGCTGTCTGTCCCTATGTATGCTTAGATCTTTAAAACTACGCAACGGATTTTGATGCGGTTTTTTTAAATAGATAGACTGATTCTTAAAGAAGGTTTATATGTATAATACATTTAAGTACCACGGGCGAAGCCGGGGCGGGCAGCTAGTATTATATGTAATATTATTGTTAGAGTATTTTATCTGTAGTTATTACTGTATTTGTGTACATCTATGTTGCATTACTTATGTATGTTTATTATGAGTTATTTTAGTATTGTATGCGCCTTAGCCGCCTCTCACATTTGCAGTCTCACTTACTAGGTGTGCTGGAAGAAATTTCTTTTTAGAAATAATCTTTTTGTACGTGAAAAATAAACTATAAATAAATAAATAAGAATGATGTCAATTTCGAAACACCCCCCCCCATCTATCATTTACCGTCATCCGCAGACCAAACCCCCCCCCCCCCTAATTTAGAATGACGTAATTTATGGACGGCCCCTAAGGTACAGCGGGGAAAATCTCGACTGGGGGACAATTGTAACTAATCCATTTTTCCATTATTACACTACGATATTGAGTTCTACATGTATCCACTAAACACGCCTACCATACATACACCGGTGGACACTCTATTTAATAATGCAATCGTTGTAAAACATGGAAAAGATGGATCAGTTACCCCCCCCTCCCTCCATCAGTCGCGATTTGCCCCGCTGTACCTGGAGCAACTTTTTAATAAAAAAACAACAATTGCCCCCAACGTGGTATAAAAAAAACTTTATAAAATTCCTTCCTCAGTGTCTCAATATAATTTAATATTATTAAGCCTAATTGTTCACCGACCTCAAACTCATAATGAATAATGCTGACACAAACTTCTCATGACACAGGGCGAGCTCCATCAAATCGGGGCTATCCTTTAACAAAGTTGGCAAATTTACGACGGTACCGACTTTGGCAGATAAATTGGATTATTGTCTCCTCAATGTCTAATGTTCTTGTGAAGTTGTGGTGCAAGGTGGAAGAGGAAGCGATTTGATTTGGAAGGGGAACTCTGGGAGAGGAGAGTACTTATAAATATAGCTGTAACTAAATTTCAGATAATAAAATAATTCACATCATAAACGTCGGTGTCTTTTTCTTTGTACATAGCTAAGAAGCTTGATTTAATTTTAATTTCATATCTCCGCCCATTCCCAGTCAAGACAGACGAACAGACAATAAAATTATCCCTATAGGGTTCCCTATTTTGTATCCCGTGCCAAGAATTTACAGAAGGAGTGGTGCTTTTTGTAGTACGGAAGTCTGACATTTTTCTATCTATATTGGCTGACGTTGTTGTCGTTAATTTATAACACGGTATTTTTTATTTACAGGTAATTTTTTGCAGTTTATGTAACATAAGGAGGATATCGGTAAGTAGGAAAACCACGCATGTATGTTTTATAAAATCCTATTTAGGAGTAATTTTAATGATCAAGCCGAAAATTATCATAATTTTGAGAATATGCATAAGGAGACCATTTTTGAATCTCGCATACGGGATTGTGTCACTATAATACCGGTTAAAACGGTGACTTCCTTATTATTTTCAGTGACAATTTTCTGAATCGCAACGCGTGAGACTCAAAAATCGGACGGTTTTATACATGAAAAGGTTATTTTTGTAAAGGACGTTAGCAACGAAATACAAACAAGGATTTCAGTTAGGATACAGTTGTTAATATATTATGTTTTTATATACATGATTACGTATTATGTACTAAGTAGAACACTGTTGCGTACAAAGTTACAAACTCTTCTGCCTTAAACCACGTGCTAAAGGATTTTGATCGAACGTCGTTTTGAAGCAATCTTTACGGGATCTCGCTAATTCCCCCTAAGTGTGGCAGTTTTGTTATGAGGCAGCTCCCAACTTTGAGGCTCTCATTATTATTGGATTTGAGTCATTTTGAGGCCTTATTGCTATCGTCAGATGTATGTCATTTGGAGATTTTGTGATAGATTTATTCATGTTATAAAATACAGTGTTAAACTCATAAGACGGAGGTGAATATTAGATATTCAGGACCGGTACTATGTTCTAAATTCTATCCTTTTTAACAGGAGCGTACCTACTTCAATTTTAAGCGGCAACCCACACTCAGGCGACGCACGTCGTAAGACGCGGAACGGACGCCAGCGCCAACACTGCAATTACACTCGGGCGGCGCGGCGCTGGCGTCCATTCCGCGCCATGACGACGTGCGTCGCCTGTGTGTAGATAGTCCCTAAAGAGCGGCAACGCACTTTACAGTGTTTCTGGTGTTCGTAAGTGTCAGTCATCGCGTACCTGTAAGAACATCAATTCTATCTTTATCGGTTTACCGGTAAACCCTGCCCTGCAAACATATTCGACGCGCCGCCACTGATAGCATTTGTTTTATACAATTGTCCGTAAAACCCATTTATATCAACTAAAAAAAATGCATCATTTTAATCAAGTTAGTAACAAAGAACGAATGACTCGTCACTCCATTCATTCACTAAGTTAATTTAATTATTGCTAACGCGAACGAATGGGCCGCGAGTGAGTTGCGTTCTTTTTTAAATACGTTTGTTTAGAGTTTTTTTGTGTCGTCCCTGGAAAAAAGGATCCTCACTCTTTATCTTTTTTAATACCTAATGCACACGCACACATGCCTAAACATCGTGAGGAAACCGGACTAATTCCAATAAGGTCTAATTTTCCCTTCAGGTTGGAAGGTCAGATGGCAGTCACTTTCGTAAAAACTAGTGCCTATGCCAAATCTTGGGATTAGTTGTCAAAGCGGACCCTAGGCTCCCATGAGCCGTGGCAAATGCCGGGATAACACAAGGAGGATGATGCTATTTGAAAAAAAAAACGCCTGGTTTGCTCCACACTGAACAAATTTGCTCCGACCGTTTTATACACCGTGTTTTTGTTGATCTCCGTTAACTTTAAGGGAATTAAGGGAAGGTTCTTTAGGTTTTGCTTTTACAATTAATTTGTCTAATAAACTAGTACCTTAAGTCTTACTGTTATCGAGTTGTTCAAAAAATAAATTTACTGAATCAATAAGTGTAGTCTGGCCTCTATAACTTCCTAGTATTATTTAAAAGTTTCAAAATACAAGTTTTTTTATGTCGCTGAACAAATGGCGGTCGTTTTGAGGAACATACTGATTAATTTATTGCTCATGAAACAGGTACAGTCACCTGAATAAATACCTTTGTACTGGTGATAAGCTCTTTTTCTTGTGTGTTGTATTATTTTCTGATACAATAAAGTGTTTTACTACTACTACTAAATAAGTGATGATTTCTGTACCATGTCGCTTTTAATAGTTTGACAATTTCGTATGACATTTCAAACAAGACGGGACGTGACGTAAGCGCCTTCGACAATAAGGTCTCTTTACCCAGACAGCGTCACATTTCAGTGCTACTTTGAACTTAATCACACCAAAGTCGCCCCTACCAACTGCATACATTACAACCCAAATCGACTAACTCATCTAGTAATTTACCAGAAACGCAGTCATTTCCCAAATGACATTGTCACCTCGTCATATTTACACGAAACTCATTGTCATTATCATAACTCATGACAGAAGGGTGGCTAAGTCGTAGATGTAGAAAAAATATAGACGGTAGGCTTTAAGCACCATCGAAATAACCATAAAGCCTCGCCACACATAAAGCGATTTGATAGCGTAAACCACGATAAACTCCTCGGGAAACTTGAATGTTATGGAATAAGAGGCGTAGCACTAGAATGGGTTAAAAGTTATTTATCGAATAGGAAACAATGTACAGAAAGCGTTAGCGGAGCGCAATGATAGCCGTGCGCCGGACGATCGCTGGCTTTCCGCTCGCAATCCGCGCTCGTTAGTTCCCGCCGGCGTCCGCTGGGCGCAACGCTGATTGTATACACCGTGTTTTTTTGTTATCCGTTAAATTCAACACGTCGTTAGGTTCATTATCAGGAACCACACTGTATATAACTTTTATTTAAATTCGCAAAAAAAAATTTTTATCATTTTCATACATGAACATGAGACCCCTAAGAACAACATTCAAATTAGTGTCAAGTGATTGACGGCACATGTCAAAACAAATAACGTTAGGAATTGGTAAAGGCTGGTCTGACTCAGTTGGTAGTGACCCTGCCTGCTAAGCCGCGGTCTTGGGTTCGAATCCCGGTAAGGGCATTTATTTGTGCGATGAGCACAGCTATTTGTTCCCGAGTCATGGATGTTTTCTATGTATATAAATATGTATTTATTTATCTATTTATGTATGTATATCGTCGCTTAGCACCCATAGTACAAGCTTTGCTTAGTTTGGGGCTAAGTTGATCTGTGTAAGGTGTCCCCAATATTTATTTATTTATTTATTTATAAAAAAAAGCTGTCTTATCTATCTTCATTTTTTTAATAACTCGTTAACCGCAAGAGTTAAGACGCCAGTTTCTTAGAGAAATTAATTGTATTTGATGTAAAGAATCTTCCCTTAAAGTTAACGGAATTCAATAAAAACAGGCTGTATATATTGTCAATTGAAACACATTATATTATATTATTAAAGTTTTTTTGACTATGAACACTCTATCGTTTCCTATAAAGTCGATTTTATATATATTTTATATCGAAAGCATGATTGCGTCCTTTTTTGTCCTTAGGGACTTTACCCTCCATAATATTAACTGGCGACTGAAGTCATATTGCTGTCTCTTTCATGCTAATGGAGACCCAGTGCGATAGAGAGGGACAGAAGTGTATAGGTTGACTTTGGGGAGTCTATTGTGAGGTGACTCTGTTAATTAATATGAATTAGAAGGGACTTTTGGTTAAATAATTGTGTTTTTTTTCAATCGATAAGTTAAAGGTGTGTTATGTTCTGTATTACCTACGTGTTTTGTTATTATTATACACTAGCTTTTGCCCGCGGCTTCGCTCGCGTTAGAAAGAGACAAAAAGTAGCCTATGTCACTCTCCATCTCTTCAACTAACTGCACCTAAAAAATCACGTAAATTCGTCGCTCCGTTTTGCCGTGAAAGACCGACAAACAGACACACAATTTCCCATCTAAATATATAAAAGAAGAAGCTGACTGACTGACTGACTGACTGACATATCAACGCACAGCCGAAACCGCTGGTTCTAGAGATTTCAAATTTGGCACGTAGGTTCCTTATATAGTGTAGAGGAGCACTAAGAAAGGAATTTTCAAAATTCACCTCCTAAGGGGGTCAAATGGGGGTTCAAAGTTTGTATGGGGAAACAAGATTAGTTTGCCTATTTTATTCGAAACTTCACAGGAAGATTCCTTAAGACATATGACTGAATACGTGTTTCAGGTTTTTTGAAAATTTAACTCCTAAAATGGTGAAAAGGGGGTGATAAAGTCAAAAAATCAATATGGGTATCGTTTTTATGGTTTATCGGGTCGCTGATCACGATAAATACAACGTTTATAAAATCTAACGAGGCGGAAGTGAAATACCTTCTCCCCTGTTGTGGTGCAATGGGGTTTAAATATCAAAAAAATATATAAAAGAAGATATTGACTGACTGACTGACATATCAACGCACAGCCGAAACCGCTGGTCCTAGAGATGTCAAATTTGGCACGTAAGTTCCTTATATAGTGTAGAGGAGCACTAAGAAAGGATTTTTCAAAATTCGCCTCCCAAGGGGGTCAAATGGGGGTTCAAAGTTTGTATGGGGAAACAATGTTAGTTTCACTGTTTTATTCGAAACTTCACAGAAGGGATCCTAAAAACATATGACTAAAGACGTGTTTCAGGTTTTTTGAAAATTTAACCCTTAAAAGGGTGAAAAGGGGGTGATAAAGTCAAAAAACTAATATGGGTATCGTTTTTTACGGTTTATTGGGTCGCTGATCACGATAAATACAACGTTTTTAAAATCTAACGAGGCGAACGTGAAATAAGGAGAGAAGGCTCCCCTGTTGTAGTGCAATGGGGTTTAAATATCAAAAAATATGTAAAAGAAGAAACTGACTGACTGACTAAACTGACATAATATATCAATACACAGCCGAAACCGCTGGTCCTAGAGCTTTCAAATTTGGCACATAGGTTCCTTATATGGTGTAGAGGAGCACTAAGAAAGGATTTTACAAAATTCTCCTCTTAAAAGGGTGAAATGGGGGTTCAAAGTTTGTATGGGGAAACAAGATTAGTTTGACTATTTTATTCAAAACTTCACAGGAGGATTCCTAAAGACATATGACTAAATACATGTTTCAGGTTTTTTGAAAATTTAACCCCTAAAGGGGTGCAAAGGGGGTAAAGTCAAAAACACAATATGGGTATCGTTTTTATGGTTTATCAGGTCGCTGATCACAATAAATACAACGATTTTAAAATCTAATGACGTGGAAAAGAGATTTTCTCCCCTGATGTTGTTGTGCAATGGGGTTAAAATATCCAAAATAGCCATAAGTATAGCTTTAGTTTTCATCTTTACTTCTGGTTCAAGAGATTTCAAATTGACACGGAAGTTCCTTAGAGGAGCACTAAGAAAGGATTTTTCAAAGTTCACCTCCTAGCATGATAATTTGACAGGGGCAAGGACAGGGACAGGGACAGGGACGGGGACGGGGACGGGGACGGGGACGGGGACGGGGACGGGGACGGGGACGGGGACGGGGACGGGGACGGGGACGGGGACTGGGACAGGGACAGGGACAGGGACAGGGACAGGGATAGGGATAGGGATAATAGGGATAGGGATCGGGATAGGGATAGGGATAGGGATAGGGCAAGGGATAGGGATAGGGATAGAGATAGGGATAATAGGGATAGGGATAATAGGGATAGGGATAGGGATAGGGATAGAGATAGGGTTAGGGATAGAAATAGGGATAGGAGTAGGGGACGGGGACGGGGATAGGGATAGGGGAGGGACGGGGACAGGGACGGGACGGGGACGGGGACGGGGACGGGGACGGGGACGGGGACGGGGACGGGGACGGGGACGGGGACAAGGATAGAGATAGGGACGGGGATAAGAATAGGGATTGGGGTCGGAATAATCGGTCGGCAATCGATATCTAGGCAGTGTAAAATGCAGGTGGCGCAGTGGGAAGGGATTAGTAAGTAGGCATCGGCGAGTACCCTGCATCCGTAATAACTATTACATTCAATGTGCTGTAAGAAGATCGTTGTTTGCTTGCCTTTTATATGTTTTCATTTGCAATAAGTATAAGCAAAATGGAAAAAATTGTAAGCGATAATGCAAGGAAGTACTTTTTACCCTACCGACCATAGCGTCGAGATACTGGCTATGTGGGTTGTATGAAGTTTCCCCAGTATAAATATTTATACATATAGGTAAAATACATACATATTCGTACCTACTACCTACGCTGTGGTCGCTGTGTAACAATTCTACAATCATTGCAAGAATTTCTTTTAAAACAATAGTAATATGTGTAAGGTACAGTCAGCCAAAAAAGTGGTTTACCACTTTTCGATCAATAGAGTCGAAAAGTGGGATACCACTTTCTTGGCTGACCGTACAGCAAATAGATCAGTTACAATGGCCCCCCAGTCGAGAATTGCCCCGCTTTACCTTAATCTAAATAATCGCGGACAGATGTACCTACAAAGAAACCTACGGATCCAAATGAAAATCTTATTTTTTGTAAACGTTTCAATAAGAATACTTTTATTACGCGGGCGAAGCCGCGGGTAAAAGCTAGTTTATTATATTAGTATGGGTTAGTTCTACATCTACGAGTACATTGCTGCCTGTAAAAATTGTTAAGCATACTATATTTTTTTATAAAAATATTTAAGAATATTAACCGAACCACCAAATCAAATTACACTAATATTTATTTAAAACATTACAAGTTAAAGCAAACAATCACAAATAAATATGTAGTTTATTATTAAAAAATTGTGTAAGCTATGTTGAAAATATAAGAAAACTATGTAGTAATGTAATTTTCTATTTTTTCGTTTTTAATTAACAATGATAACTTTTACTATCAAGTTTGATTTTAAAACGTAAACGTAAGCTTGCAATTCACGATTCACGTGAATTACGTTGAATATACAAACGTGAATAAACACACCGTTATCTAACCTACAACAATTTCAAATTAAAACTACGTATCTCCATTTCCATTACCATTTGAAAATCTTCTCTATTATAAATATATAAGGTTGAAAACACATGTGCAATATTAGGAGTAATACAGCCTTGTGGGAATTTTAGATAGAACCATATCACACGCACTCAGTAGGCTTGGTTCACAAGAATATCATACGAGTGATGTATGTAAGGTGCGTTGGGGTAAACTCGATAGTGTGATTTTGAAAATTGATAATATTTTAAGAGGTACCGAGACGATTCTAAAACAGTCATACTATTATGTCAAGACAAGATTTACCCCCCTATTGTAAACTATTAATATACCTCAACTATAAAATAAGATGTTGAATATAACATATATATTGCCCGTGTGGTGACGGGTTAAGAATTTCACCACCCCCTTTCTTCCCGTGGGTGTCGTAGAAGGCGACTGTGGGATATGGGTTAAATTGTGGCGTAGGCGAGAGGCTGGCAACCTGTCACTGCAATGTCACAGTTTCGTTTTCTTTCAACCCCTTATTTGCCAAGAGTGGCACTGAAACGAGTAGTTTCATGTGCTCTGCCTACCCCTTCATGGGGCACAGGCGTGATTGTATGTATGTATGTATGAATATAATAATATTATTATAATTATAATGTTAAATATAAGATGATTGACATTGTGTAATATGTTATCAAAAAATGTATCTTATCTAATCGTATCTTATATCTGTGGGGTCATTAAGGATAGACTTACCAATGGGAGCTAGCACTTTTTGTGTATTTTGGCAACAATATCTGGGCGACCGAGCTTCGCTCGGTTCTATTTTAATATATCACGTCTTTAGATAAAAAAAAACTGTTGTAAATACAAAAAAAAAATACAAAAAACAAAAACTTAATTTCTGGCCGGGATTCGAAACCCTGACACCTACGATCTATCTGCGTACATTAGACCGACCTCGTACGACTGAGCTAAGCGGAATCGATGCGCGCGCGGCGAAATTAAGGACCATATTTTACGTTTACAAACGCGAAAGAAAAACTCATGAAAACTCGAAAATTCGCGTTTTCCGGGATGTAAGGCTACGCTAGATCGATTTTTCACCCCCAAAAACCCCCACATAACAAATTTCAGCGAAATCGTTAGAGCGGTTTCCGAGATTGTCTGTATATATAAATAAATAAATAAATAAATAAATATAAGAATTGCTCGTTTAATAGTATATGACGTTTAATAGTATAAGATTTATGATACATAAATATTATACATACGTAGATGTTTTTACACTAGTTGTAAGGTCAATGAGCTGACTGTACCTTAAAAATACCTTAGCAACAAATATTACACAAATTAAAGTCACTTTACTGTTTAGCAAGACATCTTATTGACAGACACTTTTTAAGAGATAGTAGGCAAACGAGCAGATGGATCGCCTAATGGTAGGTGATTACCGCCCATGTACGGTCAGCCCAGAAAGTGGTTTACCACTTTTCGGCTCTATTTTAAACTCATAATGTCGGAAAGTGGTAAACAACTTTTTTAGCTGACTGTACACCAGACATGTTGGAAGTGTGTGTTATTTTAAAACTTTATTGCAAAGTGAAAATATACTGTTACAAATGACGGACTTAATGATACATAGCATTCTCTACCAGTCAACCTTTAGGCCAAACAGGGAACAAAAATCGTGCAGGAGTAAAGAACACTATAAGGACTTGATTTTATTGTGTTACCGACCTTTAAGATGGAAATACGCTATGTAGTGCTGTAATACAGTCATATTTTTTTTATATTTTGTGTTTCCATTTCGAAGTTACCCCAACGCACCTCGCGTCCCCGTTTTCTACGTAACACTAATATGTTAGATAAGCATCCTAAATGCTGGCATATGTTATGTTGACATGTGTAGGGCTCGCAAATTATAAATACGTTGGGAAGATAGCGAGTGGAAGTTAAGACTGCTTAGGTAATACGACAGAATGAATATCGTCACTACTTTAAAAAAAAAACTTGTATCTTCTTCTGTCAATAAAAGAAAAAGTAGTTGATAATAGTATAGTCAACCAATTGGAACCCTAGGCCACTGTAGAACTATGTCATAGTGATGTTATAAATCAAATTGTAAGAAATCTCTTACTGCTTGTCATTTTAACATGGTTGTAGAGTGGCCCAGGGTTCCGATTGGTTGACTGTACGTATGGAATGCATTGGAATAAAGCAGTTGGGCTTATACAAGCTGCATTATAACAATTTTGGAAATAATCATTTTACGAATTTTAAGTTTGTCAAATGTTTATATGGGAAAGATTGAGTTGGCAAACGTAATATATAATATTAATAATTAAAAATTGGTGGATTAAGGGTAAAATGCAAAGGCGGTGATCTTGGACACGGCGAGAATAGTCCGAACGATTCATCACTCTGCAGCCCTAACCACTGGCAGCTTGGGCCCTGCCCCGCTGCCGACGGCACCCCAAGTTAGGTTTTTATTATAGCTTACATATTTTACTTTCATAATCATGTTAAAGAAACCTTTTATTAAAAATGTTGACCGAATGGCTGCTATCGGATGTAAGAAGCGCCTGGCATCCGTTGGCTCGTTGGGTGGACGACATTCGAAAAACTGCGGAGTACCTGGATGAGAAGCCCAGGACCGGGATAAGTGGCGTACACGAAGAGAGGCCTATGCTCAGCAGTGGACGATCAATGGTTGAAATGATGATTATGATGATGATGTTAAAGAAACCTTAAGACAGAAAATGAATAAAGTAAAATTTTTAGAATAGAAATTATAAATAGATCATAAGTACTATTACAATATTGCAATAAAACATCTCTTAACACAAGTAGCTGACACTTTCAATTCTATAGTTATTCAAATAACAGTATAGGTACTTGAATTTAAATGAATACTAATTTTAAAGTCCACTAAAACCGTCAGTCGTTTCGCATTAAATAAATGTTGAATTCAAAGTGGTATTTTTTCTGACAACAAAGTCAGCCCGAAAAAGGTTGAATATCCCTGATGGCCTAGCCAAAGTGACAATCGTTGACATAGGAAGTATGCTCATTAAGACGATACAGGAGCGAAAATGCTAAAATGGAAAGGAGCCCCCCTTTCAATTTGGGAATTTTACTTAAAATATACTGTGTTATTAACTAAATTTATCGAAAAAAAATTATCCATTCAAAACAACTCAGTTAAAAGATAAAGATCTTTAAAATCGAGGTTTCGCTCCTCCTTCAAAACTTAATCAATCGTAACGAAATTTGAGAATCTGAATAACAATGAAATAATCTGACCGGACCGTTTAGTTTTTTTGGCTAATTGTTACCAGTTTTGAATACCACACATTTTTTTTGCGCCATAAGGCCGTTTTTGGAAATTTTAGATGGGCTCTAGCGTTTTTAAAAATAGCGTTTTAATAAAACGGTCCGACACAGATAAAAATAATAACAATCTGAGTTGAAAAAATCATTGCTCTATCTTCAAAAACCAGGGAGGAAATAGTCGAGAGCATTTGTATGGAAAATTGACCCCTCCTGTATCGTCTTAAGCTAACAACTGCGACACGTCCGTCGGCGGCGTGTCTACTCTCTAGTGGGTATTATTATGTTCTGAAGTTCCCCACTACAGTAGAGCAATCGAGAGAACAAACTGACGCTTACGAATTGACGTTGGCTAGGGCACCTTGAAACGTATAATTTTGCACTGAATGATAATTAAATTAGACATTTCTATGCTAAAATGGTGGTAGTAAAAATAAAAGCAAGCTGTTTTAAGGGTCATTTTGATGATAGGTCAAGTTAGGTCAAAAGCTCAGGAGAGCGTAACATTTCACAGGATATTTTTGATGAATGGCAAATCGTCCCTTGATGGCAAGCTATTACCATCGTTCATGCCATCAGAGTACTTGCAAGTGCGTTGAGAGTTCTGAATGATTCACGGTTATATTTTTGTAATGGCATATTAGCCACTTTCTATGTTTAGCAGTAACACAATGGTTTACTGCGACATAACGCATATTGCTTGGTCAGCGACAACCCAAATATGTATGTATAGGCACACCTTTATACAATAAACGGATTGATTGAGATTCATTACTTTACGCTTTACCTCACAGATGTCATATATACCATAGATCAAGCAAACGTATCTACTTAGCGTGTCAAATGAACTCAGTGAAATCCACTGAGTTGTCCGTCTTTACTCGCAGCTTGCAGCTTTCGGGCGTCAATTTTTGTAAGTTGAAGTCAACCAAAACATAAAAAATGCCTCGTTACGTGATATTCAATTGCAACAACACAAAAATTATGAACAATCAAGAGCCTGAGACATATTTAAAATTACAGACAAGAATCAACTTCAGTACAAAATTTGACACGCTCGGCCCCTATACAAATATATGAATTTGTTTCTTCTATCTAAATTAAATTCTGTGCTTTACCTACTACTCGTGTCTATCATTTGAGTACACCTTATCCCGTGACGCTGCCCATCCTCATTCATAATAACATATCTTGTTATTACATGGCGACCTTGCCAGGATCACATTTTCATTAGACTTATATTGGATATAGACACTGAAACCTGAGATGATGAAAGTGAACGCAGCCGACGCGCGCCAAGGAGGGTAGATCGCGCGCTGTCTACGCAACTTTGACATCCACCCGCCTTCAATTTTCCGTGATCATGACGCATGCAACTGCGCCCAAATATCGGGAGCTCGACAAAAATCAAAAAGGTAATCACGTGCTATATCCCGGTCGATATGTCGCAGTGAGATAGATAAAGCCGTTATATAGTTATAACCCTAGGAATATAATTATACGTCGTAACATAGTTAAACGAAAGCGATTAATTGCTATCTTACTAGGAATATAACTATAATACGTTACTAGTTTAGTCATATAGTTATATGACTAGATTCAGTTTAGTGAAATGATTGTAGGCAGGAGTGCGGCGGTGCGGCGGAGGTAGGTATAGTTATAACCCTAGGGATATAATTATATGCCGTAACTAGCTAAACAAAAGCGATTACCACCTTACTAGGAATATAATTATAATACGGTATTTAAAATTGCAAACGGGACTTAATCGCGTATTACTATGTATTAAGTCTCGGTTGCAATGTCACTGACGTTAGAACAAAGTTTATTTTGTATCGAACATAGTACACAAGGTTTGGTTACTAAACAAACGAATCCAAGCTATATTAGTTAAAACGTAACATTTAGGGCATGCTCCAGGTATTTCCCGATTCTTGATTTCCCGGGAAATCCCGGTAATTTTATGGTGGCGAAAGAACCGAGACAAAAATTTAGGAACCGGTGCTCCCGGTTCTTTTCATAATATCGGATTTATTCATTTTTTAAATTGTATCTGCATTTGGATTTGTGCGATGGCAGTTTTAATTTAATCTAAGATAAACATGATATTTACTATCGCAAATAGTGCAATTTGCAGCACTACACTGCTACAATTATACTACTGAACTTAATCCTGTAATATAACTATATTACTTAACTAGAGACGTATTATAATTATATCCCTAGACTAAGTTTAATCCAGTGATATAATTATATAACTGAACTAGTAACGTATTATAATTATATTCCTAGTAAGATGGTAAGGAATCGCTTTCGTTTAGCTATGTTACGGCATATAATTATATCCCTAGGGTTATAACTATACCTCCGCCGCACCGCCGCACTCCTGCCTACAATCATTTCACTAAACTGAATCCAGTCATATAACTATATGACTAAACTAGTTTAGTATTATAGTTATATTCCTAGTAAGATAGCAATTAATCGCTTTCGTTTAACTATGTTACGACATATAATTATATCCCTAGGGTTATAACTATATAACGGCTTTATCTATCTTACTGCGACATATATAAGCCCAATTGCAAATGCGTTGTTGTTTTTTAAGATTGGTATACGCTTTTTTATTTTAGTGAATATTTTAAGGTCGTGTTTAATGATACTGACGTGCAGGTATTGCACATTTCGTTAGAATTTGATCCGCTATTCGAAATACAAAATTTCTAGTAGGTATAGTCAACCAATTGGAACCTAAGTCACTCTAATACAACCATGTCAAAATGACTAGCAGTAAGAGATTTCTTACAATCTGATTAATAACGTCACTATGATATAGTTCTATAGTGGCCTAGGGTTCCAATCTGTTGACTGTACCTAAACTCGAGACCCTTAGGTTGTAGACTAGCTATGGGTAAGGAAATGAAGACTTAATAGCGTTATCTTGTCCGGGAACTTCGGCCCTTCAAGGGCTAGCATGATGACTTAGCTAATTTTTGGCGACAAAAGCTACCATACAATCCTAGCTACGCTCACATTTTAAAACGACTTTCGGATATGACATTGTCATGATTTATTTAAAATTACACTTATGATATCAGTAAAATACATTTGAAGTGTGGCAACATTATTACGTTACCCTAAAAATACACGGGTTATTGGTAAAATAATATTATACTACTGGCAACACGGCGGTAGGTTCAATAAGTGGTGGGGACGATGGCAAGGCGGTAGAGAGACACGACTGGCTCGTACACTTGGGTCGAGGTGGTCGAAGAGAGCACATCGTGAAAGATAAATCAGATAAGTGTACCTGCGAGTACCCCTTGTTGTGTAGATAATATTTAGAGTAGGATAATGGTGAACCTCCACAACATGAATATTCAGATGATGATCATCTGTTTATTACTAGTGATAGCGAAAAATTTACAATTACAGCTACGAGTAGGTAGAAGTGTTGTAAATGGTGTAATTATTGGTATAAGATTTTTTAAATATGAAGTACTTATTCTACTCTGGCAGTTTTTTGCCAAAGGTACCAGATTCGCACAGCAATGAGCGCCTGTGCACTGTGTGAGAGAAAAAAACATATGTTCTTGCTCTCACGTATGAAATTCTTTATCTGTGCAATGGACTAAAGGGTGGCGCCATCTGTCATAACCTTTGAAAGTGCCTCCTCATTACCCCGTTACTAAACTGAATATCTAACTCTTTGTTATGTGTAAAATAAATTTAATAGTTATTTGTTTTACAAGGGGCAAAGTTATTGTTTAACCGCACGTGCCAATATTGATACCCGAGCGAAAGATTCCAATATTGAACCACTCGCGTAGAATCTTGAGCGTTGCGAGGGTTTCAAGGCACGAAGGTTAAAGAAACTTTGCCACCGAGTGAAACACTAAAATTTTCACCACACCAACACGAACAAAATACCGACTAATAAAACTAAGCCAAATCAAATAATCCATCGATTTATCCAATATTTTCAAGTTTATGATTCAAAATCATCATTTATAGGTAAATTCTCTCAGCTAGCTATCTCTTAAGATCAAGTTAAAATTTGTATGAAATTAAATTTGCACTCTTGTGGATAAAGTGCAATTTTGCTATCTGTTTTCGAATAGCAAAGTAAGCCTTTACCTGGTGTGGTGAAAAGTTTATTATTCCCGGTAGCCCTTATATAAAGACACCAATTACATTAGTTACCTTTCTTGTCTCTAACCTTCTTATAAATCTCACCGTCCTCATGCTAGCGTTGAAAGGGTTAACGACCGGACGGCCAAAATAACCGGTCGATTTAACACTGTCTCCTACACGCGCAATCTTAGGGCAAGCGGGCAAAACCGGGTAAATTTACCCTACGGCGGGCAAATTTGCCTTATCTATGGAAAAATTGGGGTAATTTAAAAGTGACGGGTGGAATGAGTGGTTATTTACTATGAAGCTGGTTAGGAGATTGCGCGATTTAGAAGTTCGTTTATGTCTGTCACATTATGGGTTGTGGAAATTAAAAATATTTTCGTGTCTGTTTTTAAGTGACTATTTCTTGATATTTTTAGGAAATTATGCTTTTCTAAGTTTGAAATATTGACATTATAAAATAGCAGTGTCTGGCCCATTTATTTGTCTACTAGCTTTCGCCCGCGGCTTCGCCCGCATTAAGTTCGAAAATTGCGGAGTGCTCCATATAAACTTCCACCCCCATTTTAGGAAAGTGGGGAGTTAGAAAGAGGCAAAAAGTAGCCTATGTCACTCTCCATCCTTTCAACTATCTCCACTTAAAAAATCCCGTCAATTCATCGCTCCGTTTGCCGTGAAAGACGGACAAACAAACAGACACACACACTTTCCCATTTATAATATTAGTATGGATTAATTTAAAGCTAAGTTATTATTCACAATACTTTTTAAATTGACCGTGAATCATTCGAAACTTAAGATAGTATTGTATGTAGTATTAAGGTACCGTTAGCAGTAACAGTTCCACAACTGTGGCCACAGTTATACAATAATTACATTATTGTATTGATTATTTGACGACCGGTCTGTCTCAGTCGGTAGTGAGCCTGCCTGCTAAGCCGCGGTCCTAGGTACAAATCCTGGTAAGGGCATTTATTTGTGAGATGAGCACAGATATTTGTTCCTGAGTCATGGATGTTTTCTATGTATTGTAAGAGGTTTCACATACGGAATGAAACCTTTACAGCATTTTTATGTTTGCTGACTGGCAGTCCCGATTTAAATTTACGAATAGATAAAACGTCAAGGAGAACGAACCTTGACTGGGGCATTCAGATAGAAGCAGCGATTGAGAGTGAACGCTTGTTATTTAGCTCCGAAAAATATAAAAAGATATTGAATCAAAGTGTGGTTGAAATGATATGGATGCCCTTCACCTGAGTCAGGATGTTTTCTATGTATATAAGTATGTATTTATCTATTTAGTATGTATATCGTCGCTTAGCACTCATAGTACAAGCTTTGCTTAGTTTGGGGTTAAGTTGATCTGTGTAAGGTGTCCCCAATATATTTATTTATTTATTTATTATGGCGTCCATGGTAGGTAATTTCGAAATTTGCGTATTTTCTTTTGATAAGATTGTTAGCCATTAGGCATAAAAATAGAAAGTCAATCAACATCAAATTTAAATAAAGCGTAATCCCATCTTAAAGTCCGGTAACGCATTTCAAATGTCTCTGGTGTTACAAGTGTCCATGGTTAACGGAAATCGCTTATCATCATGCGATCCGTCTGCTCGTTTTTTTTTATACTACGTCGGTGGCAAACAAGCATACGGCCCGCCTGATGTAAAGCGGTCACCGTAACCTATGGACGTCTGCAACGCAAACAGTGTCATATGCGCATTGCCACCCCATTAGAAACTTGTACATTCCCTTTTGCTGCGTTAAGTACATAGCAAAAAGGAGTGTACAAGTTCTAAGGAGGGCTCGGGTTGCCGACGACTCAAAGGACAATAGACGGAACGTTAGTTCCGTAAGTCTCCGTCATCAGCACACCGCACCCTCGTTGAGCTCTGGCAGCCTTACTCACCGGCAGGAACACAACACTACTTTGCTTCTTCTTACATTATAAAAAAACATGGCATTTGGAAGATTTCCCAACATAACCTGTCTAAAATTGCGTTCGTGAGCGTATGTTATTGAAAACTTCTCTACTCATCACTATCCTGGCTATTTGCCAAGAGATTCCTGCTTAAAATTCTGAACCCATTCAAATCAAGCTTTTCATGAAATCGAAGCTTTCATAAAATTTTTGGGTGTAAAAAAACAAATAATCTTGAATTTTACTTGTAAAAAAAAACCCGAAATATTTTTTTATGGGAAACATGTAAATCATTTGACCACAATCTCACCTGATGGAAAGTACCGATGCAGCATGAAGCATGTTTACCCAAGAAATGTCTACTCACTCTTGATTTCAAGTTTTAAATATAACTACTTAGTTGTAGTTATTCACTATACGCGATTTAATCTGTTTCCATAGTTTTATTTCATGAAGTCTGAGCATTTGTTATTTTTTTGCCATTTTTTTATTTTTATTTTTTTAGCTCAATTGTACTCAGAAGCACGAGTACTTTCAATCTCACTGGGTGTCCCAGAATTTCCATACATCTTTGTTACTTTTCTTTTTTGTTACCCCACACAACATGTACGGAAAATGGTAACAAAATAAGAAAAAACCGGCCAAGTGCGAGTCGGACTCGCGCACCGAGGGTTCCGTACAAACCTGCAAGGTTTACAATTATTAAAAAAAAATATATTATGTGATGTAACTAAAAATTTATGGTTTTCGTAATTTTTCCTTTATCTATGCTATAAGACGTTGCTTCGTACCAAATTTCAAGATTCTGAGTTCACGGGAAGCACCCTGTAGGTTTTGATTCCCTTGCAAGTGTCGAAAATTTGCGGCATAAACGGCTGTATCTTTTGATTGCGTTGGCTTAGAAGTTTGATTTTTTCACAGCTTCAAGGGACAGTAGACTTGAGTAATTGATATAAGTTTCAGCTTCATACCTCCACGCGTTCCTGAGAAAAAGGGTCTTGACAGACGGACGGACGGACGGACAGACGGACAACAAAGTGATCCTATAAGGGTTCCGTTTTTTCCTTTTGAGGTACGGAACCCTAAAAATCGTATGGGACAATTTTTTTCACTACTGGGATTGAAAAAGCCGGTGATTCTGGGCAGAAATAGAATTTTTTTTTTCAAAAATATCAGATTTCATAAAAGGGTGAAAAATAAAGATATGCTCGACTATAATTAACTATCGCGGTAACCAAAGACAATATTATTACTTAGTCAAAGTTCACTGTAACTTATCCACGGAACAGTAGTTTATTTTTACCAACCTACATCAAAGATATAAAAATTTACCTAGGAGTTTTTATTACTTATAGAAAAAAAATACCTACCGGTAATTTTAGATAAAAAAAACTTGATAAGATAAATGTCAACGCCCGCTTCTAAAGACTTAGCATTAAAAAAGAAATCAAAGACTTATTTGCTTTTAAGCTACGCCCACAACGCTCAATACCGTTCTCAGTGTAAGGACTGAGTGGACGCTGGGAGCGGAGCGTGCAGCGTGGCGGGCGAGCGTGCGTCCACCCTATGCAGCGTCGACTCAGGACACTTGTATGAACTTCAATTGTTTGACATGCACGCCGCACGCCGCGCTCCACTACACGCCCACACTGACATTGCTTCTTCTTTTCTTATGCGTACTGCCAAGGAGTGGAATTTCTTGCCGGCGGATATGTTTCCGAGCTCATTTAACCCGGCAACCTTCAAATCAAGAGTGAACAGGCATCTTCTGGGCGAGCTCACTCCATCGTAGGCCACGTCTTTGCCTTTCTCTAGTCTGTGGCCAAGGTAAGCCCATTTATAATTTAAATTAAAAAAAAAAATCTCGTTTCTCATAAGGTACTCAAAATGAAACACAGTTACTCTATATGCACTTGAAACATGGGTTTTTTTTTATACTACGTCGGTGGCAAACAAGCATACGGCCCGCCTGATGTAAAGCGGTCACCGTAACCTATGGACGCCTGCAACTCAAACAGTGTCACATGCGCGTTGACACCCCATTAGAAACTTGTACATTCCCTTTTGCTGTGTGAAACATGGTTACTTTAGTTTCGGCAATTTTGGCATAAAATAGAAGTTGAACCCTGTGTATCCAGACCGATACGGCCTTGATATTTTTAAGGAAAGTGTTCTGTCATAATCCGACAACGCAAACTACAATCCCTCTTACCAGAGTCATGTCCATGGGCGACGGTAAACTCTTACCATCAGGCGTTTCCTTTGCCCGCTTTGCCTCTTTTACTTTAAAAGACACGTTGATATATTATGTATGTAGCTTATGTTCTAAAAGCCTTACTTAATTTCCCAAAATAGAAAATATCGTAGGCGGAATCTTATTAACTCTCTTTCTTTCACTACTATTGAAATATACAGGTTGCCTCTTAAGAAGTGAACGACACTATATTCAATCATAAAAGTGGTTTTTATGCATGTTAAACAGTTTACAGCAATGAACGTAAAAAAAAACTTATTATGCATTCATACAGGTTGTTTTTATTGACACTTCATGCAAACGCCCACATAAAAATAGCATTTTCTCGAGAGTTCTCATTTTTTATTCAAATAAGCACTGAAAACATGGCGGTGGTGAAATTATTCATTTGCCGTTAATGTCCCAATTTTCCCCTTATTTACATGAAAAAATGGCGTATACGACGTAACTTAGCTGAAATTATAAGCTTTTTCAAGTTATGAAAAAAGATAACAGGAATTTTAAAAAATCTCGCTTAAGTACGTAATCAGATTTGGGGTTCCATGTTTTGTGAGCGAATTTGTTTTTTGCATGTTGGAGGGGCAGAATAGCCCTCGTAACGCTTAATCTTGTTAATTTTGTATTATTATGTGGGGAGTTTCTTGAGCTTCTACAATCTACAATGGTTTTTTGACGTTTTAAAATACGTTACTGCTGAAAAGTGTCCGAATATAAATCCATACTAATATTATAAATGGGAAAGTGTGTGTGTCTGTTTGTTTGTCCGTCTTTTACGGCAAAACAGAGCGACGAATTGACGTGATTTTTTAAGTGGAGATAGGTAGTTGAAAAGATGGAGAGTGACATACGTTACTTTTTGTCTCTTTCTAACGCGCGCGAAGTCGCGGGCAAAAGCTAGTTCATTATACATGATATAATCCGTTTCCATAGTTTTATTTCAAGACTTCAATAGTTCAAGTCTCTTCAGAACACTTAACATGCCTTTTTAGGGTTTTTATACAGTAAGCCGCCATAAAGTTTTTAAAATCGTTTCGAGAACGCCATCTACTGTACGGGTCGTAAAACTTTATGTCGCTTACATCATAAAATATTGTACGAAGGAATTGTTTTGTAAAAGTTAAGATAGGGCTTAGGTGCTAGCTTTCTAGGTTTTGCACGCCACTGTGTTTATATATTTTTGTTCAAGTTCCAACATTACAAGCCTTGTTTTTTCATAATATAGGAAAATCTTATTTATTGTTTTATTATACAAAGGAAAACCCTAGATTTTGTTTGTTTCATGCCTCCGGTTCAATTTGATTACTATGGTTTTCTCGCAAATAATATTCATACTCATACTCATACTTCAAAATTTATTTACATGGTTATTACATGGTGTATTAAAATTAATATATATGTAGTAATCGGTAGTAATTAAGTATAGTTAAAAGTGTCAAAATATGCCAATACATTATTAAATTAAATCAAGGAATATTAATATTTAAATGAAATGAATACAGTAATTTAAATAATGTAAAATTCGTTCACACCGTAAAAAGCGTAAAGAAAGGAAACCCGCCATTTTCAATTTTTTATGCCTATGGTGCTAAAATTTTGAAGTTTTTACATATTAGTTTCGATTTTTTATCGTTTTACATAATTTATTAGACTAGGACTTATGAATAATAAAGTGTGTACGTAATGTACGATAAGCACCACTTTTCTTAGGCCTTTTTTGTTGAAATTTATTACAGCATAAAAGCTATGATAAGAATATGACATTTTGCCTTTTACTACTTGTACTATTATATATTCTGTGCTTTTACGTACAGTCAGCCTAGAAAGTGGTTTACCACTTTTCGACTCGTTTTCAAACACTTAAAGTCGAAAAGTGGTAAAAAACTTTTTTGGCTGACTGTACATTATATGAAATAAATGTAAAATGGGTACTTATTTTTGGTTGTCAATTCAGCATTATTTCCATAAAACTTAACATTAATATCTAGTTTTCGATAATCTGTCTCCACTGCAGTGCGTAACTTTGATATTTTATTTTTATGACAAACAATGCCTTACACATACACATACAATCACGCCTGCATCCCATATAGGGGTAGGCAGAGCACATGAACTACTAAAGTTTCAGTGCCACTCTTGGCAAAAAGGGGTTGATAGAAATCAAAATTGTGCCATTGCAGTGACAGGTTCCTTAATGCCTTATTTGCTTTTTATTAGTCATTGTTATCCTACGCCTTTAAGACCCTTCTAATTGTGAATTAATAACCAAGAAAAATAATCACTCAGCTCAGAAAATAACTTTCAAATTCGACTTAGAAATTTAAATTTCCAAAAGTCCAATTTGAACTCAAAAACACCCATTTCTCTTTGTTCCTGTCAATAAATAAGTCAGGACAAAAGTTCATCTCATCAAAATTGTATCCATTTCTACTTGACTGTACCACTACCATGAGTTTCATTAGACTTGTACTGACTGGGATATCGTGATTACCTTTTACGCGACCAGTGGTAACGCTGAGAGTGAACGCAGCCGACGCCCGAATGAGGGTAGATCGCGCGCTGTCGACGCAACTTTCGCGTCCACCCGCCGTCTTCAGTTTTCCGTGATCATGATGCATGCAGCTGCGTCGAAATATCGGGACTTCAATAAAAATCAAAAAGGTAATCACGGTCTATAGGATCCCTGTCAATATAAGTCTAATGAAACTAACCGTGAATCATTTAAAACTCTTACTCTTACCATAAGTTTTTTTATTATATTTATTTATTAATGGGCTTTAAATGTGCTTACTCTTGGCCACAGACTAGCCTAGCCATTAGCCAAAGGCAAAGACGTGTCCTACGATGGAGTGAGCTCGCCGAGAAGATGACTGTTCACTCTTGATTTAAAGGTTGCATGTATATCGTCGGTTATATGAACTCTTAGTTTGGGGAAATATTTCCGCCAATATTTATTTATTTATATGAGCTCGGAAATATAGCCGCTGGCAAGGAACTCCACTCCTTGGCAGCGCGCATAAGAAAAAAAGCAAAGATCTTCGTGCGAATTCGCGGAATATCTACCAAGTAAGGATGGAAGGAAACCAGCCGTGCGTGATGGTAGAGTTTTATATTTTACTTCTGGGTTGCGTTGCTTTATGAGGATTTTTAATGTTCCTGATAGGAGAATAAATTAAAAAAATAAAGTTATTTACATATATACAAGACTATGAGAAGGGTCTTGTGAAGAGTATAAAATCGATTTTATGTATGTTTTGGCGATTTCAACAAATCTTCAATTTCACTTTTAGTTTCAGTCAGAAACTAGAGCCAAAGCCAAACCTTCGTTTTCGGTTTCGGCCTGAAAACATGTTTCGGTCGGACATACGATACGAGTAAATGTCGATTTCCGTAATACGCTATCGAGATGCGTCTTAAAAACTTATAGTATCCTCAATGAGTATCTGCATCTATTCATTAAGAGTTCGCTTTACAATTCTTATTATAAAACTTTCCGCAGACGGAGACAAAACATCATTAATCTTGCGTCTCTCTCGTTCATTATAACTTGGCTCGAAGTGATTTATTCGAAGAAGGAGAGGGAATTTTATTTCGCGACCCCTGGCTATGGGGCGTAGATGTACTTAAAGGTACTGGAAATGTCCTTTTATCAATATGAATCAATCAATCAATCAAAACATTTATTCGTAATAAACTACACATTATGCATAAAATGGCTAAGAACTACAAAAGTATAAGGGATGGACAAGTTTATCACGAAATGGTCCCGTCTCAGCATAATGCCGACCCGGAGGACAGCGCTGATCTTCCGACGAGACCATTTGCGAGACACGAACGCAGCCGCGCGGTACGGCCCTACCGTAAGTTAAACGCGTCCTGATATGAGTGAAGGAACTAAACTAAAATAAATATAAATAAATAAACATTGGGGACACCTTACACAGAACAACTTAGCCCCAAACTAAGCATAGCTTGTACAATGGGTGCTAAGCGACGATATACATACTTGAATAGATAAATACATACTTATATACACAGAAAACATCCATGATTCAGGAACAAATATCTGTGCTCATCACACAAAAAAATGCCCTTACCGGGATTCGAACCCAGAACCGCGGATTGATTGAAACTAGTTGATTTTGCAATATAAGAGGAAAATGAGCAGACGACTCACCTAATGTTACGGATTTTAGGGATTCGTAGTGTATCTCCTGCATTGGAGTCCGGTTGCAAATTGCTCTTCTACCAAAGAGGTTACAAATTACAATCACATTACCGGCTTTCGGGACCGTCCCCACACCAGAGACGCATGTCCTGAGGCGCGGAACGGACGTCCGCGCCACGCCGCCTGAATGTAATTTAACAAACGGCTCCCCAGTACATTTTGTATAGCGATTGCGAACGAATAATTTATGAAAGAAGCGCGTTCCTAAAGTCTAAGCTCGTGTAGGTGAACGCGTACCATGATTGAGTGAGATATGACATGTCGCCTGGTAGGCGTTCTTGACAGGCGGCAACTGTAAAGTGATCAAGGGGTGGGCGGCACTTTCAGGCGGGAAGCGGACCATACTGTACTGTGGTTGAGCAATGGCTGAAAGAAGTAGCAATGCGTGCACCATTTTAATCTGAACAACAACTATCAAAGGTACCGCGGGCCGATTTTTGAATCTCACGGCGTTCGAATTCAGAAAATTGTCACTGAAAATAGTAGGCAATTCACCGTTTCCAACCGGTATTTTAGTGACAGTGAGACTCAAAAATCGGCCCCCAGTGAGCTGTATAAGTGCATGTCGAATTTAATTTATCAATGAACTAGCTTTTGCCCGCGGCTTCGCTCGCGTTAGAAAGAGACAAAAAGTAGCCTATGTCACTCTCCATCCCTTCAACTATCTCCACTTAAAATATCACGTCAATTCGTTGCTCCGTTTTGCCGTGAAAGACGGACAAACAAACAGACACACACACTTTCCCATTTATAATATTAGTATGGACTCGTTAATTATTTCTCCATGCAAGTTTGCAGCTCACTGTACAATGCTAGTAATTTATAAAATCTTCCAGACAACTATTAGGTATCCGTGGCAAGTGAGGGGTCTGATTAGTCTTTTATCTGGACCAGATCTGCTCTTAAAACTGCCGACAATCCTTCCGGCAGTAATGTGTTTACAGAAAAACTTACTGTAGCATTCCTTTTGTTTTTTAACCGACTTGGAAAAGTTTGAAAGAAGAGGTTTAATTAATATGAACTTTAATTTATTACGGCTGAGCCACGACATTGGTCTAAGCGCGGCAGCGGTGAGCAGCGCCCATACATTGGAGCGAGGCACAGCGATCTTATCTTATTAGTTCACCGTACCTTTACATATGGAATGTCACATATTTCTATTAAGAGCAATACAAAAGTTTAAAAAGTTTCTACACATGCTGCAACGCAATAAAAAGTTTCCAAATATCGCCGTCGTCGCTAGTAGGTATTAGCGAACAAGAGTGCCAAGAAATTGTAAAGTATTTGTTCTTGATATTGGACAATAGCTATCACAATAAATGAAGCAGTAAAACACATTATTGCATTAAAAAAAACATAAAACAGGAAAAAATAACAAACACATAATTTGTACAAAGGTGAACTTATACCAGTTAGGAATTTCTTCCGGTCTTACTCCGCTATTTTATATAAAAAAAAATATTCTGTCCTTTAAAGTCCGACAAAATCAATGTAAGAGTTATAAAATGATTATTAATTACAAACGTTGTTTATAGTCTTTAACAACTAGAATTTGTTGCAATGATTATTTCACAATAGTATTTTATACAATCGTGATATAATACAAAGCTTTTCAGTCGAGTACCATGTTTAGGCCACGAAGCTTGCTGAAATTAATGATAATAGCGTCGTTCACCGTTGTATCAACATCGAATTACCTGGCAACCAATTGTTTGTAATAACTGTCTCTGATTGGTCGATAACGCGATAGATAAAAAAAAATGTGTTTCAGATGCAGAAAAATTTGCCAGGTATCGCAAATTAGTATAGAACTTGTATGAAGTTCTATTTTTGAAATTTTTTCAGTTAACTAGAGTGAAGTGTAATGAAATATTATAGTTGACTAAGCGTCAAAGACTATCCAACACTGAAAAGTCAGCACGTATAGTTTAGTCTGTGATGTCCTAATTGACAGATTAAAGTCGACGAGTAGAAAAATATTTTTTTTTACTGTGTGGAGTCAAACAAGTATACATTTTATCTCATTCCATAGTTTTATTAAGAGTCAGAACGTCCACGGGAAGATTTATTTAAGTCACATAGCCTAAAATATTTTTTATTACGTCGTCTACAAATCCGCTTACGGTGTCTGTCCAATCTTCTCTACATAATTTGCAATTAGGCAACAAAATAAAAATCAACATGACAATGTGAAAACTTCATTAAATCCATACCCTCTTCAACTCCCCCGGCTTCTCTGAAAAATGTAGCCAGGGTTGCCAGTTTGACAAGTAGAAAATACGGGTAAAAAGTAGACTTCAATGAAAATCTTAATGTCGAAGAAATCGTGAATTAACTTGATTCATAGTCTTCGGTTACCGCGATAGTTACTCATGAAATAAAACTATGGAAACGAATTAAATCGCATATAATGAATTTACAATTCATCCCGACGTTTCGAACACTTTACAGCGTTCGTGGTCAATGGGTGACTGAGGAAAAAAATACAATTGTAAATTCATTATAAGCGATTTAATCCGTTACCATAGTTTTATTTCTTAACTTGATTCACTTTAAGTCTCATCGTCATCCTTATAGTACGAAAAATATTAGAATGGGTAGGTTTAGGACAGAAAGGGTTTATCATCTTATTATACTATTTTATAAAATGTGGTTTTCTACTAAAACATTGGTTGGCAGCAGTCTGAAGGGCGAGTAATCTTTCATTTAAAATTAGTGGTGTGTTTTAATTGACAGTTTAAACTCGGACTAAAAATGCTTTTGTACATTTATATGTCATGAATTACATAGTTACAGGTGAAAGTCAGGGCTCGGATACCGGTTAAATTTTCAAACCGTTATCATGTACTTGCGGCAAAACCTTCAAATTTCGTTTTCGTTCGAAAAACCGCTATTTTTAAACCAGTTTTAAAATTCCTAGAAAATCCGCAACTCTGGCAACCCTAGAGGAAAATAAATTAGCATGCGTAGATTGAATTGTCAGGAGTTCCGTTAAGTCGCCTAATTCGGGGAAGTTCTGACGTTTCTATTTTTTTTCCTGTTTACTCCAGGGCTGGGGAAAACAACCGTTGTCCGTTTTATATTGCATTGAATTCTATACCATACTAGTTTATAGTGCATTGAATGAAAAGGGAAAATGGAAGGTTTTGTATAGATTATATTACTGCAGTGCCTGAAGTTATGTATATGTACGAAATTATTTTGTGTTTTATTATCATGCTTTTTGGTGAAGGAAAACATTGAGAGCAAACCTGTATACATCTGCATGAAACCTCTGTGTTTAGCAGTGTGAGATATGTTGCTGAAATATTTATTTATTATAGAAATATTATTAATATACCACCGATTAGCCGGGGCAGAGGTAGACCAAAAAAAAATTTTTACATTTTGCAGCGACTGGCCGAATTTGGGGGCAAATCGTGATGGGTGGCGGGAGAAAGGGGAGGTCTTTCTTTACCCAGCAGTGGGACACAACTATAGGCTAGCAAAAAAAACATGCGCTGTTTATTCTTACACACATATCTTCTAGTAGAACACTTGGTAGTTTATTTAAAAATTATCTAGAAAGAGGAACCCTACTCAAAACGGAGTTGCGGGTAAAACCGGTTCAATTTTATAAATAAGCAGGCATCTGTATCAATCGTAGGACCGTAATCAGGATCGGAATTGCTAACCTAAATCTTGGGTCAGAGCGGTTTTCGATCATGTGTGGGGTGCACTAGGAGCTATTTTATTTATGAGAATCGAGAAGAAAGGAGAGGCCTTGGCTGTCTCTCTTGATATATCGAAGGCTTTCGACCGGGTCTGGCACGAGGGTCTTATTAGCAAGCTACCGTCCTTCGGTCTTCCCACTAGTCTCTGTAACTGGGTATCTGACTTCCTGAGGGATAGATCGATTCGGGTGGTCATTAATGGCTGCTCGTCCGATCAATTGGCAATAAACGCCGGAGTTCCTCAGGGATCTGTGCTTTCAGCGACCCTCTTCCTGCTCCATATAAACGACCTACTGAAACCAGGTACGTTCGGTTATGCAGATGACACGACGGTTGTAGAAAGCTACATACCCGACTCACGAGCTAGTGGAGTCCAGATACAGTCACTCAGGGAGGCAATGGTCGAACGCATGAACGAAACACTGAAGGCAGTCTCCGATTGGGGTGAAGCCAATTTGGTTGCGTTCAATGCTAGTAAGACTCAGGCGTGTCTTATTTCTGCTAAAAGGAGCCCATTCCACCTTACTCCTACGTTCCGAAATGTATCCCTTCCGATTACCGACCATCTTGAGCTTCTCGGAATCTCACTGACTTCGAAACTTAACTTCGGCCCGCACATTGAGTCGAAAGCTCAGTTAGCTGCAAAAAAGCTGGGCATCCTCAACAAGGTGAGGCATTATTTTACACCTAGGCAGCTGCTCGACCTGTACCAAGCACAAGTCCGGTCGTGTGTAGAATATTGTTCTCACCTGTGGGATGGTTCAGCGAAATACCAGCTTGCGGCGCTCGAGTCAGTCGAGAGGAGGGCCAAGAAGATCATCAATGACGACGAGCTGACCAATTCTCGACTACATAGCCTGGAGCATCGTCGGAAGGTTGCCAGTTTATCGGTATTTTACAGGATACATTTCGGAGAGTGCGCTGAGGAACTGTATAACCTTGTTCCTCCGTCCCCATTTCACCATAGGACCACTAGACAATCGGCAATGCGGCATCGCTTCATGGTCAGTATTCCAAAAATACGCACTAAGCGTTTCGCTTCAACATTTCTTTTGCGAACCGCCAAGGAGTGGAATGCCCTGCCTAAGTCTGTGTTTCCGCACGAGTACAATCCAGGTCTCTTTAAAGCAAGAGTAAATAGGTATCTCATAGGTAAGCGTGCTCCACCGTAGACCGCATCATCACTTACCATCAGGTGTGATCGTGGTCAAACGTCTACCTATCTATACTAAAAAAAAAAGAAAAAAAAAAAAGAATAGTGTATGACTTTGCTAGGTAGATTTTATTTTTACATATGTATAATGTCTAGTAACCTTTGGTAGGTGACATTGTTTTATAAGTTGTAGTATTACAATAAATTGTTATATCTCCGTATTACAATATTTTTTACAAATTTTCATTTTTAACCCCCGACGCAAAAACGACGGGGTGTTATAAGTTTGACGTGTCTATCTGTCTGTCTGTCTGTCTGTTTGTCTGTTTGTCTGTCTGTCTGTCTGTATGTCTGTCTGTGGCATCGTAGCTCCCGAACGGAAAAAACCGATTTAGATTTAGTTTTTTTTTAGTCGGGAGTGTTCTTAGCCATGTTTCATGAAAATCGGTCAACTATGTCGCAGTCGGGGGTTTTTTCAAAATTTTAATTTTGTGGTTAGGTTATGATTTGGGGCAATCCGCGGCAAAAGTAACGTGAGTCACGATTTTATGGCATGTTCCATTTATTCACGATGTAAGTTCAAGTGATAATCTATCTCTAAATAAATGTTACTTTCCCGATTTATGCACAAATCCTTTCATTGGCACCTCTAAGTAGTTCAAATATGAAGTCGTGACTCACGTTACTTTTACGTGGATTCACCCATTTCAGTGGTCAAGGGAGGAATATTTAAGAAAAAATAATGTGAATTAATAAAGTTCAGTACATAATAAGAATATGCTTTGTTATATTCACCAGGAAAAAAATTGACATAGTATAAGACAGTAACAAAATAAGATTCAGGATTTGTAAAATTTTGATAGTTTTTACATTTAAGCTAATTGCATTTTATGTGTCAAAATTTTTGTTTGCTGGTATAAAAATTAGTCAGGAACATTCCTTTGAAAGTTACCTAATGTTTATCTTTAATTTAGACGTTGTATAGGTACTTTTAGTATATTCCTCATAATAATTTAGCACCAAATAAAACAAACACGTAATAGTCCCACTTCATTTAAAATAGGTCCAGTAAATGCTTTAATTAACTATTTATTCCCCCCATTACACCTCCACCGTTACCCCGAACGACCAGTTAACCCGCTTTCGGCTGCACGGGGTCGTTTAGACCCCGCAAACTAGCGTTTTTACACCCATCCGAATTAACACGCTTGGACGCAAGCTGTTTGTATAAAATTACTGTCCGATTTTGTGCGAATGGTGTAGTAATGTGGGTTTGAAGTGTCTTTGGTTTAATGTTTTGGAAAACTATAGTTAAGGCAAATTAAACTTAAGTCATATTTTATTTCACTTTATAATATTGAAAGTGGTGAAACAAAACTTTTGTTATTTGAATTTTTGAGAATTAAGAATACGTTCCGCATATATTTTTGGAACGTGGACATCAAATATGCAATAATTATAAAATGTATTAAGTTTCTGAATGATCAATGTATCGTATACTCGTTAATAATTTTAATAATGTATGTGTTTGTTTACAGGTAAGCAATTGGCGATTACTTACTTCTAAGGCTTCTAAGCACTACAAATACAGTACGGTATGTAAGTTTTCGAAATTATTTTTTCAGTACAGATGGTGTTTTTTTTACGCACTATTGCGAGAAGTGGTTCATTATATGCCAGGTCGAAACTTCGGAGGCTCATCTGTACTGAAAAACGTCGTACGATACACGTGCGAAAAGGAAATTAGTAACATTAAAAAAGTCGTGTTTTAATTTATAGTCGTTTCGAACTTCCTTTTTTACGCATTCGTAATGTACTATTCTAGATCTTCACGACATAAAAAAGATACAATTTATTGGTAAGCACAAACATAAATTAAAAATAGGACAATACAAAATTACCTTGTACGTAAAAAGGATAAAGTATGAAAACACCACTGCTTTATACAAAATCATTTCACATGGCATGTAGCTGATCTTATTTCAAATTTAAGTTATTTCTAAGAAATAAGATATCCCCCGTATGGTGACGGGTTAAGAATTTCACCACCCCCTTTCTTCCCGTGGGTGGCGTAGAAGTCGATTGTGTAATATGGGCTAAATTGTGGCGAAGGCGGAGGCTGGCAACCTGTCACTGCAATGTCACATTTTGGATTTCTTTTAACCCCTTTTTGAGAGTGGCACTGAAACTTGAGTAGTTCATGTGCTCTGCCTACCACTTTATGGGATACAGGCGTTATTATATGTATGTATGTATTTTTGTATCTAAATTTTGTCCACAATAATTCTCCTCTCCGTGTAATAAAGACGTGTCAATATGTGAACTCACTTCCCCAGACCATTGACAGACAAATCTTATGTGCTCACAGTGCAAATTCTTTCTCCCCAAAACCTTATGCAGCGCACTTGAGAGGCTCTTCAGTTTCAAATAACGGTCTGATCAGGATGTATAACCGTTTCTTGACGAGTTTTGGTGATTTGAAGGTTCACAAAACCAAAATAATGTTTTTGGTTATATTTATATACAATAATATATTTTTTAGCTTCAAATAACTGACACTTTATGAAAATTGCAAGTCTAAGAGAAAGGAGCGATAATTTATATATCTGGCTTTAACAATTAACAGTCTTAGTAACAAATTGCAAACGATGGTTTAATGATTATCATATCGGACATTGGAGGCCTAAAATTGTCAAATGTTGTTTTTTCTTTGTATATGACATTTATTTAATTTTTTATAGTTAAAATAGTACTGTGTCTATGTAAAAATTTATAAATTAATTATTTATCATGAAATAATTTAATTTGTTCTAAGAATAATCTAATCTAATCTAAAAAACACCTTTGCTGATATAATTCCGTATCCAAAAACTTACAGGTAAAACGAGTAAAATAGGATAAAATAGTATAAATAACATATGTTATCTAAAACATACTGATCACCATAATCATCATCCTTGTGTTGTTATCCCGGCATTTGTCACAACTCACGGCGACTTGGGTCCACTTTGACAACTAATGAATTAATGTCTTACATAAGTATACATACATGTGCATTATTTTGAATTTGAATTTTCGTAAAGATTTTGAGCTTTTAAGTGGGATTTTTTTGTAGAACCGGATGTCAAGGTCACATTAAATTGGTCTTCACACTCGCCATTACTCGCACCCGTGTTAATAGAAGTATGGGGGTCTGTAGAGCCCTTGAACCGTCTGAGTTGTGACAAATGGAACACATGTAACTGCTGAAGTAGAGGGTGTTACTTGTAATAAGGGTTAGTTATAGTGTTCGAGTGATTCTTGCACTTATGTCTTATTGAGGATCCATTAATGTCAAAGGTTTACGAAAGGGTGTTGATACTTTTTGGTGGATCACCTAGATATTTTTATTGTTTTTTTTTTTTTAAATATGGTAAACGTATGAATAACGTATAACGAAATACAGGTAAACCAACCAATCATACTTATATACCGTGTCAATCATGATGCATTGTAACTGCGTCGAAATATTAAGCTCGACAAAAATCAAAACGGTTATGACGGTCCTAGTCATATAAATCTAATGAAACTAAATGTACCTAAATGATTCAAAACTCATACTTATATTCAAGTGGTGTGTAATGATCCAATTGACATTATACACCCTGTATTTATTGAATTCCGAACTTTTTTTTTTTTTAAGAAACTAGCGTCTTAAGTCTTACGGTTATCGAGTTGAAAGAGAACACGTGTGTGACAGCCTTTACCGATTCCTAATGTTATTTGTTTTGACATGTGCCGTCAATCACTTGACTGTTACATGAATGTTATTCTTAACGGTCTCTCACACTAATAAATTCATTTAGTGTGTATGAAAATAATGAAATTTTTTTTTGCGAATTTAACTAAAAGTGATATTACAGAGTGGTTATTGATAATGAACTACGTGTCGAATATAACGGAAAACAAAAAAAAACACGGTGTATACGTCATAAATACGCCGCCTGTTGTTACCTAGTTATTAAGCGTGATCCATCTTGTGTATTTTTTTTTTCTGTATGGTGCACAATAAAGAATATTATTATTTCCTTTATTTATCTTCCTTCTTAGATTATCATGTCTTTCCCATCACGGAACAATGGTGTTCCGGACCTTTGGGAGGCGTGCGCGGGGCCGAAGCCAACGCGTAGAGGCCCTTTCGACACTTTAATGAAATGTAAGGGGTACACCGAGCGGATGTTGCCCTTGCCCGTATCATGGGACACACGCAGAGGCAACACCCGCCAGGGTGTAAGGACTATTTGAGAGTTAATGGAATCTAAAATGAACTGGTCTATTTTGATGAAAGTGATGGACTAAATACTGGGCTATGGATAAAAAACAGATTATCATTATTATTCTCTTTATTTCTTTCAAATCTTAGGCTAGGCTGTTTATAATATGAGTATAAAAGTAAAATACAAAACCACTTACAAAACAATATAAAACACATATAAACACATTATAAAAAACCTAACCTAGGGTGCCGCCAGCAGCGGGGCAGGGCCCAAGCTGCCGGTGGTTAGGGCTGCAGAGAGAGGAACCGTCGAACTATCCGCGCTGTGTCCAAGATCACCGCCTTCTGCATCTGGCCCTTGATCCAGCCACCTAGCGAGAGTCTCTTAAGATGTTGGTCGAGACTCTTCGCTATGAGACCGTTCGCTGAAACGACTATCGGAACAATGATCGTTGATTCAACATCCCACATGGCGGTTATCTCGTGAGCCAAGTCTAGGTACTTACTGGACTTGTCCTTCTCGGCTTTCACGAGATTCTCATCATGGGGGATGGTGATGTCAACGAGCACTGCCCGGCGTTGCAGTCGATCTATTATCACAATGTCAGGCTTATTGGCTACAATAGTCCTGTCAGTGATAATAGATCGATCCCAATAGAGCGTGGCACGACCATTTTCGAGAACTGGCGCAGGTAAGTACTTGTAGTACGGTACTTCGCGGTCCACAAGGCCGTATTGAAGAGCAAGTTGCTGGTGAATAATCCTGGCTACGAGATTATGTCTGTGCAAGTACTCGCCGTTAGCAAGATGAGAACAACCGGAAATAATATGCCTGAGTGACTCTCCGGGACGGCGGCATGCCCGACAAATGTCGACCGTACCGTCCTTCAGGATATATTTCCGGTAGTTGTTCGTCATCATAACTTCGTCCGCAATTGCACAGGCAAAACCCTCGGTTTCTCCGAAGAGGTCCCCGAATCGTAACCAGTTCACCGATGCGAGCAGATCTACATCGGGTCCCGTGAGGGCCTTGTAGAACCGCCCGTGTAGCTGCTTGCTCTCCCATACCGCCTTGCGGTCCGCAGTATTTAGTACCACAGGTTTGCGCCAGTTCTCTTTCGCCAAGGAGAGCGGCGTGAGGTTTCCGTCCACTGCCACCACATCACGATGCATCCCGCACTCGTTGTTAAGGAAGTAATTCCTGAGATTGTACACCTCACGGTTGTGGAGATCTTTGGCGTTTAGGAAGCCTCGACCTCCGCACTTCCGTGGGATGTACAATCTCATAACAGACGAGCGCGGGTGTAACATACGGTGTGTGGTAAGCAGTGAGCGGACCCTCCGATCCAGGGCGTCCAGCTCAGTCTGGGTCCACCGTAGTATGCCAAAGGAGTATGTGAGTAGAGGCATTACCCAGGCGTTAAAGGCGCGCACTTTGTTGCCTCCTGACAAAAGACTGTTAAGGACTTTTGTCAGCCGACTGAAAAAGCGCTCCTTCACCGACCGTCTAATGCCAACATCCTCAATACCCAACGACTGTGACATACCAAGGTACTTATAGGTTTCTGATTCAGAGATAGATCTGAACGACATCGTCTCAGAAAGTTGTAAATTTTCTGAATTTACAACCTCCCCCCGCTGTACATGCATGACCGCACACTTATCGACACCAAACTCCATTCTGATGGCGGTACTGAAAACTTCTGTGGTTTTCAATAGCACCATCAGGTCTTGGGTGTTCGGTGCAAATAGTTTGAGATCGTCCATGTACAGAAGGTGAGAGATGACTTCACCCTCTCTCCGAAGCCGGCAACCTAGCCCAGAATCCTTCAGCAGCGTGCTGAGGGGATTCAGAGCTAGGCAGAACCATAATGGACTCAAACTGTCACCCTGGAATATTCCTCGCTCAATCCTTATGAAGTCCTGCGGGCCAGGGGGGCCATCCCTGCCTCCTGGTTGACGAAGGACTGTGGTCCACTGCCTCATACATGCAGCCAGGAAGGATATTAAAGCTGCATCAAGTTTATACAGCTCCAATACCCTTCTCAGCCATGAATGAGGCACCGAATCATAGGCCTTCTTATAGTCAATCCAAGCGGCCGAAATGGCCCCCTTGTTCCGCCGAACTTGTTGGCAGATGGTCATGTCTATGAGGAGGAGCTCTTTAGTACCACGGGACCCAACCCTACATCCATTTTGAGCGGGAGCCAGAATGTTGTTAGCGACAATATGCGCGTTAATTTTTGCTCTCAAAATGGATGTAAGGAGCTTGTAAAGTGTAGGCAAGCACGTGATGGGTCTGTAGTTTTTTGCTTCCGTGGTACTACCGGACTTATAGAGCAGGAAAGTAACACCAGTTGTTAGGGAAGGTGGGAGAGAACCAAGATCGAGGGCTTGTTGAAATTGCGTTGCTAAACGCGAGTGCGAGCATCGAAACCATTTTAGCCAGAAGTTGTGCAATCCGTCCGGTCCAGGACTTTTCCAGTTCTGGGCCGTACGGGTAGCACAACTTACGTCGTCGGGGCTGATGGTGATAGCCCCCATAGGCTCGATGCTCTCGCACTCGCGTTCGACAACGGTCATCCACTCACCCTCCGTGTGTTCGACGGGCACCGACCAGATGCTACGCCAGAAATCAGACATGGCAGTAGTATCCGGCAGCCGCACGTCAGACACACGAGGGTCGGTTTCCTCCCACCTTCGGTATACTTTCCTTTGGTCGCTTTGAAAAAGACGATTCTGCTGGAATCGGTCCACACGCTTTCTGTAGCGGCGAATACGGCTTGCCCATGCATAGACTTTCTGCTTCAGGAAGTCGATGCGCTCTGTGACATTGGCCAAATAGTCGCGGGGCCTGATGTCCGTCCCCGCGAACGCCTGGTTCACAAAGCGCATTACTCGGGGGCGATTATTACCCCTCTGAAGCAGATCAGCTTTGCAATGAGAGTCCTAAACGAGTTGATACGACGTTCGATCCGTACTTGCCATGCAGGGACACCTTCGGCGGTCCTAGTTGCACGGTCAGCGTCCGGAAACTTGACTCGAGCAACACGGCACGCCGCGATGGCCCCGCAGTACATGATCGAGTGTGTATCATCTAGATCTTTACTAGTCCGCATATATGGATCTAGTAAAGCATTTAAGGCTCCTATTAGCGCTAGATTGCGTCTATTCATGGGCAGACGTGGTAATCGTGGCCTAGGATTGCTTGTGGAGCGATACTGCGTAATCGCCTCTTCCAAAGACCTCCTCAGTTGCTCATTGGCAGGCTCACTCTCGCTCTGACTCGCGAAGTCCCCGCCGTCGTTACCGGAATCAACCCGCGGCGCCTCCGGTGCCAGGTCGGGTTCGGGCACCGGGTCCGGCGACATGGCGGGCAAATCCCGCCCCGAGGCGGGGTCCGCGCGAGTAGCGAGAGCCTCCTGGCGGAGCCGATCAAGTGTGGCGTCATCCAACCGCTTTGACCGCTGAATGACGCGCACCTGATCCGATAGCCGCTGCTCCGATACGGTGGTGGATGGCTCGAGTGCCTGAAACAGAGGCAGCATTCTCGAACGGTACGCGGATAGCCGGGTTCCCCCCTCTGTGGCCCCGTAATAGGCGCGCATGACATTCTCGTTTATTTCTCGAGTCCATGTCATGCGACGCACTACACCACCGGCAGCGGGAGCCGTGGGCGGGGCAGGATGTCCCGCAGGCCCCAAGCGTGCCGGTAGCGGTGGCCGCCCTCGTCGCGCAGGTGGTCGTGGCGGCGGCGGCGGCGGCCCGCTCTCGTCGCTCGACTCGCTGGTGTCGGCCGCGGTGGCGAACTCGTCACTCGACGGCGGTTGCGAGGAGACGGACGAGGCGGGCGAGGGTGGTGGGCGTGCGTTTACTCGTGGTGACGCTTGTAGAGCTCGTGTTTTACTTCTCGTAATCATTTTTGTTCTATGTACATGTTGAACTTATTTCTTTTGCAGCTTCAAGCCCAATTTAGTGATGGCATCATGTCATGTCCGGGGCAATATTTTCCACATAAATAAGATTAAAAAGCAACATGTAAACATAAAATGTAAAAAATTATAGAAGAGAATTTCGAAAACACGTCTGACGTTGACAGCGTCATTTTTTTTTTTTTTTTTTTTTTTATTATTATTTCCTTTATTTATTTTGGTTCTTAGGTTAAGCTTTTTATAATATGAATATAAAAGTAAAATACAAAAACACATACAAAACAATATAAAACACATATAAACACATTATAAAAAACCTAACCTAGGGTGCCGCCAGCAGCGGGGCAGGGCCCAAGCTGCCGGTGGTTAGGGCCGCAGAGAGAGGAACCGTCGGACTATCCGCGCTGTGTCCAAGATCACCGCCTTCTGCATCTGGCCCTTGATCCAGCCACCTAGCGAGAGTCTCTTAAGATGTTGGTCGAGACTCTTCGCTATGAGACCGTTCGCTGAAACGACTATCGGAACAATGATCGTTGATTCAACATCCCACATGGCGGTTATCTCGTGAGCCAAGTCTAGGTACTTACTGGACTTGTCCTTCTCGGCTTTCACGAGATTCTCATCATGGGGGATGGTGATGTCAACGAGCACTGCCCGGCGTTGCAGTCGATCTATTATCACAATGTCAGGCTTATTGGCTACAATAGTCCTGTCAGTGATAATAGATCGATCCCAATAGAGCGTGGCACGACCATTTTCAAGAACTGGCGCAGGTAAGTACTTGTAGTACGGTACTTCGCGGTCCACAAGGCCGTATTGAAGAGCAAGTTGCTGGTGAATAATCCTGGCTACGAGATTATGTCTGTGCAAGTACTCGCCGTTAGCAAGATGAGAACAACCGGAAATGATATGCCTGAGTGACTCTCCGGGACGGCGGCATGCCCGACAAATGTCGACCGTACCGTCCTTCAGGATATATTTCCGGTAGTTGTTCGTCATCATAACTTCGTCCGCAATTGCACAGGCAAAACCCTCGGTTTCTCCGAAGAGGTCCCCGAATCGTAACCAGTTCACCGATGCGAGCAGGTCTACATCGGGTCCCGTGAGGGCCTTGTAGAAACGCCCGTGTAGCTGCTTGCTCTCCCATACCGCCTTGCGGTCCGCAGTACTTAGTACCACAGGTTTGCGCCAGTTCTCTTTCGCCAAGGAGAGCGGCGTGAGGTTTCCGTCAACTGCCACCACATCACGATGCATCCCACACTCGTTGTTAAGGAAGTAATTCCTGAGATTGTACACCTCACGGTTGTGGAGATCTTTGGCGTTTAGGAAGCCTCGACCTCCGCATTTCCGTGGGATGTACAATCTCATAACAGACGAGCGCGGGTGTAACATACGATGTGTGGTAAGCAGTGAACGGACCCTCCGATCCAGGGCGTCCAGCTCAGTCTGGGTCCACCGTAGTATGCCAAAGGAGTATGTGAGTAGAGGCATTACCCAGGCGTTAAAGGCGCGCACTTTGTTGCCTCCTGACAAAAGACTGTTAAGGACTTTTGTCAGCCGACTGAAAAAGCGCTCCTTCACCGACCGTCTAATGCCAACATCCTCAATACCCAACGACTGTGACATACCAAGGTACTTATAGGTTTCTGATTCAGAGATAGATCTGAACGACATCGTCTCAGAAAGTTGTAAATTTTCTGAATTTACAACCTCCCCCCGCTGTACATGCATGACCGCACACTTATCGACACCAAACTCCATTCTGATGGCGGTACTGAAAACTTCTGTGGTTTTCAATAGCACCATCAGGTCTTGGGCGTTCGGTGCAAATAGTTTGAGATCGTCCATGTACAGAAGGTGAGAGATGACTTCACCCTCTCTCCGAAGCCGGCAACCTAGCCCAGAATCCTTCAGCAGCGTGCTGAGGGGATTCAGAGCTAGGCAGAACCATAATGGACTCAAACTGTCACCCTGGAATATTCCTCGCTCAATCCTTATGAAGTCCTGCGGGCCAGGGGGCCATCCCTGCCTCCTGGTTGACGAAGGACTGTGGTCCACTGCCTCATACATGCAGCCAGGAAGGATATTAAAGCTGCATCAAGTTTATACAGCTCCAATACCCTTCTCAGCCACGAATGAGGCACCGAATCATAGGCCTTCTTATAGTCAATCCAAGCGGCCGAAATGGCCCCCTTGTTCCGCCGAACTTGTTGGCAGATGGTCATGTCTATGAGGAGGAGCTCTTTAGTACCACGGGACCCAACCCTACATCCATTTTGAGCGGGAGCCAGAATGTTGTTAGCGACAATATGCGCGTTAATTTTTGCTCTCAAAATGGATGTAAGGAGCTTGTAAAGTGTAGGCAAGCACGTGATGGGTCTGTAGTTTTTTGCTTCCGTGGTACTACCGGACTTATAGAGCAGGAAAGTAACACCAGTTGTTAGGGAAGGTGGGAGAGAACCAAGATCGAGGGCTTGTTGAAATTGCGTTGCCAAACGCGAGTGCGAGCATCGAAACCATTTTAGCCAGAAGTTGTGCAATCCGTCCGGTCCAGGACTTTTCCAGTTCTGGGCCGTACGGGTAGCACAACTTACGTCGTCGGGGCTGATGGTGATAGCCCCCATAGGCTCGATGCTCTCGCACTCGCGTTCGACAACGGTCATCCACTCACCCTCCGTGTGTTCGACGGGCACCGACCAGATGCTACGCCAGAAATCAGACATGGCAGTAGCATCCGGCAGCCGCACGTCAGACACACGAGGGTCGGTTTCCTCCCACCTTCGGTATACTTTCCTTTGGTCGCTTTGAAAAAGACGATTCTGCTGGAATCGGTCCACACGCTTTCTGTAGCGGCGAATACGGCTTGCCCATGCATAGACTTTCTGCTTCAGGAAGTCGATGCGCTCTGTGACATTGGCTAAATAGTCGCGGGGCCTGATGTCCGTCCCCGCGAACGCCTGGTTCACAAAGCGCATTACTCGGGGGCGATTATTACCCCCTCTGAAGCAGATCAGCTTTGCAATGAGAGTCCTAAACGAGTTGATACGACGTTCGATCCGTATTTGCCATGCAGGGACACCTTCGGCGGTCCTAGTTGCACGGTCAGCGTCCGGAAACTTGACTCGAGCAACACGGCACGCCGCGATGGCCCCGCAGTACATGATCGAGTGTGTATCATCTAGATCTTTACTAGTCCGCATATATGGATCTAGTAAAGCATTTAAGGCTCCTATTAGCGCTAGATTGCGTCTATTCATGGGCAGACGTGGTAATCGTGGCCTAGGATTGCTTGTGGAGCGATACTGCGTAATCGCCTCTTCCAAAGACCTCCTCAGTTGCTCATTGGCAGGCTCACTCTCGCTCTGACTCGCGAAGTCCCCGCCGTCGTTACCGGAATCAACCCGCGGTGCCTCCGGTGCCAGGTCGGGTTCGGGCACCGGGTCCGGCGACATGGCGGGCAAATCCCGCCCCGAGGCGGGGTCCGCGCGAGTAGCGAGAGCCTCCTGGCGGAGCCGATCAAGTGTGGCGTCATCCAACCGCTTTGACCGCTGAATGACGCGCACCTGATCCGATAGCCGCTGCTCCGATACGGTGGTGGATGGCTCGAGTGCCCGAAACAGAGGCAGCATTCTCGAACGGTACGCGGATAGCCGGGTTCCCCCCTTTGTGGCCCCGTAATAGGCGCGCATGACATTCTCGTTTATTTGTCGAGTCCATGTCATGTCCATGTTATTATTATTATTCCCAGTATTTATTTTCTATCTTAGGCTAGGCTGTTTATAATATGGATATAAAAGTAAAATACAAAAACACATACAAAACAATATAAATAAATACGAAGGTCTGTTTATTTATTATAAAAATAAACTTAGATATTTTACTTTACTAAACAAAGCAGAATCTATAATTATTTAATTTTCTCCTATCAAAATCAATGAGAAATACCTAAAGATCTAGCCATCGGTTTTTATTTCATTTACAAAAAATATCTCGCTCAGCCAAAGATAAGGAAACTCAAAGTGTTGATAAATGAACCTTTTTCCCTACATTTGCATTTAGCTCCTGAGCGAATGAATGAGAACGAGTGAATGGGACGGCTTTTTTGAAATGTTTAGATTAATGAAAAGATTTCGCCTTTTTGCGAAGTTGTTTTTTTGATCGGCGTGATTTTAATTTGATAGATTATGGGGATTCCTTATTCGTCCCTGTTTGGTTTAAAAAAAACAGTAGGTACCTACTTATGGCTTAGGTATCTAAAGTCTAAGAATACGAATATCGACGCTAGAAGATATTTTTTCAGCTGTTTGATGTCTTTTTAACTACATTTATTATACATTTTGTATATGTCCGAAAATTGACATTTGTATTTTATATGAAGCATAGTTTAAGAGTCTTACTACTACTACTTTTCGTATAATAATGGTTTTTTAACCCCAATGTTTCATTCAAAAACGTTTTGTTTCGTATAATATGTATTAATTTAGATAATCTATGTTTCCAAATCGTTCCGCTTGGCGCGCTGTTCAAAATCCATACAAAATGAAGCTTAACTAGCGTTCGCGTTATATAAATCATTTTTTAAGAAGCAGAAACGTCCGCTGAGGATAAGTACTTCAAGTTTTTATTTTAAAGAAAAATAGAAATATTTTCGCTTCCGGTGGGACTCGAACCCGCATCAACCGTAGACTAGTCATGTTATGTCTTCGAATGAATACTATTACTATGAGACACTAAAATTGTCTGCTCGTTTGCCTCCTATCCCATAAAAAAAAATTCAAATTAAACTTTTTAATTTTAAACGCTTACACAGTTGCATAATATGCAAAGTATAATTATTCAAATCGATTTAAGAACAATGATCGCCCACCATTATAAGACAATCAATGCAGGAGCTAAAATCATCAACAATCGGCCATTAAGTCGATGCAAAATCGAAGCTTACCCGCTCCCATTAACGTGCTGTTCCGATTTTGACTGCAGCAGCATTGCAGCATTTGCAGCGCGACATTGCCTGAGTACCTACGTAGCCAAATGTCACCAACCCCAACATTTTGTATAGGAAGGACGCGCAAGGGACGTCGCTTGGCAGTCTTGGCACACCCCAGCCGACGCGTCGCTTGGCGCGCGCCGCGCCGCCTGGGGGCGCGTCTTACGTCTTTCCTATACAAAATGTACTGAGGAGACGTTTTTTAAATTACATTCAGGCGGCGTGGCACTGATGTCCGTTCCGCTTCGGCGGACATGCGTCTCTTGAGTGTGAACGGTCCCTTAGGATATTAATCGTTATCGAAGCTACTTATAAGTATCTTGGACTCTCTTCGTGTTGGCGCGACAGAGCCAGTTCGCGCTTCGATCGGCGTCTAGCGTCAACTATTGTCATTTCGGCTAGGCCGGCTAGGTGCTATTTCTCTACAAAGATAACAAAGATACAAAGTATTTATTTGCCAGAATACAGTGGGTGCATAGATGGTAACATACGATAAGTGGTACAAGTGTACTCTCTACTCACAACTGAGCATGCAAAAATTACAAAATAATCAATTATTTCATGCAATTAAATCTACTTAATGATCTTAAGCAGAAAAATTAATTTGTGGAGTTTCTAAGAAAAATATGATTTGATACTCTTGCTATAAGTGTGCCTTAACAGGTTAAATATATTTATGTTATTATATAAATACCCTTCTAGCCGTTAATAAACAAATTACATAATTGCCGTCCTTATGGTAAGCGACTATAAAGGACCTTTCAATCATTTTACCGCGAAATGTACATTGATGATGTAGACGTTTCTTGTAGTATAGTGCATTAGGGTAAATTCCGAAAGTCTTCTAACTACGAAAGTCGCATAAAAATCACCATTATTTCAATCATATCAACATCCCAGGAATTACCAGATCATTTCTGTCATTCGGAATTACCCTAATGCACTTTAATGCATGCAAAAAGTGAAGTCCAAAATGTCCCCGCCAGAATTCAAGTTTTGCGACAGTTTTTCAATACTGCTGTTATGTTTGTGCAGTTTAAATTGGAATGATACCTTTAGATGTCAAATCGAATTCCTTTACCCGCTCCCATCATTATAATCATCAGTTTGATGACGCAATCACGATTTAAGATGACCATTGATTGCTATTCTAGACTCCGATTTCATGATAATAAGATTAGGTACTATTTGCCATGGGTATAATAGGCTAGTATCCTAGTCTAGTTTACTAGTCAAATCAGCTTCTTTTTCAAATGTCAAAACGATCTGTTAATATGGAAGAGATACTGAGGAGTGACGTCACGGTCAATTCCTTTACTTTATATTTTTCTATTTGACTTACGCCGTGGCTTGTCGCGCGACGGCAATGCGACGCATACGAAATCAAACTTTATCGATATGGAAGTAGACGACGCGACGGCGTTAATTATATAGAAATATGTTAAAAATAACTATTGTCAATATTTTTCTTCTAATTGCGTGGTGCTTTATTTCGTGCACTGCATAAAATATTTTATTTGAAGTGTAAAAAACTAGCCTATTGAGGTCAAACATACAAATAAACATACAATTAAATACAAATACTCAAATAGTGTATGCAATTTAATTTTATGGAAATCCGAAACGTTACAAAATGATTCCACAATGTTTGAAATACGGGAAAATAGGAGAAATTCGTTGAATCTGTTAAGACTCGAACTTGTAATCCGGGATGCCAGCCTCCAAAGGTATATATATATGTATACATTCTTTGAGTCTAACAGAAAACGACGGGTTCTGCTACACGCAGTTTAAACGTGACATAAGGAAAATTCCCCAAGGTTCGCTATACCATATTTAATCAATTTTGCATTGTTAAATAAGAGAAATCAAGCAAGTCTTCAAGCGATACTAAAATGTTTATAAATAATATCGGCAACCGTATTGTCTTTTGACCTCTCGGTTCTAATTGCACGTCATACGAGTAATAAATAACTCATTCTCCGTCTCGATCAAAAATTCAAGAAAAGTACCTATTCGTACAGTGATCTCAAAATACTTGCGTCGTCTAGATTACAAGTGATCTTCACAACAAAAGCTTAATGCATTCAATGACGAAACCATTTGGATGCGGTCGTGGCTCAAATGGCCTTAGTAGCTTAGTTGGACGTGATTTGCGTTTCCTGAATCATGTCTGTGGTCATTCGGTACATTGCTTGTCTATCTTACTTATCTATAAATTAAAAAAAAAGCAATAGTAGCTAATTTACTTGATATTATGGTGGCTATCGGCTCACGTAAATGACTGTATTTTTTAAGTGGCAACTTGTATTGATAATGCCCCAGTTGGGAGAAAGATTAAGAATTCCACCCCCCCTTTCCTCCCGTGGGTGTCGTAGAAGTCGACTGTGGGATGTGTGTTCAATTGTGGAGCAGGCGATGAGCTAGTAACCTGTCACTGCAATATTACTATTTATACTAGGTATTTCGTTTTCTTTCAACTCCTTAATTACAACTAGGAAACAAATGAAATTATTTTTTAGATTTTTCTTTGAGTTGGTCAAAAAGGTGCCTAGCCTTATCAGAGATAACATACACTAGAGAAATTTCGTCGGGTACCACGGCGGGCAGGTGGTCTAGTGGTAATGACGTTAGTCGCGTAAGCTGAAGACCCGGGTTCGATTCCCGTCCGGGCCACCAGTGGGCCTTGACGTTTTTTTTTTTTCGTGTATGATATCTATTTCAAGTAATTTCAACTTATAACTCCTTAATTGCTAAAAGTGACAGAACTTGAGTAGTTTCATGACTATGCCTACTAACACACATTAATTTAAAAGAACGGTGGATGGACTGTGTGAGCGATGATATAATGAAACGAATGCAAGTGAACTATGAAATCATGTTCGAATCGTCCGATAGAGAAACATGGAAGAAACAGACGTGCTGCGCCGACCCCAAGTAATTGGGATACTTAAAGGATAATGATGATGATGCCTGCTGAGCCGCGGTCCTGGGTTCGAATCCCGGTAAGGGCATTTATTTGTGTGATGAGCACAGATATTTGTTCCTGAGTCATGGACGTTTTCTATGTATATATAAGTATTTAAGAGTTTTGAATGATTCACGGTTATTTTCATTAGACTTATATTGACCGGGATATAGACCATGATTACCTTTTTGATTTTTGTCGAGCACGGTCTATATCCCGGTCAATATAAGTCTAATATAAGTATTTGTATATTATATATATCGTTGTCCGAGTACCCACAATACAAGCCTTCTTGAGCTTACCGTGGGGGTCAGTCAATCTATAATATTTATTTATTTATGATGATGATTGCCAGTCTAAATATATAAAGAAGAAACTGACTGACTGACGTATCGTGGCAGCTGAAACTGCTGGTCCTAGAGATTCCAAATTTGGCACGTAGGTTCCTTTAAAGGTGTAGAGGAGCACTAAGAAAGGATTTTTCAAAATTCACCTCCTATGGGGGTGAAATGGGGGTCAAAAGTTTGTATGGGAAAATAGATTACAACGCGGGCGAAGCCGCGGAAAAAGCTGGTGTAAAACATTTCTGCACAAATTACTGCGTATACGTTCAAAAAAGCTTGTGAAACATATATTTTGTAACATAATGTAACCAATATGTCTATCAATAAAATTAGCAACACCTTTTACCTCCTCTATTTATTCTTACAGCCATGGACCCGATTCGACACGCCTTGTGTCGCAACATGGCGAACTTTAGCTTTAACAAGTTGACTACCTGAGAACTAAGGCTTGTTCAAACAAGTTCAAAATAGAAGCTTTTCAGTGTTCAAGAGGTATTGTCGATAGGAATATTAGTTTTATACGCATTTTTAGAGCGAATATCAGTTTCTTCTGTTTAGGTTTAGGATAAGAATGCTTCAGTATTTCTTTAGTACAGCGGACACACATTTCCGATCCGAATTCGTATGTCGGAAGGATTTTCATAGAAAAAATCCAAGATGGCTCCTGTAATGTATGGGATATCGGTCAGACATCCGATATCGGATCGGATAATGTGAAAACGCACTAATACTACGACTTTCGAATGGCGAATTCATGAGTTCGAGACTCAAAAATTGATCCCCTAATGGTGTTTTTTTTCCGCACTAGTGCGAGAAGTGGTTCATTATATGTCAGGTCGAAACTTCGGAGGGCCAACTGTACTGAAAAACGTCGTACGATACACGTGCGAAAAGGTAATTCGTAACTCGTGTTACGAAGCGAACTTCAAATGGCTCTTTGTACTAAAAACACGTATACGTGCGAAGAGGACATTCGTGACTTCCTGTTTTCCGTACTTGTATCGTAATATATACCGTGACATTTACTGTATTTAGTGATGTAAAACGTCAAACAACAGGGGATCGATTTTTGAATTTTTAACGCCGTTCGAAAGTCTGTGGGAAACGATGTGTTATTTTTAAAAAATGACAGCTAGTAATTTTAAAACTAGTGGTAATGACCACTCGTATTCGATTCTAAATCACTAGTAGTAGAGATATTATTGAACGAATTTCACGAAATCGAATGGCCAAGATTTAAAAATCGGCCCCCAGCGGGCCGATTAGTCACCGTTTTCAACCGGTATTTTAGTGACAAAATCCCGTATGCGAGATTCAAAAATCGGCCCCCAGGTTAGAGACTCGCGAAGCAAATATTTACAAGAATCCTAAAAAGCCAGCTTCTTTTTAACATCTTCGCCAGTTTGGCAACGCCATTCGTCAACGTAACGAAAATAGAATAATTCGAATATGCAAGTTCTCGGTGTGAACAGGGGCGAAAGAATCTTTGGCACGAACCGTTGGCGCTTGCACATGAATAAATTAACTAAAATATTGGGGTAAGACAAAGAACTATTTCGTAAAGGCTTGTTTTCTTAGGGTTTACTCAAACTTATCGACGCGGAATCGGCTCCAGTCGACCAAAAATCGCATGACATCGACATGTTTATGAATAAAACAATAGTTTAAAGACACACTTCGTGTATAAATTAAGTGTTTACATTACTGACTGTGATCGCAATGGCTGCCTCTGTATGGGACCATCCCCACTCTGGCGACGCATGTCCTGAGACGCGGAACGAACGTCAGCGCCACGCCGCCCGAATATAATTTAAAAAACGTCTCCTCAGTACATTTTGTATAGGAAGGACGCGCAAGGGACGAGCATGGGAAGTCGCCTGGCGCGCCCCAGGCGGCGCGGTGCGCGACAAGCGACGCGTCGCCTGGGGCGCGTCTTACGGCCTTCCTATACAAAATGTACTGAGGAGACGTTTTTTAAATTACATTCAGGCGGCGTGGCGCTGACGTTCGTTCCGCGTCTCTTGAGCGTGGACGGTCCCTATGGATGTTCTAGAAGTTCCTCAGTTCACGCTCAGTTGTCGTCACCGAACCGAACGCATCCGTACGCATGTTTCTACTAACGAGCGAATTTCGGCCGGCAAAGCAAGCGCGTCGATATGTTTGGGGAGATCTTCAGTTTACTGGTTCTGGTGGGTGCTGGTGTGCGGAGGCAAAACCTTCCTCTGGGAGCTGGGGCGTCGTCTGCAGGAGAGGGGTCTCAACCCCCGCTCCGGGTCGTTCTTGGCGCAGAGGTTGTCCATCGCGGTTCAGCGTGGAAACGCGTCAAGTGTGATGGGCACTTTTGCGTCGGGAACGATGCAGGGTGGGTTGTTTGACTAATTTAGGTAGTTTGTTAAGGTTTTTTTTTATTAGTTCTATGTTTTAAACGTAGTATTAAATAGTTAAGTATTATACGTGTAAACCTAAAATCTTATGTTCATGTAAATTAAGTAAATAAAGTTTTGTTCAGTTTACTGGTGTGTTAAAATTTGGCAGTTGACAACATTCTATTTTGATAATGTAAAAATTGTAAAACATATTTTTCAGTTACTTGTAATTTTCGACCCAATTTTTTACCATAACTGTCAATAAAGGGTGCGTCTCAATTGCAAATGATCAACCGATATTTTCTGTTTGCATAATATTCATTTACGACAAACGCTCCAAATTTCTCACCATCATAAACACTACAAAACTAGCGTGCAGAAATATTTGTACAGTCAGCGTCGGTTAGAATAAACGAATAGGTCTAACAGCTGCGCCGTTGCCTGTACTCGTTCGTTCACCGAATGCGCGGACATTTTTCACCGACTGTACCGCGAGGTATGTCTCCCACTTGTGACTTGGCATTTTCTCAACCTTTTTAACAAGTTCGGTGCCAGCGACACAAGGTATGTGATCAAAATAAACCTTCTCCTGTACCGGTGACACAAGGTCTGTGATAAAAACAATCAAACTCCTATGCCAACAGTAGACCTGTCATATTTGCCTACGGCACGCACGGTGGCGTATAGAAACTCGACGATTCCTCGTGCCTTAGCACTGCTGAATGCGCTCCTGGTGTCAACACCTGAGTGTGACCTACTTGCGTGGCGATGGACGGATGTGTGTAAGGTATGCCTGAGATTTTGTGAGGTGATGGATAAGAGGGAGTCTAGTGTTTTTAAAGTGTTTTAATTTTATTTTTAGTCTTACGTACTTATAGTATGTCATTTTATCGTTTAACAGTGTATTAGTCCTAACTGTAATGCTGTGTAAATAAATAGTAAATAAAGAAATGAAATGAAATAATAATAATATTTCACTCATACAGGCATAGTACGCGTTCACCTACACGAGCTTTGTGTGCTAGGAACGCGCCTCTTTCATATATCTGATAGCCAGTGTCTGAGGTATGCTATTATAAGGCTGGCTTTGCTTCAAGCAATCTCATCTTGGTCGAAAGCGTCAGGTACCAAGTGAACCCCACCCAACATGTAAACGTACGTGGCTCCGAACTCCGAGCGAGTTTAAATTAACCGTAAAACAAGCAGCAGACGCTTTACATGCAGACGGCTTGCTTGCTACTCTGCATGTTTCTGGGTTATGTCGTGTGGAAATTATTTTATCTGTGCATTCTTGTCACGTGAGGTGCGAACTTGAGCGAAGAAACTTACACATAGGTATCCGTGTATGGTATGTAATATTTCAAGAGTAAAACACTTTATAGTACAAATGGTCGCAACGAGAGAAATGTTTTCAACTTACGTCTTCAAGTTATTTTTCTTAGTTACAATAAATTTGTAATAGCAAAGTGTAAGCATACCTACAATGCATACATACCTCTACAATCAAGAAAGTATCCCATAAAGGGGTAGGCAGTGCACATGAAACTACCCGAGTTTCAGTGTCACTCTTGGCAAATAAGGCGCAGCAAATAAAGCAGTGCCGCGCTGCTCGAGTGTAATTTAAAAAACGTCGTTGACGTCCGTTCCGCGTCCTACGACGTGCATCGCCTGTGTGTAGTTAGTTCCTTAAACAGTACAAAGTATCAAATGCAAACTCCGCTTAAGTCTCCTCCACTCGAGGCATCGAGTTCTCGAGTTCACACTCGAGATATACACGTTCGAGTTATTGACGATTTTCAAGTCACTTTTCAATTTAGATTTTTTGTTTCCTTTGTCCTTCTAAAAGGACATCGGGACTTAAGCGGTATCCATATTAATAAAGTACCTGTGCCTACTTAAACAGTATAAAGTTTCAAGTTCGAACTTCAGTCTCAAGTCCACACGGCTCAGGGCATCAAGTTCTCGAGATCACACTCGAGTGACTAGGGATTGAAAACCGGATTTATTTTCAATTCCGGACAAAATTCACCTGTTGTCCGGATCCGTCCGCCGGTTATCAAAAACGACATATTTTTATGTTTTTGTTGTGCCCCGTGTGGTGACGGGTTAAGAATTTCGCCACCGCTGTGGGTGTCGTAGAAGTCGACTGTGGGATAAGGGTTAAATTGTGGCGTAAGCAAGAGGCTTGCAACCTGTCACTGCAATGTCACAATTTCGTTTTCTTTCAACCCCTTTTTGCCAAGAGTCGCACTGAAACCAGAGTAGTTCATGTGCCTACCCCTTTATGGGATACAGGCGTGATTATATGTATGTATGTATAAAACTTGAACCGCTTCATGTGTCTACCAGTTGACAATATATTCCCAATACAGGTGACATTCATGTTTGTATGAATGAAAGAATCAGTTATTTTAATAATAAAATAAGACGTAGATGTAAGCAAAAAGTATGACATTAGAATTTCACTGTGCTGTGGAACCAAAATTCACACATTCAAAATTCACAACGAAAAATTTATTTCAAACCACTATTCATTATAAATTGAAATAGATATCATACACGAAAGAAAAAACGGCAAGGCCCACTGGTCGGGCTGTGCGGGCGTGTGATCTAGTGGTAAAGACGTTACCCGCGTAAGCTGAAGACCCGGGTTCGATTCCCGGCTCGGCCACCAGTGGGCCTTGCAGTTTTTTCTTTCGTGTATGATATCTATTTCAATTTATAATTTATATATAGTAGTGTGACTACTTGAAAAAAAGAACAAATCAAAAATATTCAATAAAATAATTTGATTTGTTCCCTAGTTGCACTATTCATTAGTTTTACTTATTTCTTCAAATCTTCAGAGTAACTCGTACCTACCGTGTGTTATTTCATTCATCGCCTGGTCGCCTGCATGTGCTGTATTTTGGCGATTATTTTTATTTATCCAAATCTGGTGATATAAACCGAATCCGAGAGCTCTAAGTGCTCAATCCGGCCGGATTACCGAATCCGCCGGATGCGATTGCAATCCCTAGTGAGGAGTTGAGGACATACACGTTCTAGTTGTTGACGATTTCCAAGAGCCAAGGACTTCATTAAATTTAGAGGAGAGTTCGGAGTTGAAATGGCAATCTTGTGCTGTTTTCTTCCATCTTGTAGCAATCTACGCGTATTTACCGACCGCTACTTTAGGTACTATAGAGGTAGAAACATCTGGCTATGTCCAAAAAACCATGTCCATATTTGTGTATAATAAATAGACCATTACTGTGTTAATGTTAATTATTGTATTTTCTTCGCGTTTATTGCGATCACTTCTAAGGTACTGGGGGGTTACCATGACGTGCTAAAGCCGTTCAGTTTAGGTTGAAAGAGAGGAACGGAGCTATGTAACTGCTATAGCTGTGTCCCTTTCTCTCAACCTAAACTGAACGTCTTTAGTACGTCATGGTAACCCCCCTGGTACTTTGACAGCCTATAATTATAGTTATTATTTATTATAAACATGCACTTTTAATTTTTCTTTTTCAACCTAGCGCCAGGGTTCGCTTTCCTGCGTGCGTAGCTGAATGCACAAACGCTCACGAAACGAAACGCTCATAGATATCTATCTCTATCGCTCTTGCGTATTGGCGTGACAGAGCCAGACTACCTTTCGCGGCGTTTCGTTCTCGTTTCGCGTCGTAGAAATGCCACTCGGCTACGGTCTTCTCAACGTTGCCCGGTTCGGCGTCCTCATGTGTGAGATTATTCACTTTCGTGTCCGCTGCTGTCACGACGTCCAGCCAACGCTTGTTAGACTTTGACTTGCACTTACTATAATAATTTAAACTCATTAACACTTACAAATTACGAAATATTGAAAATTCTTAAGATCCCAATCATCTGAGGCGCCTACGATGGATGGTTATCATTTTATTAGAACACTATACGTGTAATCATTTTATTAGCAAGCTTTGACGCTTATTTTTCCAAAAAAGCCATTCAGGTATTGAATTCAATGTTTGTGAAACATTTGAGACTTTGTTTATTTACTGCTATGTAAAGAGAGTAATATACGCGAAGCGCCAATATTATTTTAAATTCCCTGAAATGTAATACATACGTACCTATTAGCAGTGTTTGTTAGTTTAATAAGACGAATACTTGGAATTAAACGTAGTTACATTTATTTTCGTTGCGTTTTCATTTCTTAGAATCTATAAAACTGTTGATGCTCTGAACAACGAAATAACTACCAAAGCAGTGTATAGTAAATACACATTTTATTATACCATTAAAAATAAAAACAAGCATTACGCTGAGAGAAATTTGCATTGTGAATTTAACAAGTTCGACTTGTTGCGGTTTATCCGTTTGAATCAGCCAAACGTATGTTTAAAACAATATGTGTCAGGTTGTTTTTATAAAATCGACTTGTTGATTCAAATATATTGCCGATTCAAATGACAAGTAGCTTGTTGTTTGAACCAAAGAGCACGTTGGCGCTATTTTAACAAAAAAACTTGTTGATCGAACATGAAAACTGGTTGTATTTTCTCTCAGTGTAGGTATAATAGATACCTACATAAAAATGGGACCAATCTGTATGCATATACATTCGATCAAAAAAAAATTCCAAAATCGGTCCAGTAACGACGTAGATATCGTGGAACAAACATAAAATAAAAATACAGAAGAATTGAGAACCACCACCTTCCTTAAGATTTTGCGGCGGTCAAAAAGGGACATTATTCCTTAGAGATGGAAGTATTTGTATGCCGGTAAAGGCATTTTATGTGCGAAGAATATAGATAGGTATTTATAATTTTACAAAAACGACAGTTTAGTTAATGCGTTTTCACATTACTCGATCCGATATCGGATGTAGGGCCGATATTCCTATAAGTATACTAATAGGGACTATAATATAATATGGCGCAGCGTTCGAACCCGGCTCGTACCAATGAGTTTTTCTGAACTTATGTATTTATGTCATTTGATATTTGCCAGTCTTCGGGGACTATACCTATAATATGGTGTAGCGTCCAATAAATAAATTACTAGTTACTAACGCAAGGATGAAAGGTCGCTAAAAATTATCCTCCTTCCAACGCAGTAAAAATAGTAACCAAAAACCCTGTTACACTTAAACAGTCCATATAACCCTTAACTCCGCTCAGTTATCTTTTTACTCCCGTCATCGCGATAAATGACTAAGTCTTATTAATCGTATCGGATTCCCGCTTTGTGCCAGTCTGTGATCAATTCTGTCTGTTTGTTTGTTTGTATTCCACATAGCGCTACATACTCGCTTCGGTTTTCAGTGAATGTATGTGGTGCAGAAAGGACTTTGATTTGTATTGCGCTAATAGAGGTTTGAAGATAGTCTTGAATTGATGACTAAGTTTTTTTTTAATACTACGTCGGTGGCAAACAAGCATACGGTCCGCCTGATGGAAAGCGGTTACCGTAACCTATGGACGCCTGCAACTCAAAGAGTGTCACATGCGCGTTGCCACCCCATTAGAAACTTGTACACTCCCCTTTGCTGTGTTAAGTATAAGTACACAGTTATGTTAAAATAAGGCAAAAAACACTGATCACATCACTTTATAATCCAATATCTGGGTTCTGTTTCGTATCCTTGACCTGTGTCGCCATCTAGTTGGAAAATAAATAGTACCTACATCGATCAATCGAAAGAACTCTCAGTCTTAACAACACAACTACTCCACACGAGATGGCGCGCGTTTCGTCACAAAAGCTCAGAGTGTATTTTTCTATTCGTGTTAGCCTTGACCTGTGTCGCCATCTAGTCTTTGAAGTAAATAATACTTACATCGACCGAAAGACTTCTGTCTCAACAATACAACTACTCCACACGAGATGGCGCGCGAAGAAAAACGCGTGAAAACTCGATAATTCGCGTTTTCCGGGACCTAAGGATATGTTAGATCGATTTTTCACCCACGAAAACCCCCACATAACAAATTTCAGCGAAAGCGTTAGAGCGGTTTCCGAGATCGTCCGTATAAATAAATAAATAGATAAATAAATAAATAAATATACAAGAATTGCTCGTTTAATAGTATAAGATACTAAATATTATAAATGGGAAAGTGTGTGTGTCTGTTTGTTTGTCCGTCTTTCACGGCAAAACGAGGCGAATAAATGAAGTGATTTTCTTAAGTGGAGATAGTTGACTAACACAAGCATGGAGTGACATAGCACAAGGGATGGAGTCTCTAACTTTCTAACACAAGCGAAGCCGCGTACAAAAGCTAGTAATTGTATATTTTCGTGGTAATTCATACGTGTTTTATACTCTCTTCAAACAATGCATATTTTTTTTGCACGGAAATAATATAATATTACAAATATCTGTGCTCATCATGGTCAACACAGAAAATAATGCTTCTATCACCAGTATTTGACCCAGGACCAAATAAACTCCACCGTCATCAAATCTCATACACATTTTCTGAAAAACGAGCCATTATATAGTTGAACCACGAGCGAAGCGAGTGGTTCGAAAAAAAAATAACACACGAGAAGTAAAATACATTTTGTCAAAACTTTTCCCCTCACTATAGCGAGGAAACTACAACGCAAAAATGCATTTATCACAGTAGTTCCACAAGTAGTAAATCATCTTTATTCTAGATTCATCTACTTTTATCAATTTTAAACAGTTAAAAATTCAAGGTCAAAACTTTACCCACTAGTGGATAAAATGCGTTTTTAATAAAGACAAAACACGAATGAGGGGGAAAATATGAACTATTCATCTGCAAAACAAAACTAACGCAAATAAAGAAAAACAAATGTGAACTAAGACAAATTCGACCAATCCCATTTCTCTCAAACATTAGTACCTACAAGTACACTCGCGTGCGTTTTATTCAAGCTGTCACTAGCGACCGTTAACCGCAGGACTGTACTTAATAAGAGCATCTCTCACAATGTCTGCTTGTTTGTCAATCAGTGGATAAGGCCACGTCACATTCGTAGCGGTTAATAAACTGTATGTATGGAAATAATCTGAATAAACATGAATAAAACTAGAGATTCTAACTGTTCTAAGACAGGACAAAATAATATATTTCCTAAGTTACATGGTAAATAATAAAATGAAGTATATCAAAACTACACCATATAATTAACCGCGTTGAGAGGTCTCAGGACTCCATCCTCTCGGCCTTGGAACTCGGTCGTTGACGATGGCATAATGTAGGTTAGAATAAACAAGTTTCATGATAGGATGATTTTTTCGTGATTGCAACGAATAATAACGTTAATAAGTGAAGTTGATCTAGTATGCGAAAAAAATTATGGCCAGGCAAAGTTACTTGTATCTTGAATTTTTTATTGAAAATTGAAAGAAACGAGATATGACGTAATATAACATATAATTTTATATCAGTCACCGTCCATGTGACACTTTTTTGGCGTTTAAAAATAAAAAACCGAATTAGAATCTCATATTATTAGATTCTAATTTTGGAAAATGTCTCTACTATAACTTCCTTGTCATAATAGGTATGTTTAGTTCAAATAAACGGACTTTAAGTGTGACCTTCTTTACCCGCGTCGGATATTATTGTCGCTCTGCTTATGACTTCCCCGCTCCGCTTGGTCTCAAGTCCCACCCTAACCCCTACGATTGTTCTTCCGCGAAACCATAAATTAGCGAATACCATTCTCCTATTTGTCAAATAAATTATTTGATGCGATTTCCATTCTAACTATAACGACTGATTCTAAAACGTCTTATGTGCGTTCATCTTAACTATAGTTATAACCTTTTTGGTTTTGAGGTATTAGTTTGTGTGGACAGTGAATAATTTATAACTATTTTCAGTTAATCTGGAACAGTGAGTCTAGTATAATGGAAGTCATTGATAGATTCTTACATATTGTCAATGTGCAAGTATTATTTTTAGATACGTTTTTTTAGTTATTACCTACTTAATTACTATCACTACACTTTAAAACAAAGCATCTGTCTATTGTATGTTTATATGTTAGCAATAAACTCAAAAAACTACTGACGCTGTTTGATAAGTCGGAAAAAATACGATTGCTAAGAGCTTTTATCAAAAACGATGGCCAAAAATGATTGAGATATAAAAACACAAATGTATGTTAAAATGTATCTCTTTGATTGGTCTTCAAAAATGTCGGGGGTGAATATTGTTTAAAAAAAAAGTTATCATACCTACCATTTTTAACCCCCGACGCAAAAACGACGGGGTGTTATAAGTTTGACGTGTCTGTCTGTCTGTCTGTCTGTCCGTCTGTCTGTCTGTCTGTCTGTCTGTCTGTCTATGTGTGTGTCTGTCTGTGGCATCGTAGCTCCCGAACGGATGAACCGATCAAGATTTAGTTTTTTTTGTCTGAAAGCTGAGTTAGTCGGAAGTGTTCTTAGCCATGTTTCATGAAAATCGGTCTACTATGTCGCAGTCGGGGGTTTTTTCAAAATTTTAATTTTGTGGTTAGGTTATATAAGTTTTACTCTAGCAGTCTTGCTGTAGGAGGTAGGGCATAGCGAATGATATTCCGCTTTGTGTGGTAGGGCACAGCACAGCGCATGTCATCTCGCTTGAATCTAGAGCAGAGCCCAACTGGGGTAGTACCTCCGCCTTACAGAAGACCGCAACCGAACAGCACTAGACCCTACTCATAGTGTGTTCCTGCCGGTGAGTAAGGCTGCCGGAGCTCAACAGAGTGCGGTGTGCTGGTGACGAAAGGACCTACGGAACTACTTTGTTCCGTCTATTGTCCTTTGAGTCGTCGGCAACCCGAACCCTTCTTAGAGCTGGTACTCCTTTTTCTGTGTACTTAACGCAGCACGTGACATTCCTTGAGTTGCAGGCGTCCATAGATTACGGTGACCGCTTTCAGTCAGGCGGACCGTATGCTTGTTTGTCACCGACGTAGTATATAAAAAAAATAGTAGTACTTGCTAGTAAGTATATAAAAAATATTGCGTTTGTGTGATGTTTTTGTATTTTCAACTTGAAAGATTCCTGAAAAGCATTATTCTACTTACGTAAACGCAAAAATCTTCACAGTATTTTCTAGAATTTCACCCTCATCTATTCGACACTGAAATGCCGTGAAAAGAGTGACGAATGAAAAGACGTGTATATATTTTCAGGAGTTAGTCGCGATAAAATCATTTAATCTACTCGCTTGACAACATGAATAGTATATCGATCTATGGTCGTAGTGAAGATAGAAAAGTAGGAGCTTTGTGGTGCCAGAATAGGTAATGGTTATTTGTTATACATGGGTGCAAAAGTTGTATTTTAACGCCGAGTGTGGAATTTAAAAACGAGCAAGTGAAAGGATTCTATAGTTGAACCACTAGCGAAGCGAGAGGTTCGAAAATAGAATCCTGAATTTGCGAGTTTTTTAACACACGAGAAGTAAAATAGTATAAAGTAACACAAAACTTTTCCCCTCACTGTAGCGAGGAAACTACAACGCAAAAAATGCTTTTATCACTACTTCCAGTAGTTTCACAGGTGGTAAATCATCTTTATTACTAGATTCACCTACTTTTATCAATTTTAAAGCAGTTAATTTGACTTTATTCAAGGTCAAATTATTTTACCCACTAGTGGATAAAATGCGTTTTTACCCTCTGGTATTAAAGGACAAAACACGTGTTTCCGAGCTATTGAGGGGAAAAGATAAAAAAAAATCGTTTATTTCAGACCAAATAATACCAAATAATAATGACCACGCTGATTGATTTTTGGGTGGGCTCGTTGGGTGGATGACATTCGAAACACTGCGGGGTGTTTCTGGATGAGATTAGGGAGGACCGGGATAAGTGGCATACACGAAGGGAGCCCTATGCTCACTTGCTCAGCAGTGGGCGATTAATTGCTGAAATGATGATAATGATAGATTTTTGGCTGCAGGATTTCTTACAAAAGTTTTAAATTTTGTTATGCCACATTTAGTGCCACAAGGTATTTAGATTAATTCTTCAGCACCTGATTTGTACGACAGAGATGATGTGAAAAGAAAATTTGGTAGTGATGACTCCATTGCCACACCTCGGACACTGGCGAACAAATATATGAAAGAGGCGCGTTCCTAGCACATAGTCTAAGCTCGTGTAGCTGAACGCGTACCATGCTTGTATGAGATATGACAGATCGACTGTTCGCGTTTTTACAGGCGATAACGGCACTTTCAGCGGGGAGCGGGAGTGGCCATACTGTACGATAGTACTCTTTATTATACTGTGCCATTGCTGAGACTGCGGCGGGACTGCTTTTTTATTTATTATAATGTTACATTGCTTGCATGAAAGGCAACTTAGTCATTCGTTTAATACGAAACCGACTGTTTTGTCTTAACCCAGATTTTAGGTATCTGAGGATTATTAGGGAAAGAGACACCTTATACCGTCAAGACTTTCAAAAAATCTCTTGAATATCTCACACTGCGCTACTCTTAGTTAAAAATCAGCAATTCTAGTTGTATTTATGTGCATCCCGTACATAGTTATTACATTTGTCTTTTTCTTGACAGAAGAAGATACGAGTTTTTTTTTCAAAGAAGTGACTATTTATTGCTAGTAACTTAGACAACAGATATTCATTCGTCTCTTTTTTTAAGGAAACCCCTACTGTTCTCACTATACTATGACCCGCTTATCGTATAAAAGGGTCCCTTGACCGTGTCCCTAATCTGAACTTGACCTTACTCTATTCCCACTATTTCCAAGGGAAATCGAACCGTTCGTCGATTTTCGGGAAATCTTCATAGGGCCGGTTGCATTAAATCTGTCACCGTTAAATCGTTCGTTAAATTTTATTGTATGGAAAGTACCATAGCTGTCTGCTGCGTGACGATGATGTGTCAGTCAAATGTCGTTGATGCAACTGGCCTTTAATATATAAAAGAGCAATTCTTATTGACTTTTTGACGGATTATTCGTGACATGGTCAATACTAACACTTTAAGTTCTCGCGCTTTGTACACATATTTAAAGTCACACACAGGTCGAACGCGATTAATTAACATTATTTTACCTTTTTTCCAACGTTTTGGCCACGTCTTCCGCGACCACGGCCAGTGCAACCTGGCCGAAACGTTGGGAAAAAAGGTAAAATAATGTTAATTAATCGAGTTCGACCTGTATGTGACTTTAACTATGATCAAAAGTACCTACTTCTAACACATTTTACTTGTAACTTATGTACTCAATTGGGATTTCATATTTATTACATGAAAAGGTGTTCACTGACTATCAAGTCGTGGGACGATTTTACCAAGCTATGTTACTGCGGGCTTTAAGAGTTGCCCTTAGCTCAAAAACCTATTGTTGCATGGTATGCGCATGTCAAACCAGATATAAGCACATGTACATGTACTATACGTAGAACGACGCACAAATTGCAGAGAAAACGTTCACTGTGCCACCGGCCCCGGGCGACATGCAAAACTGACATAACTGGGAAATCAGAAATTCTCTGTTATGCTCGTATTGGCTTTCTAACGGGATTTCAAGTGGAGGAATAATGAATTGCCAACATGATACGGCAAAAATTGTAATGTCATTTATGTATGTCTTTAAGAATTTTTAACCTGTCATTGCAATGTCACAATTTCGTTTTCTCTTAACCCCTTGTTTGACAAGAGTAGCACTGAAACCTGAATAGTTTCATGTGCTCTGCCTACCCCTTTATGTGATACAGGCGTGATTGTATGTATGTATGTCTGTAACAGACAATAAGTAACATTTTTTCCATTCCCATCCGAACATTACAACACAACCGTTTGACCCAATGGAGTTGTCCAGAATGCCCTTTGGCTTGAAGAATGCATTTTTATAAATGTTTCTTTATTTACGCGATACAGTTAAAATAAATCACATAAATAAACACCACCAGAAACCAGAAGTTTCACGAATCAAATCCCTAAAACGGCAACATAAATATCGGTATCAAAAGCTGAATTTAATAACGCCTGCAGCGGCAAGATTGCACCGCTAATGCTTTCCGAGTGGCCCGTTTCCGATTCTCGGGGATTTTTACCTCTAAATACTCAGCCAATATGGCACAGTAATATATGGCTTGTGGAAGGATTTTTAAAGCGATCTCGTTTGTATTTGATTTGCTGCCCGCCATTTGATGGTTTAGTACCTGTCAAAAAGTTAACCTATGCCTCTTGAGTCTGCGTCTGGCGCTCTTTGTCTCTTATTAAAATTGCATTGTATTTATCGCGTTAGCGGCCACCCACACTCAGACGACGCATGTCTTAAGACGCGGAACGGACGTCAGCGCCACGCTGCCCGAATATAATTTAAAAAAACGTCTCCTCAGTATATCTTGTAAAGGAAGGACGTAAGACGCACCCCAGGCGACGCGTCGCTTGGGGCGCGTCGCTTGAGGTGGCGCTGACGGACCTTCCGCGTCTTAAGACATGCGTCGCCTGAGTGTGGATAGTCCCTTATATGAACAAATTAATGCTGAAGCTTTCCGAGTGGCCCGTTTCCGATTTTTGGGGATTTTTACATCTAAATACTCAGCCAATATGGCACAGTTATATATGACTTTTGGAGGGATATTTTTAAACCGATTTATTTTGTACAGCTTGGCAAAAAGAGTAGAATTCGAACACTTATCTGGGCCATTTATTTTCAAAGTTGCCCCCCCTCCCCCACTTTTTTGTAACATAGGTATTTTTTACGCGATTAATACTCAGAATCGCGAGCTCTTTCGATCCTGATAGAAGAAAAATAATGTCCCAAGATTTCCATACATTCTTTCGAACATTCCATTCCGTTACCGCCATACAAAGTGTATGAAAAAATGGTAACGGAATGGGAAAAAAACCTTGGGACACTTTTTTTCTTCTATTAAAATTGAAAGAGCTCACGATTCTGAGTGGAAACCACATAAAAATTTCCAAAAAAAAAAAAGTGGGCGGACAACTTTGAAAAAAAAATTGACCAATTTCTTTTCTCATAGAAGGTGTTAAAATCTGTCAAAACAGTTACCACATATAAAACGGTTTACAAAACCTTTTTACAGTTGTGAAAAAAAGGTTATTAATATTGCTCGACTAAATGCTCAGCCTTTTACAGTAAAAATCCGCCATATTTATTTCCGTAATAACATTGTAAGCGGAAATAAAACTCCGGTTTATTCAACAAGTGTTCTAAACGTTTACTTTTACTAACCGGTTTGTGCTGTTACTTTTACTAACCAGCGTGACGTCAAATTGATGTCATCGGTATGAAAGTTATACTATTAAATCACATGCACAAAATTATCAATACAAACACATTTAAAATACCGTACAGATAAAAGCAAATTCATGATATTATATGACTATTTAAATCAATTGAATTACCGAGACGTCATCTGGTGATAAAATTATGAACCTATTGGAAATAAATCTTAATAAAAACTGAACTGCACAATTCCAAAGTCCTATCAACTGAACGTCTTTACTATAGCAGGAAAGTACGTGAAGCGATTGAAATCAGGAAACATCGTACCTAATTTCAATCAAAATGAAGGGCAATGGATTTCATCTTCGTGGAATCCGGTGATTAGCAAGTGCAAACGTGAGAAAACTTCCGGTCTCATACCATCCGGATGTTGTGAGTGTTGTATGTAGGTAAAGTGGTAACCCTATCGTAAAAGTAACTAATGAGAATCAAGTGCGGGTAGTTCGAAAACCCGTACAGCTAGAAGCCGTTCAGTCTACCCGTGACCACAGACGTCCGAAACGTCGGGTTAAATATAAACGTAAGTTTTACGCGATTAAGTCCCGCTTTAATTTAATAATAAATAAATAAATAAATAAATAAATATTATAGGACATTCTTACACAGATTGACTGAGGCCCACGGTAAGCTCAAGAAGGCTTGTGCTGTGGGTACTCAGACAACGATATATATAATATATAAATACTTATATACATAGAAAACATCCATGACTCAGGAACAAATATCTGTGCTCATCACACTAATAAATGCCCTTACCGGGAAACTCGAAAACTCGAAAATTCGCCCGGGATCTAAGGCTATACTAGATCGGAATAAACGCTTAATAACAATAATATATATATTTCCGAGCTCATATAACCCGGCAACCTTCAAATCAAGAGTGAACAGGCATCTTCTGGGCGAGCGAGCTCCATCGTAGGCCACGTCTTTGCCTTTGGCTACTCTGTGGCCAAGAGTAAGCCCATTTTTAATAAAAAAAAAAACGTATCTCAAACTAGTCAAACCGCTGGTTGAACGCTCTGTGCATACTTAGACTAGCTGCATATACTACGCATGAATTACCTCGCTTACCCACATTACCTACGTGTGCTTACATGTGGAAAATATCTGAACTATGTGGATAGTTTGGTTCTAAATCGGAGCTCCTCATTTCCTACTCGATTTCACAAAGGCACCTCGAATAGTTTTGAGTCGACAAGTTATACCAGATTTCAACATAGGCAATCTGAACCTAATCTAACATAATGTACCTAATGACAGAATAACATAAGAATGTACAACACAGTACTAAACGACACCGTGTTTTTATTGCATTCCGTTAACTTCAGCATATAGTTAGGTCCATTATAGGAAACAGAATAGCATAGTTTTTTTAATTCGTAACTTCTGAAAAATGATCACGTAACTGAGAGGGGGTGGGCGGCACTTTCAGCGGGGAGCGGGAGTGACCATACTGTTCGATACGATAGTACTCTTTATTATACTGTGGTGTGGGCGATGGGCTGACAACCTGTCACTGCAATGTCAAACCCCTTGATGCTATGACTGGCTTTAAAACTTGAACAGTTTCATGTGCTCTGTCTATCCCATTCGGGAATACACCGGTAAATGGAAAAATGCTTTGTGAATCACCAGAAAACCCTTAATTCCCACACCTGTTCAAAACTGCCTTATTTATATCCGCGTACAGTTCGCCAAACAAATATTTGGAGTCATAAATTTGTGTACACGCCGCCCATTGATTTGTGGCGTTGTTTTGAACTTCGAAACCTTGTTTGTATATGAAATGTTAAGGTTTTTTAAGTAAATAATTAAATGGACAAAGTCATGCAGAATACGATTTCTTCTTTGATATATGCAATTAGGAAATTAAATGGCTTGTTAGCTTTGATATTGAGTTTTTGACGTTTTCAAATAGGTAGGTCTGTACAATCAACCAATTGGAACCTTCGGCAGCGTCCCCACTTAGGCGTCGCGTGTCTCGCGGCGCGCAACGGACGTCTCCGCCACGCCGCCTAAATGTAATTCAAAAAACGTCTCCTCAGTACATTTTGTATAGGAAGGACGTAAGTAAGACGCGCCCCTAGGCGCAGGCGCAGGTTTTTTGAATTACATTCAGGCGGCGTGGCGGAGACGTCCGTTGCGCGCCGCAAGACATGCGTCTTATGAGTGTGGATGGTCCCTTAGGCTACTCTACAACCATGTCAAAATGACAAGCGGTAAGAGATTTCTTACAATCAGATTAATAACGTCACTATGACATAGTTCTACAGTGGCCTAGGGTGGTTGACTGTGCTTGTTGGTAGTACTGAGGATAAATAAATAAAATGGAGTCAAATTAGTTCCAACGGTCGCACGATTAATTATTTTTAATTTTTATAAATGGGCTTACTTTTGACCACAGACTAGCTAAAGGCAAAGACGTGGCCTACGATGGAGTCAGCTCGCCCAGAAGATGCCCGTTTAGTCTTGATTCGAAGGTTGATTTGAAAATTAGCGCTACTCCTTCCACGTTGCCACTTCAACGGTTAACGCCGTGGCTTGCGTGGGCGACGGTCGCGCGACGGCGATGCGACGCATACGAAATCAAACCTTATCGATATGGAAGTATGAGACGCGACGGCGACGGTCGCGCGACCGTCGCCCACGCAAGACACGGCGTAACGGTACAGCGAAAACAACACATAAAAATCATAACTTTTACGTTTATTAATCGGGAAATTGCATCGTAAAATAAGCATCAAAATATCACCGTTAATTATCTAGGATCCTGGGGAGTGTCACTCATTAAGTAATGCTGGCTACGGGTCATAGGCCGTACGCAATTTATGCACGTAATAGACCCTATTTTATACTACAAAGAAAAATTATCTCTATGCTTAACGAGATAAAGTTGATAGTTGAATGGACGTACCGTGAAACCAGAAGTATGTTTGTATTTCGAAGGGAAATTGAATTTAATGCGCGTTAGATTAAGATTTGTTTTTGGGTGATTATGTTTGAGTGTTGCATTTCTTATCTATCGATGGAGAGCCCGACTTTGTAGTATTATATAATTACTACTAAGGATAGATATAACTGCGTAAGGTAAATAAAGTCAAAGATAGATACTTAGGTACCTCTGAAATGCAAGAAAAGTTATACCAACTCACAAAGACGGCGCTTATAATAGACACACTCGACTCGAGTAGATGAATCTTAGATATCAGGCCCCGTAGCCGAATGGCTTTTCTGCGACGCGAAAACGCAACGGCGCAGAAATGTAGCCTGGCTCTGTCGCGCGCGCCCGCCAGTACGCAAGAGCGATAGAGATACATAAATAGCTACAAAAGAGATATTATCGTGAGCGTTTCGTGAGCGCTTGTGCATTCGACTACGCTCACAGTTCAGTGCACAGTGAAAAAATAGACGTTTTAAATTTGAGACGCTGTCGTAATTGTAACGACTATACTTATTTATTATTACTCCGAACGACCGGTCTGGCGCAGTCAGTAGTGACCCTGCCTGCTGCGCCGCGGTCCCGGGTTCGAATCCTGGTAAGGGCATTTATTTGTGTGATGAGCACAGATATTTGTTCCTGAGTCATGGATATTTTCTATGTATATAAGTATTTATATATTATATATATCGTTGTCTGAGTACCTGCAACACAAGCCTTCTTGAGCTTACCGTGGGCCTCAGTCAATCTGTGTAACAATGTCCTATAATAATTATTTATATTTATTTATACTTGTTGTCAGTTTGTTTTTTAGATATACATATGTACGTATACTTACGGACATTGCAAGTTAAATAAAAGGACATGCTTTAACTACAGTACTGGTTTATTCACCGTTAGTATTCTGATAACCAAGCTGACCTCTTGCGTGCATTCGCAGCCTCCTCCAACTTAAAGCCTCTCCTTTATGCTTAAGGTTCAGTTTTAACTGTGTGTTGTTAATTTGATTTTGTATGGGAGTGGCAGCACTTGACAGTTACGCTTTGAAGATGTGTGCCAAGGAAGAACATGTCATGATGTTTAAGTATTTACTGGTCTCACTTTTAGAGAACTTACAAATCCATACTTCTATACTAATATTATAAATGGGAAAGTGTGTCTGTTTGTTTGTCCGTCTTTCACGGTAAAACGGAGCGACGGATTGACGTGATTTTTTAATTGGAGATAGTTGAAGCAATGGAAAGCTATGTCACTTTCCATTGCTTCAACTATCTCCGCCACATTTTGTCTCTTTTTAACGCGGGCGAAGCCGCGGGAAAAGCTAGTGATATTATAAATGTGAAAGTATGTGTGTCTGTTTTACTGTCCGTCTTTCACGACAAAATGGAGCGACGGATTGGCGTGATTTTAAGTGGAAATAGTTGAAGGGACGGAGAGTGACATAGGCCACTTTTTGTCTCTTTCTAATACCCCACTTCTCTAAAATAAGGGGTGGAATTTTGTATGGAGCATGCCGAATATTTGGATTTAACGCGAGGCAAAAGCTAGTGTTTCTATAAGTACAAAGTATTTAAAAAATCACAGTTCAATACGGTAAGGATCTTTGTGTTTACGAAAGTCAACTAGGATTAGCCCGATTCCTTAACACAACGGTTCTCAAAAAGTTTGTACAAAAATTGTTTTTATTCCTATTTTGTTACCAAGATTATTTGATGAATTGAGATTTTAGTAAATTTTATTTCGTCATTAAGACCAGTATCTATATTTTATTAATTATAACAATTATCCTATATATATCTTACGAAAATCGACTTATGTTAATTACTAAATGTTGGTAACAAAATGGGATAAATTAAAATTTGCTGACGTGTGTAAAAATACAGTCAACTTATCAAAAATAAAGCATATGTCGGCGGTAAGGCGGTACATATTTTTGAGCGGATAAAATCGATACTTATCCCAAAAAGGTAGGTTCCGCCGGCCCTTGTCCCAACGGTACCGCACATTGTTTTATGTCGGCTGGAATGCGCGGGTCCAGCGTCCCGTTCTCGGAAGCATCGCTTTTTGAGCCGGGACACATCCCAAATCAGTTGACATCCCAGTCTGCTCCTAACGACCTTACTCTAGGCCTAAGATAGCTCCTTGCTAAGTACGGAGAAAGCCCGTTCCGATCACACATTGCATAAACCCCTGCGTTTGACGTAAGGTCGCAATTCCGATCACACACGGAGAGTCTTCTACTAGCAAGGCGTGAGCCCGGTTCGGAGTACGTCTCGTTACGTCATCTCTTTTCGGTACACCCGCTACCGTCGCGTCCATAGTCAAAGTGAAGTTCAGTGAAAGCAACAGTGTACAGTGCTAGATATACCACTCACGGCATTCGTGTTACTTAGTGTTACTAGACTAAATTGTATAAGACTATTTGTGTAAACCTGCGTGTAACTCTTGTGTTGTCTAAATAAATCCAATTGGAATCGTTGTTGTTGTTCTGTTAAGCCAGGCCTGAACCCTCACCATCTTATAAGAGTGTCGACTTATTGGGACCCTCAACCCAATTAGTCTGCGCTCGGTAAAGGGAACAACATCACCCCTTTTTACCGCCTTTCACAACTGGCGCCCAACTAAGTGGCCCTGGCTTCAGAACCTAGAACACGAGCACAACACAGAGCGAAGATGGCCCTCACGATGACCGAAGAACAGCTCCAGCGCATCATCGCAGCTCTAGCACCGGCAAACAGACAAGGGTCTTTCGCACGATGCAACGCAGTATACGACGGAACTGGCGAAAACGAGGCTGCAGAGACTTTTCTCGCAGCTATCAACGTGTACAAGAAAATCGAGAACATTGACGACGAGAACGCTCTCGAAGGGCTTACCCTCCTTTTAAAAGGAGACGCCGCTGTCTGGTGGGAAGGTGCCAAGTCAGACGTCAAGTCCTGGACGGATTTTGAGAATCGGCTGCGGCACGCGTTCGCCCCGAAAATACCAGCGGACATCCTGTATCAGAGGATAATAGAACTCAAGCAGGATGCGAAAACCCCCACTGAGAAGTTCGTCGCAAAGAAGAGGGCACTCATAGATAGATAGATAGATAGAATACTCTTTATTGGCACACCTCAGCAAGAGATACAGAAAAAAGATACAGCGGAGACAAAACAAATGATTATAAATAGAGGCAGACAACAGGCGGTCTTATCGCTAAAGAGCGATCTCTACCAGACAACCGTTGGGTAGCCCAGCTGCCTTCACCAATCCCACCGGAGACCCATCAACTCCACATGATTTATGGTCAACTCCACTTAAATATACGGGAAATGGTGCCAAGAAGCGCTTTCAAATCGATCGACGAACTTCTGAAACTCGCAAGGAGCGCTGAAGAAATCCTATTGGAAAAGAAGACGAGCTGGGAAGAAAATGTTGCCTCAGTACCTTCAAACAATGAACGGAACACTTCAGGCCGACAACGCTGCGAGTACTGCGATAAGAACGGGCACGCCGAAGCAGATTGTCGCACAAAGAAGCGGCAGCAACAAGAGATGAGCTCAAATGCAGGGGGAGATGTGAGCAAGGTTGCTCCATCAGCACCGGTTGGCATCAGTTGCTACGGATGCGGCAGACCCGGCGTCGTTCGCAGCAAGTGTCCTAATTGCTGCAGAAATACAAATCCAGGAGACCAGAGCGTCGGCCTCTATCCTTGGGCCCCCAGCGTCCCTGGTGAAATAGGGCCAAGCCCTACAAAAGTTGAATTAGGCTACACGCTAATTCCCTCAACGGAAGAAAGAAAAGAAGCATTAGAAAAGAATCGTCAGGAAGCTTTGAAGTTGCAGCCACGTGATCCAGTAGTGGTTATTCCAGCTCATGCTGAGTGTGCTAAACTTGCACCCAAACAAGATAGCTCTGACGTAAAGTCACAACGTCAGCTCGCATCATGCATAGTCACTCGGAATAGTGACTGTCCGGAGAAGATGAAACCTCCCCAAGATGCAGCGTTTGCGCTATATCATGAAGAGGTGGTGGCCCCTACGGAACCACCACCCCAGCCACTCAAAAACTTCAAGAAGAAGACTAAGAAGCCCAAGGGGCATGTAAAAGCAAAATCGATGGAAAAGAAGAAGTGCTACCTAGTGCTGGCTCCTCGCCGGGACGTCGTCGGATCCAGAGGGGGAGACTGTAGCACGACCAAGTTTCCCACGCGTAACGCAGGTAGAAGGTTCCGCCGGCCCTTCCGATCCCAACGGTACCGCACCATTGTTTCTACATTGCGATGGCCGGCCACTGCAGATGCGCGGGTCCAGCGTCCCGTTACTCAGGAAGGAAGCGTCGCTTTCACCCACGCCGTCGGGTGGTATAAAAGCCCGCCGGGACACATCCCAAATCAGTTGACATCCCAGTCTGCTCCTAACTAGGACCTTACTCTAGGCCTAAGATAGCTCCTTGCTAAGTACGGAGAAAGCCCGTTCCGATCACACATTGCATAAACCCCTGCGTTTGGCGTAAGGTCGCAATTCCGATCACACACGGAGAGTCTTCTACTAGCAAGGCGTGAGCCCGGTTCGGAGTACGTCTCGTTACGTCACCTCTTTTCGGTACACCCGCTACCGTCGCGTCCATAGTCAAAGTGAAGTTCAGTGAAAGCAACAGTGTACAGTGCTAGATATACCACTCACGGCATTCGTGTTACTTAGTGTTACTAGACTAAATTGTATAAGACTATTTGTGTAAACCTGCGTGTAACTCTTGTGTTGTCTAAATAAATCCAATTGGAATCGTTGTTGTTGTTCTGTTAAGCCAGGCCTGAACCCTCACCATCTTATAAGAGTGTCGACTTATTGGGACCCTCAACCCAATTAGTCTGCGCTCGGTAAAGGGAACAACATCACCCCTTTTACCGCCTTTCACAATACGTATTTTTGCACTTGACTGTACAAAGTTTTAGAGAACTGCTCAATAATGTCTTCCTTCACCGAAAAGCGACTGGCAAATATCCAATGACATTTCGGACCAGGGCTCGGATACCGGTTAAATTTTTCAAACCGTTATCATGTACTTGCGGCAAAACCTTTAAATTTCGTTTTCGCTCGAAAAACCGCTAATTTTAAACCACTTTTTAGGGGAAAGGGGGGAAAATTCGGACATAGATTCCGAAAAACTCATTGATACGAGCCGGGGTTGGAACCAGTGACCTCCGGATGGAAAGTCTTAGGAACGTGGTTACTGCTATTAGAGCTTTCTTAGAACAAATTAATTTATCCTCATAGAAAATAATTTAATTCGTATTTTTTAGTAGACACACTACTATTTTAACTATAAACTGAAATAAACTCCCCCCTCTCTTTGACCCCTTGGTCACTTTTTCTTTGTACATATGACATAATGTACATAATGTAAACTACTCATATGAAATTTCCGCCGTCAAGGAAAAAGATACAAACGGCAGAAATTTCTACATCCCAATTTAGTCGCAAAAGGAGCGACAAACTTGTCACGCATGTCTTCTCGACACAGAGATAGCGACAATATTAAAAAAAAACTGTCACTCTCACTTATCACGCATTGATCAGTAGAGATTTGGGATACGTGACAATGCAGAATACAATTTTTTTTTATAAATTGTTAAATAGGATCGAGTCGATGTAGCTCGGAAGGCGGCCAAGTTAAAATGGGGCTGGTCACGTCTGCCGAATGCCTAATGAGTTGTGGGCCAAACTCACTACAGTGTGCGAGCCCGAAAACTCTGATCGGGGATCCGGCAGACCCCGCCGGCGATGGAGGGATGAACTGGACTCCTTCTTGGAGGAATGGTCAGACATAGCACTGGATTGAGATCAGTTTAGAAATTGGGGGGAGGCCTTTGCCCAGCAGTGGGACACGACGGGCTCCAAATAATATAAATAATAATAATAAAATAAATTGTTAAAATATACATTTTACTAGTAGCACGCTGCGTCGGTTAGTATTTTTCACACTTATAAGGCCAGTCTGTGGCCAAGAGTAAGCCCATTTATAAGAATAATAAAAAAGCAAGAGCGTGCTGCGTCAGTGTAGGGTTCCGTAGTTTTCTGTATTTTTCAAAAACTAATGAACTATAGTTCAAAACAATTTTCCTAGAAAGTCTTTATAAAGTTCTACATTTGTGATTTTTTTCATATTTTTTTAACATATGGTTCAAAACTTAGAGGGGGGGGAGACGCACTTTTTTTCCTTTAGGAGCGATTATTTCCGAAAATATTAATATTATCAAAAAACGATCTGAGTAAACCCGTATTCATTTTTAAATACCTATAACAATATAAAGGTTGGAATGGAAATGTGTACCCTAATAAAACATTTTTTTCCGCACTTTGTCCGATTCGATAAGCTGAGATTATCCGCGGACGGACGGACGGACAGAGAATCAAGGGTATTATAGAACCCTAAAAAGAAAGTTACGATGTCAAAGAGAATCAAGTATTATAGAGAGTAACTGTCAAAGTAAAATGTGTAATCACAGTGCATAGACTGCCATCTCTTGACACAGGCTTAAAACTTTGAACCTCAGTTTTGACAATTTGGTCCATATTCTTAGCTTGATATGTGTTAAAATGTCAAATATTAATATCAGCGCCATCCAGCTGAGCGTACCCCAAAGGTGTAATGCCATCTAAGCCACCGTACCTTTTTCTGAATGGTACTGAGGTACGTTTTTTTCTTAGACTTTATCTGTCTATACGGAGTTATATATGTCTTTGGCTACACATATCACACTAGCGTGCTAGGCCCACAGGTATATATCACAAATATATTACCCGCAATATCCAAATATTTAGAAAAATAAAGCCACAAAAAAGCAAATATGTAGCAAAGAAATTACTTAACCTATTTTTTATTTTGTCGATGTATTTACAAAAGCGACATCGACCTTCAAAAGAATTTCTTTGAACGCTTCAAAAAGTACAAATTTCTTTGATATAAAATCCATTTCCTCATTAAATATGTCTGGATTGAAATCAATAGCTTTAATTAATGTTATTTCCTGTAGAAAAATTGGATTTTATTTTGAATTGAGGAAAATTGGGAATAAACAAGAATTGACGTCTTAGTGTAAAAAGTACGTAAGTATTTTATTTACTTGCCTTGGAGTGCCAACCTTATGTCACAGATGTCAGAGTAATATATATCGGTTTCTAGCTAATACTAACCATCCCATGGTTCTATGTTAACGCGTGTATAAAGGTTCGGCCACACATGGGGCGTTTTGATAGCGTAGCGTAGCGTAGCGGTGCGGAATGCGCGCTGAATGCGAGCGCAGTCAGAACGGATCATGCGTTCACACAACACAGCGCTGCAGCAATAATTGTGATTAAATGTTAATAACAATTTAGCTCGAAAACTTTGTAATTGACAAATTTTTTTCAGATTTTAACTTTCAATTCAACTACCCTTGCGGAACGATATTATTTACACATTACAATGTTGTATAAAAACATAAAAAGAACTTAAACTACTAAACTTAAACAGGATAAATATATGTACATAAAAATATTTACAAATAAAAGACAGGAGCAAGCTCGGCGCCGGATGGTAGGGTGCCCAGAAGGCTAATTTAGCTAATTGCTTTATTCCAAACTGTTTTGATTTCTTATGTGTCACTTGATACTTATTAGAAGATGTGCCACCGCTTTGAATACGCTGTCAATCTGCTCCGTTCGGCGCACCGACATCATTACGCTCCGCTAACGCTAACGGTCTCAAAACGCGCATGTGTGGCCAAACTTTTAAAGGTGTTACCGAAATTAGCGTTTGTTTTTTTTTGTATGGGAATTTCCACACACTACGATCATCAAACTGGTTCTTCTATAGGAATTAGTTTGGTTTTCTTAAACCATTTTTATTACTAAAAATAGCTAGAAATAACAAATATTTATTCTCGAGCCCAGGTATTTCGTAGAATATTTATTTTCGTTGCATATTAAACCGTTAACTTATTTTGAAGAATAATTGCATATTTTTACACTATAAAATATTTTAATTGTTATCCCTGATTGGCGTAGGCGTAACTTATTTATTATTTAAATAAACCCGTTATTTTTCTCCCTCGGTCATTAATCTGCGCTAAAAATATGATCGTACATGTGTTAGGGCGGAAAGTCATATATTACTATCGTCACGCCCCCTGCCGGGTCCGAACACAGTATGTTGTGTTTTGAATAAGGTAATTTGCGAATATGTATGGGAAATATGTTGCGAGTTTAGTAGCTATAAAATTATTGGTAAGATTAAAAAAATCTTAACACGTTTAGCACTTTAGTAGTAAATGATACAAAAATAATAAATCAAAACAACTTTGTCATCACCATATTCACCGTCATACTAATTAACTAAAGTACTAGAAATTAAAGAAAAACTTTGCAAGAAACCTCTTACTCGAAAAATTTTTGAAAAAAAAATCCAGGACTAAGTATTTACCCTATCCTAATACAAAAGCCCATATCTGGGCCATTTTTTTCAAAGTTGTCCATGTCCACCCCACTTTTTTTGGATTTGGAAATTTTTATGTGTTTTCCACTCAGAATCGCGAGCTCTTTCAATCCTAATAGGAGAAAAAAAGTTTCCCAAGGTTTTTTTCCCATTCCGTTACCATTCTCTCATACATTTTGTATGGCGGTAACGGAATGGAAGGTTCGAAAAAATGTATGGAAATCTTGGGACAGTTTTTTTTCTCCTATCAGGATCGAAAGAGCTCTCGATTCTGAGTATGAATCGTGTAAAAAATACCCATGTTACAAAAAAAGTGGGGTGGACAACTTTGAAAAAAAAAATGGCCCATCTTTATCTTATTACATTTCATGAGCATTTTCAATAGTTTAGGTATGTTCCAACTACTTCACATGAAAATAATACTAGTACATGATCATAATTTCCGATGGTCATTACAATAAATTGGAAAGACAAACGTCTCGTCAACAAACTATGATGTTGGAGTTATGAGATAATTTGATAGTTATCGCCTATTCCCGACACACTTGCGAACGATAGTTTGCAAGTATTCTAGGGTTGTTAGAAGGATTGGGTGACCTACAAATAAAATGGCTGAAAAATCTGTATTTTTTTGGCATTTTATTACTTTGTTTCATTAATGACAAAAAACCGTATTTTGTACCATTTTATTTTGTTAATGGCAAAAACAAAGATTTTTGCCATTTTATTTTTAGGTTACATTTATTTATTTATTTTTATTTATTTTATTTGTCGATACGTTAACATGACATTACAGTGAGCTAATACGCCATGAAACTTAAATAACACATAACAACGTATAACATTAGAAAGGTACAACACAATATAACACTAAGTACCTCACATTACACTCGATGGCCTAGCATCCATTTCCTCACAAAACCTCAAGCATTCCTTTCTCACAGCCGCCCATCGCCATGCAATCAGATCGCACTCGGGTGTTGACGCCAAGAGCGCATTCAGTAGTGAGAGAGCACGCAGTAGTGGAGAGTTCCTTCGCGACACAGTTCGCGCAGCCGGCACCGCTAAAAGAACGCGTCGCCGAGGCCTGAGATCTATTCTGGAGACTCCCGGAACATACAGTCGCACGAGGCGGCTAACTAGTTCCGGGCAATCTGACTCTCCGCGCAGCACTCGACACGCAGTACCTAACAAACTAAAGGTCATTCTGACTTCCAATGAATTGTATCCAAGGGTTCCCAAGAGGTACTTGGTTGGATACAAAAGCGGGTAGTACCCATACATTTTTTTGTACAAAAACCTTAGGAAAGCTTTTGCACTTTCTCGAGCATTAACGAGTATGTGGATTCATACGGTAGCCATACAATCGACGAAGCCTCTAATTTGCTTCTAACCAAAGCGTTATACACGAGCTTGATGGCCAGTGGATCGTTAAACTCCCGCATGTTACGGACTACAAACCCTAGTCTTCGATAGCAGTCGGCCACAAGAGACACTATGTGCTCGTGGAACGTGAGACGCGTATCGAAGACCACGCCTAGATCTTTAACTGAAAATACTCTATTTATAGTCTCTGATCCCAGAAAGTACTGCGCAAGTATTGGAGCCTGTGAGCGGCTGAAAGTACAGACACAACATTTGGCAGAATTGAAAAGAAGCCTGTTTTCCATACTCCACTGATACACCAGGTTGATGTCCGCTTGCAACGATTCACAGTCAGTTCCTTGCTCCACCCCGTAAACTAACTTTAAATCGTCGGCGTAAAGGAGACTTTGAGATGACTTCAGAACTGACTGGAGATCATTAATCATGATTCCGAACAGGAATGGTCCCAGTATGGAGCCCTGGCTGACGCCCGATCGCGTATGGTATGGAGCCGATACAAAGCAACCATGTCGGATAAATTGCTGTCGATCACGTAGATAACTTGCAAATAACTTTAGCAATCCAGTAGAAAAACCAATGCGGCTTAACTTTTCCAGCAATACATCATTATCTACGCGATCGAAAGCCTTTCTAAAATCAAGATACAGCACATCAACCTGTATACCTCTATCAAGGTGTTCCGAAATGCTATCGACTAAAATCAGAAGATTCGTGTTTACAGAGCGATTCGGCCTAAAACCGTGCTGCGCATCACACAGAAAAGGTCTAGTCTGTACTGACAGAGTTTTATGGAGTATGGACTCAAACAATTTGGCCAGCGTAGGAAGAACAGCTATTGGCCTGTAATTCTCCACCACAGTAAGATCACTCCCCTTAGGAATCGGCCTTACTCTAGAAACTTTCCACTGATGCGGGTAACACCCAGAACCAAGAGCCAAGTTGAAAATAAAATGCAAAGGAATCTTAAGACTCTCTGCACATCCCTTCAAAATATACGCCGGTACGTTATCGGGCCCAACTGAGGAGTTAGACTTCATCCGTTTAATGCCTGTTACCACCTCTTCCATTGATATGGACGTAATGTGAATGAGGTTAGCATCAGGAGTTTGATTTCCGCTCCATTGCTTGCTCGGGTCCAGATTGGGTATGTCAGGCAAGAAAACCTCTGAAAAATAGTCGGCAAAAGCCCTAGCAACCTTATTTCCAGTATATTTTTGGCCACCAGACTCTATACTAGAGACAAAACCACCCTTTGTCTTCAGACTGTCAAGATGTTGCCAAAACGCACGGGGATTTTCTCTTAGTCTACTCTGAATTCGGTCGAGGTAATCTTCATAAGCCGACGCTATACGTTTCTTCACTTTGGACCTCAAATTCGAGAACTCGTTGTAAACGTCTTTATTTTTAGTGGCTTTCCACTTTTTGTGAAGCTCGCCTTTCCGTTTAAGGTCACTGATCAAATCTGAAGTGTACCAAACGGGATAACGTCTACTTGGTTTCGCCGGTCGATTTCGTTTCGGTATACAGAGATCAAAAACCTCATACAATTTTTTGTACAATATATCGACCGCCTGTTCGACATTCACAGAGCTTAGAACTTCCTCCCAACAGGCTGCCGAGATTAACTCATATAGAAGCGCATAGTTACCTTTGGGAAAGTTCCAATCCTGCTGCTTGTCTACATTACCAGGTTCCAGGCGTTCGGTTGGAGCTCGACCTGTGATACCATCCATTGGAACCGATATCTCCAGAGGAGGATGGTATGCGTCTGGCCTTGGGACCAGGCCTCCATCCAGCATCTCTAGTACCACACAAGTAGGAATGCGCTCCGACATCAGCACAACATCTAGTTTACCCCCATGAGCATTCCTCACCTCATTCGTCTCTTTCAAGCCACATACAGTTAAAAAATAACAGTAATAAGTTAGAACATTTTGAGACGTATAATCTGGATTCAAATTTAGGTCACCCACGATAAACACCGCACACTTTAGCGTTTCGATCACCGACTCTACTTTTTGAAACCACGCGAAGTAAGTATCGTCAGTTGCACTGGGAGGAATGTACACAACACAGATATAGCATCGTATTTGGTCAACGACGAACGATGCCCACAAGTCCTCACCACTTGGCGTTTCCAACTCTTGACACCGACACAGTTCAATCCCGGGCCTCGCCGCGAGGAGCACGCCACCGCCGCGCGCGCCCGTGGCGCGGTCCCGGCGCAGCAAGCTCCACCCGTCGCATGTAAGCTCAGCATCATTTACTGCATCGGTGAGAAAGTGTGGCGATGCCACCTATATGTATATACTTATAAATACGTATTATTTACTTATATACATAAATATCACATACAAATTACATATATACTTATATAGTACACGATACCTAATAAATACATCACATAAACATAATTACATAATTAAATATAACACTAAATTCATAATAGACACATACATAATAATTTACACATATACATACATACATACGCATTAATGTGGATAGATAAAATACATACTTAATCCTATAAATAACATAAACATCAATACCTACCAAATACCTACTCGTTCGAGTGCCCGGCCGGCCCGCCGGCACCGGCCGTGTCGGCTGCAGTCAGCTATCACCGCGCGCCGCTTCAACCGGTCCTGGATAGTCGCGGCCTTGGACGCCGCCCGATGCGCCGGCGCTCCCCGCCGCGCAGTGCAGATCTCGATCCCACGCTGAACGCACGTCGCTTGGCGCTCCGCCCGTCTTCGTATCTATCGCATCCCCCGGTGAGTTCGCTCGCATTTTTAAGTGTTTACCACGTCGGGTGCCTTCCATCACTTCACTGGTGACCCCTTGTTTGAATATTGATCGCAACCTGTCTGAGAAACAGATATGGGTGATGGCAAAGGCGGTCCAAGCGGGGAGAGTGCAAACGCAGTACCACAAGCGAATGTGCAAGTCATGCAACCGGCCGCGCAGCCGTCTCTGGAATTTTCCACTGACCCGTTATCCACTGGCGCCGACACATTCCGCGTCGGAGTACGATTACCGCCATTTTATCGTCAAGATCCGGCGGTTTGGTTTGCGCAAGTAGAAGGCCACTTTATCTTATCTAAAATAACATCCGATGCTACCAAATATTATTATATACTGTCACAGCTAGATCACGAGTACGCCGCTGAGGTGAAGGACGTCATTGTCAACCCGCCGGCGGAGGGCAAATATGAAAAGCTGAAGGCAGAGCTGATCTCAAGGCTGTCGGCGTCCCGAGAAAAGGAACTGAAGAGGCTGTTGGTGCATGAGGAGTTAGGTGATCGCAAGCCATCCCAATTCTTGCGTCATCTTCAGCATCTAGCAGGCCCGCAGGTACATGAGGAACTTTTAAGGTCTATTTGGATTAATCGTTTACCAATGAACATCCAGGCAGCAATAGCGTCGCAGCCGACCCCACAGACGTTGGACACGTTGGCAAACACCGCGGATCGAGTATGGGACCTCGCACCCCCCAACCCCCAGGTAGCAAGTACGTCACAAACTTGTTCTGCGCCGGGGCCGCAAACCGCTTCAATGGACTACTTAGCTCAGCAGATAGCGGAATTAACCAAGGAAATCCATGAAATGCGCGCAGAAAGGAACACCAGATCGCGACCAAGAACCAGGGGTAAGGGATCGCAGAGGTATGGTCGCAGCCGTAGCCGTGGAACCAGTCAAGGTCGTTCGCAGTCCAGCTACCGTAGATGGCCTGTGTGTTGGTACCATTCCAAATTCCAGTCTCAAGCAACGAAGTGCTTGAAGCCTTGCGATTTTGTGTCGGGAAACGGTCAGGGCAATCTGTGATGGCGGCCAACAATTGCTCGAGGCCAGGTCGCCTGTTCGTTACAGACCGACGTACCAAAATGCAGTTTCTCGTGGATACAGGAAGCGATCTCTGTGTTTTTCCGCACTCGGCTCTTCGTGAACATCGACCCAAAAGCAAGTATGAACTGTTCGCCGCGAATGGATCTGTAATCAATACTTACGGATATGTACAGCTACACCTGGATTTAGGTCTTCGTCGTGAGTACGGCTGGCAATTTACTGTAGCCGACGTCACCAAGCCAATCATAGGCGTCGACTTTCTGTCTTACTACTATTTACTCGTCGACAGCCGTAACAAACGCCTAATTGATAATACGACCTCTCTGTCTGTGGCAGCCATGTCAGCTGAAAACACAAGCAACATAGCATCCATCAAGACGTCAATCGGAGAATCGAGGTATGATAGCATAGTACAAGAGTTCCCAGACATCACGCGGCCTCCAGGAGTTCATCGTGAGATCAAACACAGCACGGTTCACTACATAAAGACGACGGATGGTCCTCCAGTCCACTGCACACCTAGAAGGTTAGCACCTGACAAGCTTAAGATAGCCAAGCAGGAGTTTGAGTCCATGCTCAAATGTGGAACAGCCAGACCATCACTGAGCCCTTGGTCTTCGCCACTACATCTAGCGCCCAAGAAAGATAATGGCTGGAGACCATGCGGCGACTATAGGCAACTGAACGCGAGAACTGTTCCAGATCGCTACCCGATTCGTCACATCCATGACTTTTCTCACCAGCTCGCCGGATGTAAGGTCTTCTCGACAATAGACTTGGTTAAGGCCTACAACCAAATTCCAGTGCACGAGCAGGACATCCCTAAGACAGCGATTTCAACTCCGTTCGGGTTATATGAGTTCCCGTACATGACCTTCGGCCTCAGGAACGCAGGACAAACGTTCCAGCGCTTTGTCGACGAGGTCACGAGGGGCATGGACTTCGTTTACGCATATCTAGACGACTTTCTTATCTTTTCACCTGATGAAGCAACGCACGAAGACCACTTGCGACAGCTCTTCACAAAGTTGAGAGAATACGGTATGGTCATCAACCCATCGAAGTGTGTCTTCGGAGTTCCAGATGTCAAATTCTTGGGATACCACATCTCAGCCGACGGCACCAAGCCCCTGGAGACGAAGGTAGAAGCTATCCAATCATTCCCTACGCCCAAAACCGTAAAAGAACTGAGGAGGTTTCTAGGGATGATTAATTTTTATCGTCGGTTCATACCTCAAGCCGCCCAGCTTCAAGCTCCATTGCACGAGTTGCTCACTGGCCCAGTCAGAGGATCAGAGCCAATCAACCTGGCAGACCGTCAGACTAAAGCCTTCCTCGACTGCAAGGCCAGCCTCTGCCAGGCGGCAATGTTAGCGCACCCAGATCCTGAAGCCCATCTCGCGCTCGTCTGTGATGCTTCCGACACAGCTGTTGGTGGAGTACTGCAGCAATGGAAAGGTGATGCATGGCAACCACTAGCGTTCTACTCAAAGAAGCTCAGCTCGGCTCAACAGAAATACTCGCCCTATGACCGCGAACTGCTATCAATCTACAATTCTATCAGGTATTTTAGGCACATGCTGGAGGCGCGAGTATTTACTGTCTTCACAGACCACAAGCCGCTGTGCTTTGCGTTCGCAAACAACAAAGCAAATTGTTCTCCAAGGCAGTTCCGACACCTCGACTACATCTCTCAATTTACCACGGACATTAGACACATTTCCGGGAAGAATAACGTCGTGGCAGACACCTTGTCCAGAATCGAGGAGCTCCAGCAACCAGTAGATTTAACGATCCTCGCCAAGGCGCAAGAAACCGACCAGGAGCTTAAACAGATCTTGGAAGGAGACACCGGGTACAGCATCAGCCTGAAGAAGCTGACAATACCAGGTTCATCGACAGCGCTCTACTGTGACGACAGCACCACGACCATCAGACCCTATGTGACTCCAGAGTATAGACGGCAGGTATTCAACAGCCTACACTCACTCAGCCATCCGGGCACTAAGGCCTCCGCAAAATTAGTGGCCGAGCGATTCATATGGCCCGGTTTAAATAAAGATTGTCGTGAATGGGCTCGAGGTTGCTTAGCCTGTCAGAAGGCGAAGGTAACGAGGCACGTTCAAGCACCTTTGGGTACGTACCAGTTGCCAAAAGCTAGGTTTACCCACGTGCATATTGACCTGGTAGGGCCTCTGCCTCCTTCTCAAGGATACCGGTACTGCCTCACAGCCATAGACCGCTTTACGCGATGGCCTGAGGCGATACCAATCATGGATATAACTGCTGAAACGGTGGCGAAAGCACTACTCTCTACGTGGATCTCAAGATTTGGTTGCCCTATAGATATAGTGACCGATCGAGGGGCACAATTCGAATCGGCTCTGTTTAGTTACCTGGCGAAGGTCATCGGGTTCAAGCATCGACGCACAACTGCTTACCATCCAGCCTGCAACGGATTGATCGAGAGGTTCCACAGACAGCTGAAAGCGGCGATCATATGCCATGCGCATGACAGCTGGACAGAAGCCTTACCGTTGGTGCTCATGGGAGTAAGGAGCGCTTTTAAGGAAGAGCTGCAAACATCCTCTGCAGAATTGGTTTATGGTGAACCGCTCCGACTGCCTGGGGAATTTTTCCAGCCCAGCACTGACACCACAACTGACCTCACCGACTTCACAGCACGCCTGAAGAATATAACTACCAAACTTCAACCTGTGCCTACCTCAAGGCATGGTCAGAAGAAGACGTTCATATTCAAGGACTTGGCATCATCCACCCACGTCTTCTTGAGGGAAGACGCTGTGCGTGGAGCGCTGAAGCCAGCATACACAGGCCCACATGCAGTGCTGGAAAGAGGAGAAAAGATTTTTAAAATACGGGTCAACGGGAAGATCATCACCGTAACCATTGATCGCTTGAAACCAGCATACCTGTTAGACGAGTCGACACCTGGAAAAGAAAAAGAGCCTGAAAAAGAAAACACGCTGAAACCTGTGAGAAGAAAAAGAACAGTTAGTAAGAAAGAAATAGAAAAAGAACCACAGAAGGAAAACATAGTAAGAAATACTAGATCAGGCCGCCGTGTTACCTTCCCAGATTATTATCGCCCGTGAGACGGTCTCTGGGGGGGACTGATGTGGCGATGCCACCTATATGTATATACTTATAAATACGTATTATTTACTTATATACATAAATATCACATACAAATTACATATATACTTATATAGTACACGATACCTAATAAATACATCACATAAACATAATTACATAATTAAATATAACACTAAATTCATAATAGACACATACATAATAATTTACACATATACATACATACATACGCATTAATGTGGATAGATAAAATACATACTTAATCCTATAAATAACATAAACATCAATACCTACCAAATACCTACTCGTTCGAGTGCCCGGCCGGCCCGCCGGCACCGGCCGTGTCGGCTGCAGTCAGCTATCACCGCGCGCCGCTTCAACCGGTCCTGGATAGTCGCGGCCTTGGACGCCGCCCGATGCGCCGGCGCTCCCCGCCGCGCAGTGCAGATCTCGATCCCACGCTGAACGCACGTCGCTTGGCGCTCCGCCCGTCTTCGTATCTATCGCATCCCCCGGTGAGTTCGCTCGCATTTTTAAGTGTTTACCACGTCGGGTGCCTTCCATCACTTCAAAAGGACTCTGTCACAGCAACCACATCGCACTCTTGGGATAGAAGACATTTCCTAAAGTAGCTAAGTTTGGTGTTTAACCCTCTGACGTTTTGATAAATTATGTCTATCGTCGCTCGCATTTTCTGTTTAGCGGTCGGATATCCCTGTGTTCGTGCCGTCGCCAGTGTAGGACTTTCGAAAAAACCACGGCTTTACCCGAGCATTCTGTGGCCAAACTTCGGCGGATAGGCATTTTCCATACAATTCCGGTGGTACTCCAATTTTATATGACTTATAATCTCCTTTTGCCTTGAGCTCGTGCACCGTGCAAGTTTTTTCTGGGCACATAGATTTCAGGTATGCGCGAATATCATCTGCGCCTGATATCATGTTCCACAAGTGTATAAATTTTAAAAACTCTACTGCTTTCAGGGTCGTAACTGCAGGCCCTGCTGTGCATCGCACAGAGGAGAAACGTTTCCTAGTAGTATTAGCCTCCTTTCCTTTGACTATGTGGAAACTTTCGCCATCTGTAGGATTACTGTTTCCTCGATCTGTGGAGATAACAGGAATTCGATCTACACTGCTTTCTCTGGATACCGTGGGAGACCCTGCACTACCTGCCCTGTGTAGTAGAGACCTGTCACCTGCACCTTCTTCGCCGTGTTTTTCCGCTCCAGCCTTAGACTTGTGTGCTTTTCGTGTCCTGCGTCTACGTTTTGGTTTCAGTGCGGGAGAGACATTATCAGTGATATCTTGTTGTCCTGATTCCGTGCAGCGACTACAGGCTGGTGGAAACTCTAACTGCTCTAACCTCCTGTTAACCACGTCGAGCTTATCAGAGCAATCAGTAAGAGCTGTCTGGTATTTTGCCAGTGTGGAAAGGGCGGCACCTAATTGCGTCGACAACAAACTCATTTGGTCTCTGAGATGATTTATTTCTTGTATCATAGAGCTCGTCTCACCTGCTCGCTGTGTTAGTAGCGCCGATTCGTCGCTTTTGGCATCTGTTGATTGAGTCTGTGTCTTAGGTTTCTCGCTCTTGGTCCGGACTGAGATATTTTTGACAGTCAGAGGCGTACCTACCGGCGTCGTACAATTTGGTCCTGTCTTTTTGTAGGCAATACAGCACTCAGGGCACACCCACGAGTCCTTTTCCGCCAGTGTAAGCTGTTTATTTATGCAGGATACGTGATAAAGCTTACCGCACGTAGCCAACATACACTCAACATACTCCTGACCTATTTGAAGTTCGAACGGGCACCCATGGCAGATAAACTCAGCACTGTCGCCTCTCTTCACTGTCGCCATCGTGTAAGAGTCACTTTTACCGAGCAGCAAATACAGTTCAACTTAGCTCAATCGCGTAGCACTTCCCGTAGCTCTCGTAGCACTCCGTAGCAGTGGCTGGCGTAGTCGATGATCGAAGCTGCGATGACGTCAGTACGCACTTGTTCCAGTGATGTTTTTCGACGCCAAAGCAAAGTGATCCGTGGCCGAACGGCAATGATAGCGGTCTGTCAATCCGGCGGTGCGGGTTCGATCCCGAGGAACTCCCAGAAATTCGTTGTCTCTTTCTAGACACGCCCACTGGGCGGAGATAATCCGTAAGAACTCCGCAAGTGGGACAAGGAATTAAATAAACCAATCACAATTTAAATATTAAAATAAATTTGCGTGGATTCACTGTAAGAGAGACACGTCCGCTCCACGAGGCAGCGGGGGCCGTATTCATCACATAACACGTCCCTTCAAAATATTTAGTTAAAATCTTAAATATTTGACTGAAAAAAAAAAATCTCCTTTGGTGTGTACAAAACAATCAATGTTGTAAAATTTTTAACAAGAAGCATAATAATAGAATATAATATAATCGTTTTTAAAGTCCCACCCACACGGGTCGAACGCGTTACGCGATAAAATATTTTTTTACCATCGTTTCGGCCAGGTTGTCACGTCAATAAATGAAATATGAAATTAACGAAAAATCGTTTCGTGGTTTATTGTATTGTGAAATTATCACGACAAACGAAGACAATATTACAATAACAAATCTATTTTGACTGGATATAAACTACAATATTTTTTATAACAAGTTGGTATATTTTTACTGGAATAATTTTGTAATATTTCTGAACTGCAATATTTTATTTCGTTATTAAATAAATATTTAAGCTTCGATATATTCGAAATATTAACAACTTCCCTGAATTCGAACAGTTTTCCATGTTCTCAGAATTTTTGTTCTACTTGGTATAAAATTAATTAATTTTCGCTGAATAAAAGTTATGTTTCAAACCTGCTAAGTGGGCAACCCTGGCAAACTATCTCAACTATTTGTAAATCTGAAACTTGCAGCCCTGTTGAAAATATTTCTGCTGACACTAGAGTTACACATTCTTGCCTGGTTCGAACTTTTATACAGTGTGTAAAGCTAATGTGGGCGAATTTCTTAACGGTGATTACTGATTAGTATAAGGACATAAGAAATGTAATGAGATTTTTATAATTGAAATTTACATATAATCCATACAAAATATATTTAAATTATTTTAAGCGGGTTACTCACGCATAAAGCTCGGCCACACATGCGCGTTTTGAGAGTGTAGGCAGAGCGCAATGATCGGCTGGTGGCGTAGCGCCCAGCGGACGCTGGTGGGAACTAACGAGCGCGGGCTTCGAGCGCATTTAGCGCGCATTCCGCTCCGCTAACGCTACGCTATCAAAACGCTTTATGTGTGGCGGAGGCTTTATTTAGGGCTAAGTGACATAAACACACTCGCTTCAAACGCTTTTTAAAAGCTCATATCTATGTAATATCAATTCCTGTTATCGCAACCATGTACAGTACATTGCTCCTGAGAAAAGTTTCTAAAATTAATTATGGGGTGAAAATTAGTAACTTTAAAACACTTAAATAACAACACCAATGACCTCTAAGTCTGTTTTAATGTTTTGCCCGTATAAGGGTTACACACTGTATAATTCTAGACTTTGCTGACGACATGGATGAGATATAATTATTCAGTATTAACAGTAACGTTCAGACCAACTCGTGAATCTCGTGATATCCTATCTTTCTCGTATGTAAAGCTAATTTTTGACGTAAATTAAAGTCCGAATCGGGTAGATAGATCACCGATCCAATTCTCTAAGAGCTTTTGATATAAATTTGATCGAAATTTGCTGACAAACTATGTAATTTGATGAAACGTAATTAAATTATTGAAACACTCGTGCTTATAATATTTGAGGCGAAATTGAAGATTTTAGTTCTTAGAATTGTTTGATGTTGAATTTGATAGCCTATCAATTTATTAGTCTTGACGAGTTTGTGTATCGATGATGAAATTAAATTATTGAGAACTTTTGACTCTTTTGAGCGAGAAATGACGAAAAAACAATATGGTCACAGTAGGCGAAAGAACGACCAACCTCCGTGCTCCGAGCTGGCAGCCTGCACGGGAAGCATGGTCGCGCGATAGACGATAAAATAGCAGGCCGTCCCTATCGCACTTTTACTAATACTTTTACTAATAGTGCGATAGGGACGGCCTGCTATTTTATCGTCTATCGCGCGACCATGCTCCCGTGCTGGTCGGTAGGTACGGATGCCGCTGCCAGCGCGCGTCTTTTGTTTTTGTACATATTTTTTTAATTCAGTCTCGAACTGCCACTGAGGCACAAATCGTCACTACTTTTAAAAAATCTCGTATCTCACGCTGTTCCTGAAAGTTAAAACGCAGTAAGTCTATATGCATTACACACAGTCATACTTACTACAATTTTCTTTTCATTGACAGACGAAGATACAAGTTTTTTTAAAGTAGTGACGAAATGTTTCTTTTGCACATACTTTTGTAAATATATGTGTAAATATACTCAGTGAAACAAGTCTGTCAGTAAATAAGAACAAAGAAAACTATAGGTATCCTTTTCTCTAGCACCCTAAAGAAAAGGAGGCATACCTATAGTTTTCTTTGTTCTTATTTACTGACAGACTTGTTTGACCGAGTATAGCTAGCCTTTTTAGGGTTCCGTAGTCAACTAGGAACCCTTATAGTTTCGCCATGTCTGTCTGTCCGTCTGTCCGTCCGTCCGTCCGTCCGTCCGTCCGTCCGTCCGTCCGTCCGTCCGTCCGCGGATAATCTCAGTAACCGTTAGCACTAGAAAGCTGAAATTTGGTACCAATATGTACATCAATCACGCCAACAAAGTGCAAAAATAAAAAATGGAAAAAAATGTTTTATTAGGGTACCCCCCCTACATGTAAAGTGGGGGCTGATATTTTTTTTAATTCCAACCCCAACATGTGATATATTGTTGGATAGGTAACTAACTTTTAAACTTTCTAACTTTTGAACCATATGTTTAAAAGTGGAAAATGTCTGCCTTGGGTGAGACTTGAACTCACGGCCTCTGGAAAAATCATCTGCCAAAAGTAGAACTTATAACCTAATACTTTCTATCGATTGAAAATTGTTTTGCTAATGTTAAAACATATGTTTAAAATATATGAAAAAAATCACAAAAGTAGAACTTTATAAATACTTTCTAGGAAAATTGTTTTGAACTTGATAGGTTCAGTAGTTTTTGAGAAAAATACGGAAAACTACGGAACCCTACACTGAGCGTGGCCCGACACGCTCTTGGCCGGTTTTTTTGTATTTATATTTTTATCTTTTTCTGTGGGTGTTATATACATAATTGTAATATACTGTATAGCTGAAGTTTTTACGTGTTTCATCCACCATCAGCGACCCCACAGCTTACAGTCACAAAACACATAATAGTTATTTATGTGACTGGATAGTGCCTTATTATGTATAGTTGCAATCATAACTTTAGCTACATCTATATTGTAATTATACTACATCTATACTATATGTACATATATATATTATAGTAGGTCATCCTTGTAGGCAAAACGTTCCATCCCGTTTCTACCGTAGGTACCGGTTGGGTGTGTTTCCCTAAGTGACCGGCCACATCAGAGCGTCGCGTGTCTCGGGGCGCGCAACGGACGTCCGCGCCACGCCACCTGAGTGTAATTCAAAAAGCGTCTCCTCAGTACATTTTGTATAGGAAGGACGTAAAACGCGCCCCAGGTGGCGTGGCGGCGGCGTGGCGCGCGCCGCGCCGCTTGGCGGCGACGCTCGCGACGCTCTGATGTGGCCGGTACCTAAGAAAGACATTATTTTCAACATATACAATATATATATAACTAGCATTTGCCCGCGGCTTCGCTCGCGTTAGAAAGAGACAAAAAGTAGCATATGTCACCTTCCAACGCTTCAACTATCTCCAATTGAAAAATCACATCAAACCGACGCTTCGTTTTGCCGTGAAAGGCGGACAAACAAACAGACACACACTTTTACATTTATAATATTAGTATGGATAAAGACACCAAAAACTCATTGTTTCCCATCATGAAAACCTCAAAGTACAATTAAAAAGATAGTAAAACTGTCTTATGTAGGGCACTCTTTACGCTTAAATGCAATTTTCGACCTCCACAATATATTTTAAGATCGTTTCTCCTCTGTAAGTGCAGTTACAAGTTTCAATTGTTAAAAATGATAATTTTACGATCCAAGATGGCGTCCATTAATATTCATTTAAAGAACATTGAACCACAATTGATCTTTGCCTTTGGATAGTTAAGATTATTGGATTTAAGTAGTTTGAGACGGATCCTGTGATTGCTGATCTGATACAAAAGTTTTGAATATTTTTACATGGAAAACCATTTATCAAGGTACCTAAAGTACATGAGGGTGAATCAACTTTTTCTTGCCTGTTATTGCCATGGTTACGGTGCCCTGAGTCACGCTAGTTTTATGCAAAATTATGCTACTTAAACTATGCAAACATGCATTTTTCTGATGTTAACAAGCCCTTTCCTTAATTTGCCACCTACAAACATGGACTACATGCATGCTTGCATAATTTCGGTAGCATAATTTTGCATAAAACCAGTATGACTCAGGAAACCGTAACCATGGCAATAACAGGCAAGAAAAAGTGAACCCGTGAACAAAATAAATGTACGTACGTAAGTATCGAAACAAAGACTAGCCATAAAATTTTATTTCTGGCTTAAAAAATCATTATACCAAGCACACTGGTGACACTTTAATTAATAAATGTGTTATAATTATTCTTATTCTTAGACAGCGTCCCCAATTGAGCATTTCTGAAATTTTGTGATTTCAGTGTGATATTTTTGAAAAAAAAAATAATATTTCCACTCAGAATTACTAGCTTTTTCAATCCTAGTAGTAAAAAAAATTGTCCCATACGATTTTTTCTTATTTTGTTACCATTTTCCGTACATGTTGTATGCGGTAACAAAAGAGGAAAGTAACAAAAATGTATGGAAATGCTGGGACACTTTTTGTCTCCCAGTGAGATTGAAAGTACTCGTAATTCTGAGTACAATTGACCTAAAATTCCCTAAAACAATCAAAATTTTTTTATTGGCAAAAAAAAAGAAATGCTCAATTAGGCGTCGCGTGTCGCCACGCCGCCTGGGGCGCGTCTTACGTCCTTCCTAAACAAAATGTACTGAGGAGACGTTTTTTGAATTACATTCAGGCGGCGCGGCGTGGCGCGGACGTCCGTTGCGCGCTGCAAGACATGCGTCTTATGAGTGTGGATAGTCCCTTATAGGTCAGTTTGCCCCCCTTTTTCTCCAACGTGAAGAATTAGGACGGCATATTGCCTATGGGCTATGATTATATTTCTATGATAGTGTACGAATAATATCTGCCTAAAACGTACAAAAATATAATTCATGAGATTGTTATCGTTGTTAATAGTTAGGTAAATAGTATTTAATATCGCCATCACCTTAACCTATGTACGGTTAAGGACTAATCCGCTATTTTTAAGGTCAAAATAATCATGACCAAACTAGACATGTGTGTGTGTGTGTTGTAGACGTGTGTAATGGTAGTATAGTCACGACGTCGTGTCTCACTGACTTGTCAAGGATAGAAATGTCATGTGTGATTTATATTTGACCTGTTGCTTAATCGTGTCAAAAATGTTTTTATATGTGATTTATTTTGCTTAAAGTATATTTGGATATGCTTTGACCGATATGGGCAGACTGCAAATTGACAGAAATGTATGTGGAAAGCGTGCAGTCGTGCGGTCCCATATTGCAGTCGGATTGCAGTTCGTATGTCTAATATGTACGTAGTCTTAACTGCTTTTCATACTCTGACGCTTGGGAAACCTGGGAAAAGAATATGTCACTTTTCGTTCATATTTGATTAAGTAGGTAGTCGAAGATGAAACCATATTTACTCTAATATAAAAGTATCTCTAAATATATTTTTAGGTTAACATTTGAACATGTTATTCAAAGAAACCCCAGCATTTTATAATAACTTCTAAGAGACCTGTCACCTGCAAAAAGCCCCGACTCTAAGCAAAAGGCGGTAACTTATAATATCATTTTTTTCTGTATCAAAGTAGATTGCGAGTTAAACTCGGTTTTCTTCGGATTTCGCTCTTCAATGCGGAAAGAGCGTCAGCAGAAAAGTTTTATAAGGAAAAACTGTCTAGCAATTTGTTTTATATTCAAATAAAGTGGGTTGGAATTAGTCCTGTTGCATCAATGGATAATGCTATTTTATCTTCTGAAAAGTAACAAACAAATATGTGTGTTTATGTCATGTCCAAAGGCCAGGTCAGAAGTACTCGAAACCGACGAGCGTGTATGAGAAACGTTATGAAAGTGTGTGAAGCGAAAGTGATTTGTCAGGATCGTAGTAAATGGAAATCCGTGATCTCTGCCTACCCCTCTGGGAAACAGGCGTGATTGTATGTATGTATGTATGTCATGTGACATGTCCGGTTTTCAACTGTATTCAAGCTAATATTGTCTTCGGTATTGTATTGTTTTATTTTATGTAGCTTTATTTGACATTCTTATGCACAGAACTATATTTAGATAGAAGAAACAAGTTCATCTATTTGTATAGGGGCCGAGCGTGTCAAATTTTGTACTGAAGTTGTTTCTTGCCTGTAATTTTAATTAAGTCTCAGGCTCTTGATTGTTCATAATTTTTGTGGTGTTGCAATTGAATATCACGTAACGAGGCATTTTTTATGTTTTTATTGACTTCAACTTACAAAAATTGACGCCCGAAAGCTGCAAGCTGCGATTAAAGACGGACAACTCAGTGGATTTCACTGAGTTTATTTGACACGCTAAGTAGATACGTTTGCTTGATCTATGGTATATATGACATCTGTGTTCTTATGCGTATTTAAATCGTCAATTTTCCTTTCAAACTGTCATCATAATATAAGTAGACATTCATTCTCATACACAATACAAAAGTATCAAACACTTTCTATTTTCCTATAGTTATGTACTTTGAGCTTCAAAAGTGCATGGCGAATTTATCAATGAATTCATTCATAATTTCTCCATGCAATTTTACAGCTCACTGTACCTTATGTCTAGTGGAAAACGACATATGCAAGAAATAGATTCTTAGCTAGAGCTTGTAGTACTTATAATGAGAAATTTTCTGATATTGATATTTTCCATTTATCGTTACCACAGTTTGTTTCTGCAATAAAACGTAAAGTTAAAAATTAAAATTATGTCTTTAGTAAGTACTTATTTCCTAAAGTTAACAATATAATTTTCTATAATTTTGTTGTAGATACTTGAGTTTTGCATGTGCTAAATTTAAATTGTTACAATGTCAACTTCTGAGCAACATAGCTGTTATTATTCATAAGTGGAAACTGTGTGGCTTGTGAATGTGTAATCTGATTTTACTAGATGTATTGTTTTGCCTGTTTGTTTCCCAAAGGTTTAAATAAATAAATAAATAAGACATAAGGTACAGTCAGCTGCAAAATCGCATGCAATTGCTGACTTACGGTCATGTCAGTCAGTCAGTATGTACAGAACTCAATTTTAAGTTAAGAGGATACGGTAGCGAAAATGCTAAAATGGAAAGGAGCCCCCCTTTCAACTTGGGAATTTTAGTTAAATATATTGTACAAGTGTTATTAACTAGATTTATCGAATAAAAAATGTCCATTAAGAACAACTCAGTCAAAAGATATTTCCAAAAAATCTTTAAAATCGTGCCGCTCTCGACTCTTTCCTCCTTCAAAACTTAATAAATCGGAACGAAATTTGAGAATCTGAATAACAATGAAATGATCTATGTCGGACCGTTTAGCTTTTTTGGTTAATTGTTACCAATCTTGAGTATTACACCTTTTTTTGCGCCACAATGAAAAAGGCCGTTTTTTGGAAATTTTTGATTGGCTCTAGAGTCTTTAAAAAGCAGAATATCAAAAAAATCAAAACGGTCCGACACAGATAAAAATAATAACAATCTGTGTTGAAAAAAACATTGCTCTATCTTCAAAAACCAGGGAGGAAATAGTCGAGAGCGTTTGTATGGAGAATTGACCCCTACCGTATCGTCTTAATATTAATACTAACCTAAACAGTTTACCAAGTGATATACTTTTCTTGAAAATGCTGTTGAAATTGATAGCACCAATTTTTAGAATACACATGAGATAATATTGTCAAATTCTAGTTCATAATTTTTAACATACTCCTTGAAAAGTTTTTACTGAATTCAAAGTTGGTAATAGTAAATAAATAAATATTAGGCGTGAAGTACACAGAAGGGATGCACGTCATAAGACGCGGAACGGACGCCCGCGCCGCGTCTCACGACTTACGTCGCCTGTGAGGGTTGCCGCTTAAGTACTAATACTGATATATTATCTTGCACTAATTGACCCTACGTTAAACCAAAAAAACCGGCCAAGTGCGAGTCGGGCTCGCGCACAAAGGGTTCCGTAGCAGCAAATATAATAAACCAATAACTTAACCAAAATTACAGTTAAATCAACCTATCTCAAAAACTATAAGAGATACTTTGATCAAACCAAAAATCGTTGAAAGAGTTAATTAGCATGCATCACCTCTATTTTTTTTAGAATTTTATACCCCGTAGTTATAAAAATAGAGGGGGGGGGGACATACTTTTTACGACTTTGAGAGCTGATATCTCAAAAACCGTTCACTTTAAGAAAAATGTTTTTTAGAAAACTTTATATCATTTTAAAAGACCTTTCCATTGATACCCCACACGGGTATGTACATCGAAAAAAAAATTTTCATCCCTCAGTTACATGTATGGGGGGCCCCACCCCCAATTCTTTTTTTTACTATTTAGTGTCATAATTTTGTAGCGGTTCATACAACACATATTCCCATCAAATTTCATCACTGTAGTACTTATAGTTTCCGAGTAAATCGGCTGTGACAGACGGACAGACGGACAGACGGACAGACGGACAGACGGACATGACGAAACTATAAGGGTTCCGTTTTTGCCATTTTGGCTACGGAACCCTAAAAAGCTTGTTTATTTTTATAATTGTATGTATATCATTATTTTGTAATACATAAAGTTTATCATAAAAATCTTGTGGGTTTTTACTCAAACGTCAAATTTTGAGTTAGTTTTCCGTAAAAATAGGATAATAATTAATTTAAATAAACTTACTACTAGTACCTATTGCCGCAAACATTCTCATTTCCTTGCAGACGCTACCCTAATCCACCTCAGTCATTCGTCTCTCGCAATCATTTGTTAGGATATGAGCACTGACGCCATATGACGTCACGCTGACTTGACAGATGGAATTTTGGAATCCGCGGGTTATGCGGTTTTGCCGCGGGGTGGGTGATTAAGATATAAATAGCGCAGATGGTGTAATCAAAGATTGTTATGAATTGTTTGGTTCAGCAGGAAATGTATTGGAAATTTGTTCTTGCAGTTGTGGCTCAATTTTGATAAAATAATCATTTGAAAAATATAACGTTTTACCAATGTCACGAAATGATTAATGAAGTAATGTAATGTCATAGTCATGGGATTCGCAATGATCAAAATCAATAATCAATTATTTCTTAGTAATTGACGATATGTTTGACTGGTAGAGAATGCCTTGAGGCATTAAGTCCGCCATTTGTAGGTACTTTTTTCAATTGTACAATAAAGTTTAAATAAATAATAATTGACATGGCATAAATCTATACCCACCTTATCTACCATATTTCTAAATAATATTTAATAATATTTATTTGCTTACCTATGTCACTGTTTCCTGTGACCTGAATGGTTTTAAATGTGAGTACGTTTTCGTTAATTAAATGAAAATAAAAATGAAAAATTAAAATGAAAAACTTGTTACAATGGCATGAACAATGGTTAACTACGCCTCAGATGAATAATTTAGCAGTTTATCTTTGAAACTGGCTTTTTTCAAAACATTACATCGCCGGACGAATTAAATAAACAATACAATTTTGCAAAAGTATTAATTAAAAATTGTTTTTGCTTAGCACACAGTCACTGTATGACTGATGAACTTTTTTTGTATTTCGCGGGTTATGTGGTTTCGCCCTGGGGTTTAGATTAAGATGTAATAAATTGCGCGCAGCTGTTGCCAGTAATCAATGGTTATGTTCGAATCGGTTGGGGTTTGTATCCCGTTCAAATTATATGTTATGTCAGTTTGGTGATTGTAATTTTGTACTTGTTGAGACTAGATGGCGCTGTTGGAGCTTTAAAGTAATGATAAGACATTAATTTAAAATTGTGTGTCAAAAAATTACGTGTTAAGCAAAAATATTGCTTTTGACATTGATAATTATATTGTATCCTTACATATCTGGGGAAAAATATTTTTAGGGATTTTAAAAGATACAAACCTCTATTTTAGTTTTTAAATAACAGATTTATTAATTTATGACTTAAAATTCTCCATTACCTATAATCTACATGCTATATTTTCAGAGACAATTAAATTACTCGTTACTATAATCAATATCTTCTTTTTCAGGTACGTAATTAAATCAACATTTAATAAGTTCAACATCTTCAAAGTAAGTACCTACCCCTATGAAGGAAAATAAACTCACAAATCCTTTTCATAAGAAATCTCACAAAATCTATCAAAACTTTCCAAGCGTAAAAGCTTATGTTTTTGACAGCCCTGTTTCTGATAGCCCTAAGTTGGCAGCCCTGGTTATTGTTTTGAATACAAAATAGGGGTAATTATGAACCTGGGGGAAGGTAAACTTAATGGTCTTCAAATGCAGATGCGCAAAAGAATGGAGACGCTTTCAAAGTAATTTCAAGTCTGTCTTGTATTTAAGATTTACATATTCCTTTAATGTAATAATAAGTATGTACAATTCACGTCATATCGAATGAAGCATGTTTCGAGTGGCAAGGCAAAACAATACACCTTCGTCTTCATCAGCAGTTTCATGTGCTTACAAGTTTTTATAGAATCTACACTAACAAAAACTTGTTATAAGTGACCGGCCACATCTAAGAGACGCATGTCCTGAGGTGCGGAACGGACGTTCGCGCCACGCCGCCTGAATGTAATTCAAATGTACTGAGGAGACGTTTTTTGAATTACATTCAGGCGGCGTGGCGGAGACGTCCGTTGCGCGCCCCGAGACACGCGACGCTTAAGTGGGAACGCTGCCTAATGATGTTGATACGCAATAATGTGTTATCCCACATGCATTTTGCAACAAGATGTCAATTGAAAAAATTTACGACTAAAGTTGACATTTTGTTGCAAAATTCATGTGGGATGACACGTCATGTGGGATGTCACGCCCCCTAGTGAGTTACCATCGTAACACCTATCTAAGAACATGCACCAATCAATCACAAACCTATTACTGAAAACCGCATTAAAATCGGTTTAGTAAGTTTAGGAGATAATCGGTAACATTCCTTTGCACAAACACACAAATTCACAATCTCTCACCCTAAACGCATATACCTACCTTTTCCGTGCCGTCGTGGGTAAAAATGAGAACGACCGGTCTGGCGCAGTCGGTAGTGACCCTGCCTGCTCAGCCGATAGTCCTGGGTTCGGATCCCGATATGGGCATTTGTTTATTTAAAATAAAATCATAATTACTTTATTTTCCAACTTCGAGGAATCGGCTTTAATATAAGAAAATATACACGAAATAACTCCATTTAATTTTTACTTTTTAATATAGTTATCAGCACGGGAAGCATGGTCGCGCGATAGACGATAAAATAGCAGGCCGTCTCTATCGCACTATTTGTAAGTGCGATAGGGACGGCTTGATATTTTATCGTCTATCGCGCGACCATGCTTCCCGTGCAGGTCACTTAGAGGTCATTGTGGCAATCTTTGGGGGAGGCCTATGTCCAGCAGTGGACGTCTTTCGGCTGATATGATGATGATGAATAGACTTAGAGGCCTGGGTATTGTCATATATTTTCTTATTGGACTTATTTAAGTACTTATCGTATTTTTTTACATTTATGTACTTAATCACCGAAGTAAACGCGTCACTGTGTCTAACTTCATACTAAGTAATATATTGCTCTTCTTATACCTAATATTACCAAGATTTGGTTTATAGTGTCACCAACCTATCTAAGAGATATGCCCGGCTGTTGACATAATATTAACCTAGGGTTCGGGAAAGAATAAACAAACACCAGTATTTTATACAAAATTCTTTATTATGTACACCCTAAATAAAATCTAACTCAGTAACTTGGTAGAGCAAGATTTGTTTCGTTAAACTGTTATTTACATCAAGTTCAGTTCGATCATAAAACCTAGGAAAAACACAGATCCTATGTGTAACACCATCCATAGATCAAACTAATTTTAAGATAAACCTAATATATAGATTAAACCACCACCAAACAAATTGTTGTAAACAAAAATTATTACTCAGTAAATGTGTGACTCTTAATGCTATACCTAGAACTGAAACTAAAACTGGATCTGGCAAATGTTGCAATCATGAGATAGGCTTTCAAGTATTCATTTTATAGTTATTAACTTTTGAATAGAAAGGTTTTAAATTAAGATTTTAACTGTAAAAAGAAACAAACCAAAAGGTAAAACCAAAAAAAAACCAACACAATAGGTACCTGCTATCGCTGAAGTCCCCGAAGAAACACTCCGTTCCCGGCTCCGGATTCATTAGTGAAGTATGAACATTCTCCTCCCCTACAATAGAAATAGAATAATAAGAACCACGTTTATAAGCTAAAGAATTTCCCTACTTCTTCTAAGATTGAACTACGGTAACACTTACCGGAAAATACTTCAGCAGACCAGCATTAAAATTATTAGGTCTCGGCACAACCACCGAAACGCCAACGCATATCAGCAACAGCTGTAGTGCCGGTAGTCTGAGGACCTATTGCTCCTATCCTCGATGTTGGAACTACACATTTCCAAAACACCAAATTAAAACTTTTCCTTATTATGCATCTATAAACTTCCTCGAGATGCATATGCATTCCATGCCAATAAACATCATTATTATCTTATAAAATTAATTTCTGTACATATTTAGTCAGAAAACGCCTTTTCTTCACGTCCAGAATTTTCCATATCCCTTCATTTGTTCTTTCTCTATCCAAATTCAAATTCCCCACCATAGAGGTAACTAGCCAAAAAGTCCTGAATAAACTAGATGAACAAAACCTTTATGCTGAAACTATAAGATAGACTGAAAGTATAGGAATGTAATTTTATTAATTTAACTAGAACATATTATTTATTTATTAGAAAAAATAAAATCATAATAGTACAAAAATACATACCACGTCAGTAACACAGATACTCACTAGGTGTCGCTACGTGACAATAGTAAAAAAAATAACACTAAAAAACAGAAATCATTGAACAAAAACTTCAACAGACTTCTTCAAATCCTTTAGAAGGAAATCAGAGCCTTTGATTTACTCTAATACTTTCGTAACCTACTTTTGAAGAAACTAAAAAAAACATGGTCGAGGAAGCAAATAAACTTTTTTCCTTTGTCACATCCAACTCTGTCACCTTGGCCGATTATTACACCGTATCTTATGAGCTTATGTTTAATTTAAGTATCAAGTAAAGATCGTTTTTTGATAATATTAATATTTTCGGAAATAATCGCTCCTAAAGGAAAAAAAAGTGCGTCCCCCCCCTCTAACTTTTGAACCATATGTTTAAAAAATATGAAAAAAATCACAAAAGTAGAACTTTATAAAGACTTTCTAGGAAAATTATTTTGAACTTGATAGGTTCAGTGGTTTTTGAGAAAAATACGAAAAACTACGGAACCCTACACTGAGCGTGGCCCGACACGCTCTTGGCCGGTTTTATTTATTAAAGGACTCGTACTCATTAAGACAATCGTAACGTAATAAACCAAAACTGAATGGATTCCGTTGATTTTTCCTGTCTCCGCCACTTAAACAGAATGATGGTACTTCATACTTCGATTGCATTGTCATTAGTGAGCTATAACGGTATTTTACTATATATTCGATAAGCTAAATGTAAAAATTTTGTTTAACCTAACAATGGGAAGTGGATGTAATTTAGCTTGTAAAAAATCATGTTGCAAGTTAAATTAAGTGTAAAATACATGACTAGAGAGAGAGAGAGAGAGGAAGATCAATGTTATTATTGTTTTTAATATGCTCCTCGAGGTCTTCCCTGTGGTATGGCATACAAAATCTGTCATATTATCTGTTATGTGCCTAGCGCGACTGCAATAAAATATAATTTTAGAACAAAACGGGACTTAACCGCGTAAACACTTACATTTTTATTTGGCCCGACGTTTCGAACATCACATTATGTTCGTGGTCACGGGTAGACTGACGAGGAATTGCATCAACATCTAGCCAGCTAGCTTCTAGCTAGCATAATTATGAGTGCAAATCGTGTTAGTCTAAATCAATATATTCCAATAATAGTACATTACATCAGAGGCCGGGAAAATGAGGATTTCCGGCCAAGTGGGTATATACGGGAATCCGTTTTCACGCCGAGGCATGTATAGTGCTTTTCTCAAACATACAACGAAATAAAAAAAAATGCTCTATAGGACAATATTTTATAAAAAAAAGTTACTTTGCAGGCCTAGGCCTAAAAAATAATATGAAATCCCTTTACAGTCCTCTCGAGTTGTTGCGCCCAAAAAGCGATACTTCCCAGCCCATTTTAAGGAACGTAAAGACAATATTTCATTGCATGTTTGAGAAATAGTACATTACGATACAAGTGCGTAAAATAGGAAGTTCGAATTTACTTTTCGCACGTGTATCGTACGACGTTTTTCAGTACAGATAAGCCTCCGAAGTTTCGATCTAACATATAATGAACCACTTCTCGCACTAGTGCGTAAAAAAAAAAACCATCTGTGTTTAATACAAAACATATAAAGTGTAAGCTTAGCTTAAGTATTTTTAGTTGTAGCAACATAATTTGTAGTTGCCTTATGTTTGCAACTCTCTCTCTTCTTCCGCGATCCAACCCGACGACATTGTACGCGACCACTTAATGTAACTTTAATTGTTTAAAAAGTTAATAAAACGTAATTTAAATTCAAAAAGCGCATTTTGTTTTCTCCAATTTGATACTGAAAAATATGTTTCAACATTGATACAATTAGTTACTACCCACAGATTTCGGATCACAGTTTGGATTGTACAGATATATGTCAAATATCAAATAAAATCTCCACTAATGAGCTCGGTGTGAGTAGCGGCCGCCTCCCCTTCTGCAAATAAACAGTTCAGTGAAAACTCTTATCATCCCCTAAGATAATATCAGCTGTTAAAGACAGGCCCCGTCTCGGCCGCTTTCTACTGAAAACGTTTTGATACTTTGTGATGGTTTTATCCTACTATGAAACGAAAGGATTTCATTTTTGAAATAGCGTTCAAAACTGTTACAAATGAACCAAAATTTACAAATTACAATTAGAATTTTTTTTTAATAAATAAATATGTTATTTATTTCATCCCAAAAAATACAGTTCTTAAATGTTAAATACACAAATATAATAATAAAAAAATACAGTCTCTTAGTATTTAACCAGTAAAAATAAAAATCTATTTAAAATAAAATAAAATAACTTCGACCTTTCTTCCCAATAAGCCAAATTTCTGTCACTTCACTTTACGCAAAATATATTGAGGATATCCCGGCATCTCCGTTTTGGTATCTCTGCTTTTCAAATTCATCATTTTTTTTTTCAGCAAATAAATAAGATTTTTAAGGTTTAGTTATGTAGTAAAGAAAGATAAACAGTGAAAATTCTTATCATCCCCTAAGATAATATCAGCTGCTAAAAGACTGGCCCCGTCTCGGCCGCTTTCAACAGAAAACGTTTTGATACTTTGTGTGGGTTTTATCCGACTAAAGAAACAGGGTTATATTTTAACTATAAAACTCCTGTGAGACTCATACATATTTAAAAATATTTTTCCCCTCACTAGCTCGGAAACACGTGTTTTGTCCTTTTATACCAGCGGGTAAAAACGCATTTTATCCACTAGTGGGTAAAGTAATTTGACCTTGAATAAAGTCAA